>NC_091175.1:36893251-37083251 GCF_040958095.1 Procambarus clarkii
TTGGAGGAACACATATCTCCCAGCAAATCATTCTACATCCACCCGATGAAGGTGGATGGCTGGTAGTCGCCGGGCTGAGTGTGGCAAGGTGGCAAGTATGTGGGTGGCAAGAGGGTTACATGGTTTGGTGGGGAGGACCGGCTGGTGGGAAGGATCACCCTAAGAGGTGGGGAGCCCCTCATAGTTTGAGGGTTGGTTAACGATACACATTTGAGGGTAGGGGGGAGAGGGGTGACACTTACACACTGGTATAATTTCCTAGTGTATCACCGCTCCATACACTTGTAAACTGGCTCACTGTGGGCTCGATGCACTTGAAACACGATAGCTGCTTTCCCAAGAGCCGAGGTATTTGTTTTTCAAGGATATTTGCATAAACACACACGGGTCACCCCCCTCCGTAACCTCCTCCCGCCTGACCGCACAGCAACACTCTCTACCCAGCCCACCATAACTGTGGGAGCCCCCTCAGGGCTCTCTGAAATTCCCAACACATATACAAATTCTGATGTATAAAGCATTAAAGACTGTTGTTTCATTAGTATAATAATCATAATTTGCCTGAGTGAATCATACATAGAAATTTAGATATCGGAAAGTCTCTTCGAAAATGCGAGCTTGCCACGTCACCTTATTTATATTTATTCATGAAACTTATAATAAACAATCCTAAAGCGACCTGTCTGAAGACCAGAATAAATAAAAAAGTCTTTTCCGAGAATGAATATAATTAAATAACCAATAAAATAAGCTCCTCCGCCCGTCAGCCAATAAATGGACAGGAACTGAACCGAGTAAGGGATGGGTCACTTGATAGGGGAGGATGGTGGAGACGCCGTAATGGTTACCACGAGCTGCCCAGCCTCAACAACACATTTGCACAAGCCGTAGAAATATTTACGCTTGTCACAATTGCTGATGACGCCAGAGTCTGGAAGTATCAGCAAGACTACGCTATACATTGGGGAGTACTCCAGTATCGGTTAATATACTTAGTAACTCATATATGGCATTATATGTTTAAAATATTAATCGTTATGTTGCAGAGATAGCCACCCGGACCGAATAAGAATCTACCTATATAGAATAACTTCTCTCCTGACAGCACTAAATGATCAATATTAGGGTATAAATATTTTATCAAATCACCTGGCTACTGGAGTCATGTGAGTAAGACAAATGAGAAGAAGCTTGAATGGTCAACAAGCCAATATTCAACCAAATACTCTCACCCCTGAAGGATTCGAACCCAGACAGCCATGGCTCCATGAACCTAAGCATATCCAGTACTATGCCAACTGGACCATACTGACTATACAAACAAAAGGTTACCAACTCCTCACCCCTGAATCGTTCAGGGGTGAAGATTTTCGATTGCCTATTGGCTTGGGGACCATTAAAGCTTTTTTTCATTTGTGTTACTCACGAGGCCCCCAACAGCGACGTGATTCTATGAAATATCTGTACCCTAACATTTACCATAGAGTGCTCTTGGGAGGTTAGGTTAAAAGTCTCACGACTTCCAAGCTTTTTTGTACAGGCAGTATGCTCTAGCTGGTATATTACTGGATATACCTGAATGATACCTGGTTGATGGGGTTCTGGGAGTTCTTCTACTCCCCAAGCCCGGCCCGAGGCCAGGCTTGACTTGTGAGAGTTTGGTCCACTAGGCTGTTGCTTGGAGCGGCCCGCAGGCCCACATACCCACCACAGCCCGGTTGGTCCGGCACTCCTTGGAGGAATAAATCTAGTTTCCTCTTGAAGATGTCCACGGTTGTTCCGGCAGTATTTCTTATGCTTGCTGGGAGGACGTTGAACAACCGCGGACCCCTGATGTTTATACAGTGTTCTCTGATTGTGCCTATGGCACCTCTGCTCTTCACTGGTTCTATCTGAGGTTCTAGCTGATATGGTTCTAGCTCATATGCTGAGGTTCATGAAGCCCTGGCTGTCTTGACTCGAATCCTTCAGGGTTGAGAACTTTTCAGTTATTTTTATATTTTTAAGTTTTTTATTTTTTTTCAGTTCATTAGACAAAAATGGTTACAACATTGGTTACATGTAAGGTACAGGTTTAGTTGTCACCAGTTATCGAGTTCTTCCAGATCCTCATATGACAAGCAGGAACCATGGATGCAGGTTGCATTTCGTCTTTGTATGGCCACACTAAGGCGCTGAAAGAAGAAATTGGCGGCTCTAGGGTCTCTAGTTGTTTCAATTAGCTTAGAAGCGAGCTCCCTAAAAAAATAGCAGCTCTTTTACCCCTAGGCACCTAGTGTCTCTGAGGAAATGGTGACAAAATTGTAGTGGTTATCAAGATCAATGTATTTACGAGATTCTGCTACTTCCCGGTGAGTGGCAGCGTCGCCTAGATTTGCAACACTGGAGTCAACATAGGTGTTGGCTAAAGTTGAAATGTACATGTAGTCTCACACTAACTGTCTTCCATTCTTCCAGGGGGTCTCACTGGGATCCCGTTTGGGCGACCGACAGGCTCGTCCGCGTTGCGGGGCATTACGTAACGAGGTTCTCTCACTGCTAGACAACCAGTTGTTGTATGACTCCTCTTAATAATGTCATTTACCTCGATGTGTCTTGGATGCCATCCTCCCGTGTTTTGGCAGAGCAGGACATGCCGGCCGTACCTGTTGGCCACTGCCTTGCCACAAATTCAGCAATATTCCATGTGGATTAGGGCAGCGAGGGTAAGAGCCACTTCAGTTCAGAGGGCAAGCGGTTTGAGACACGAACCGGTTACTGACATTGAGGTTGCTAATACGAAGTCACCTGCATGTGGAGCTGCTACAGCTTTAAGTCGGGCATTGTTATGTGGTGTTGTTGCAGCTGCTTGTTCGACAATGGGGCCATCCCAGCTTGATTGCTTGTAAGCTTTAGGAGGTGGTGGTTGGAGTGCAGGTCCTGCAATGGAGACCCATTTGGTGGTGCAGTGTATAATGGAATTCTGTACCCCTGTAGGATCATATCAAAGATCTTGCCTGTTGACCTAGGTAATCGGGTAGGATTTCCTTCAACAGGTTGACAGACAGGAATGCTGGTACAACAATTTGTGTTGCTGTGTGAACGCCGAGGCTCCCAAATCTCACAGAATGGGAGGCTTGTTTTCACTGTGAGTCGCTGAGAGAAAAGTTGAAGGCTTTTTCTAACATTGATTTCAGTAGGCTGTCGTACTTTTCTAATTTAATATTATTTAACGATGGCGAACATCTTGAAAAGTAGGTCAACCTGGGGAGGGGCAAGCATCTTGTGATGAGGCAGAGTGCATCATGAGCATCAATGTCTTCAATCTTCTCATCTATCCTCTTCAGGTCAGCGAGCTTCTTAGCAAAGACCTTGTCGAGTGCCTTCCCTCCAAGAGGAGCTCCTAGGAGTGCTGTCCTCGCTGATGTTTATATGGATATCAGGCAAAACACCCTTTATTCGCTCTGTTATAATTGGTGGAGTTAATTTCGCACTTGGAAGAGTTCAGGAGGATGTCTTGATTTGCTCCTTGCTCCTGAATTATTCTTATGTCCTCCAGAAGGGAGTCTAGGGAGCCAGCTCGAGTACCATCGTCAAAAAACAAAACAAATGTTGAGCTCACTGGACAGGTTATCAGTTACTTCCTTGATGATTAGGCAGAATAGAAAAGGAGCAAGGGGGTCACCCTTTTGGACACCTTCGAGTGATACAATTTCATGTTCCCCGAATAACAGAGTCAGATCCTTGCTGTACTGCATGGATCTTCTAACAAGATTGAAAGTATTTTTTTTTCCTCAGCGCACATCTATTGATCTGATTCCTCCGTCGTTTTTCCTCGTGGCACAGTGAGAGGCACCAAACAAGAAAGGCCGTATGATCTCTGGTATGCTGCCAGCTAGGCATGTGCTGGAGACTCTAGTTAGTTCCACCAGGAGGTCCTACGCAACGTCTTCCAGTGCACGGTTAAGCATTTGTTTGATGTGGTTGGGTCTTAGCCGTGTGAACATGCCTGCTGATCCTGGTGGGAAGGATAAAGCTGCTTTATGCACCACAGATTCGACCACACACACACACACACAGGGGTTCTGCTCTTGTGAGACCTACTGATGAAACACTGTCGTCACGTGGAGCTCTGGGTGGGTGTTTGTCTCTCAGTGCTTGAGCTGTATTGGTATCTCTGGCGGCAACTATATCCTCGCTGGTGATGACTCGTATTGACCCTACAGTGTTTCCTTCTTCTATTTTCTTGCTGACTGTTGCTTTGATTTTGGATGCCTCGGTTCTGCTCTTGATACCTTTCCTGTGGTGGGTGTTATTGGCATGGGGTGGGGAGAGGTACCTAGGTTGTCCTTCCTAGGAAAACTATATATTGCCCTAATTACTCAGGAAGCTAGTGATTTCTATCTCCTTTCAGGGACTGCTAGGCATGTTACCAAACAAGAGGAGGGTGCCTCATGCTTGGGTTGTTCCGGGAGAGTCATTTACCTTTTTCAATAGGCTGGATAGTTTGGCTGCTGCTTAGGGCGGGCAGCTTTGGGATTGTGTTGCAAGGTTCCAATCAATGTCGCTTTGATGGCGTCTAGTAGGTTCTCTGTCGAAATCAATCTGTTGGAGGTATTTTCCCCTTACTGCTGGTGCTGAGCAATGATTGATACTCTCTTTAAGATGGCGCCACGTACCCAGACAATGGGTTCATTTTTTGTAACAAACAAGGTTTGTTGTAAGAAATTATTCAGTACACATTCTCAGCCATAGACATGGGGACCGCGTGGTCTTGAAAGTTGGAGTAAGAGGGTAGTCTACCTGACTTTGGAGCGGGAAGGTCACCCCCTCGAGACTAAGAACAGGCATGCAGAAACAGGGTCGCCAGCTCTCCTTCGTTTTAAAGTATCACTTTGAGTAATTCAGGTATTAAAGAAACTGTAATTAATAACTCCTGTTGTCAAGTATGTAATAAAGTTAACGTCACGTATGAGTGAAGAATCAAATCTCCTTAGTCCAAGATCAGCTGACTGGCGGACGTGGCAACATGGAACTAGGTAAGGTCGCCGCCAGTAGTCCCACCCCTTCTACTTCCAAGACTCCATCTTTTGTTAAATTCATTAATTTTGAGAAATTCAAGTTTTCATTAATATTGTATTCAATTATATACCTGTTCAAGTATCTAGAGAATTCTCAATTGTTGGAATAATACATGTGGAGCTCCTTCAGTCACCTTCACTGACGTCAATAGGGAGGGGACTAGTTTCAGAAGCGTAAGAATCTTCACCACCCTGGTCCAGGGGTCACCAAAACCCTCCATAATATTTAATTCACAACGTACAAAATTCAGATCTCTAGTATATATGGTAATTGGATGGAAGTTTTGTCAAGATGTCTAATTTAATTACCACCAGTTAAATGATAATTCAACCATCTGGGGTTTGCAAGTAATTAGGATTAGTTTGTTCAAGTTAAACCCTGCTTGGTAAATTGATAAACCTGGCGGAGTAATACTTACTAGCCTAGGTCAGTCCTTAGCTGAGGACAAGTTAGACAGTGTGGGTTCAGGAATAGCACTGGGAGATCAACACCTTTCCTCCCCAAGGACCAGAACTCCATCGACTGGTTCTGACATTAAAGGTAAAAGTTTGCTAAAGAGTTTGTAAAGTGACTATTCATGTTTACCTCTTTTTCTAGATTCAGATTAGGGAGTGATAACTTAGGGAGTGATTCTTATGATTTTACATTGCTTAGTTTTTGATTAATAAACTCTGTTAAGATTTTCCCGTTCGTATTTTTTAATATATCCATTATATTATATACTTATTGTCCTGGCCAACGGTGCTCCACGAGTCTGGGTTATTGGAATGAATCAGTATTAATATTGCAAGCAAGTCATGCTATCATAACTCCCAAATATATCTCTTTGTTTTGTTTGAGTAATTTCCACACTTAACGTAAATTCATCCCCCTTTTGCAAGTAATTTGGGGATTAAGCCCCAAAGGTTTAATGATTGATTAATTGGCCCAGACCCCGATTAATTAATTGGTTTATTTGGTTTTTATATTGGTTTGGTGGTGGCAGGCAGAAGATCCTTGAGTTTTCTAGAAAGCCTGGTGTCGACATCACGTGTCAGTAGAATCTTAGACGAGCGAACATCTAAGACCACATGGCGTGGGACACAGCTGAGAGTTAGCTCTGGGGTCTTGGAGTTTAATTTTTAGTTGCGGGCAGGGTAAAGGACAAGAGAGAGCCAATACTCCGTCCCGTGTTACAATGATAGCAGCGGTGGTTTCCGCAATTTCTCAATAAATTGCTGAAAAGCTCACGTGTCTTGGCCAGTAGATCACTTACGGTAGGATTAAGGTATAGTATAGGCGTATAAGTTAGGAGTATAAGGGGGACCGCCTCGGTTAGTTGGACAGGGTCCTAATTACTTGACTCTCTGCAACTACGGGTGAGGGTGTTGCGTGGTTCTTCGCAACAGCACTTCTGTGTTCGAATTGTCCGAGAGGGGAAGTATAAGGATGCTTATATTATGCCCGAGGGCGTGTTAGGCGACCCAACCGCTACATTTTACGGTAGAGCCATGAAAGTTAACCGACGTTAACTGAGAGTGAATTTGTGAAACGGAATGATGGTAACATTGGACAGTAGATTCGTCGGTCGTTCCGCTATCTAGTCTAACCGTTGACCGCGATGGCTGGAATTTTCGTACTGTTAGAGTCTAGGTAGATGCGTTTACCTCGGCTCATGAGCGACAGGGAGACTTTAAATCGAGATTTTGTTAAGTAGTTGTTATTATTTCCCCTAAAGTAAGTGCTTCCCTTAGAATTCAGTGTTCCGGTGTTTAAAGTTTCGTTTCTTAAGTTATAATTTGAGTTCCCCTTGTATTTTCTAAGTTTTCCCTTAATTTAGTTGTATGTTTCTATGATATATATCTAGAAGTAAGTGCATTTTTCTTGTGGGGCACAACAAATTTTGTGGGAGCATGGTCGTATTGTTGTAAAGTAATTGTTTTAAAAGTCCACTTGGCTGAAATTTCGGGTTAATTGCGATAAATTCGAATAGCGTGTGTATTCAATGCTATATAGTTCAGTGGTGTTCTGTAGACTTCGCCAGTTAGAAGAAATATTTTGTTTTCATCAGGAAAGTTTTAAATTCATTATTGTGAATTTTTACACGTTTTCCACATTTTGGGTGACTGAAAAATTTTTAGTCCAGTCGTCTGGAAACTCGGTTTTTGTAGAAAATTCGGTTTCGTGGGTAACGTGAACGGCTGAGGTATCAATGCTATGCTGCCGACCTCGTCAGTCAAAGCGTTAGTGTATTAACGTCGGTGATGCAAAAGATTTTTTTCGGATTTAAGCAAATTTTCACGATTGGTGATTTTTCAGCGTCCAGTTTGGTTGAAATTCGAATTAGCGTGACAAATGCGTGTCCCACGTGTCCATATTCTTCATTATTGCAGGCTATTAACGTCATCCTTGTTTTAATGTTGCAAATTAAAAATTGTAATTTTAAGCGTTTAAGCGAGTTTGGCACGAGTCTTTTTTTTGCGGGTTGATCCGACAGAGTTCGCCGCTTATTTTTAAATTATTCCAGCTTTGTCTAGCCCAAGCGCGTTGCCAGCTGTTTCTAGAATATTGCCCATTCAATTACGTAACTAAATTTATTTGACGTAAAATATTTTTTTATTTTTTATTTTTTATGGTAATTTTTTTGTCTTAGTGTCTAGTGGAGTAAACTCTATCTTTCATCTCTTTAATGCCGAATATGGGTCACATGTAACAAGTGCGAAGAATTTCATTCATTTCGCTGGGGTCTGGGGTGACGAAGACACCTGTCAAAAAAATGCGGATGATGTTTGGAGGTTCGCAGGATGGAGATACATTTGTTGTTGTTATTGGCGGAATCCTTACAGCCAAGAACTGGCGCATGGACGTTATGCAAGAGTTCTGTTAAGTTGTTTTGGCATTGATGGTAAATGTTGTTGATATTTTTGGGGTCGTGAGGTGCATCGCTTTGCCACGTGAGACAAGAGACTAGTCTCAGTGTGGGGGAATATGGTGAACATGGATGTTTTCCATGAATGCACAAGCGACTCCACCCCTCCCAACCCCCGAAACCCCATGTCCACCCTACCCCCAGGCCGCCCTATGCCCATCCTATCCCCAGACCGCCCCCATACCCCACCCAACCCCTCCCGACATATCCACCTCCATCCCTCCCCACTTACACACCCAAGCCTCAAGCCCTCCCCACTCTATCCCGGCCCGCATGTCCACCCCAGCCTCAACCCATCCAAACCCAACCCCTGCCCGCATGTCCACTCCAGCCTCAACCTCTCCCCGCCTACCTACAACCTACACCTACCCAACCCCTATCCAGTAGCCCACCCCACCCCCAACCCAACCCCACCTACCTACCCCATCCTCTACCCACCCCAACCTACCAAACCCTGCCACAGCCGGTCACCACCGAAGCCCTTGTCGACGCGTTATTGGGCCTATGGAACACTACATTTCCCTCTCAACCCCCACAACCTGGTCTCTCCCAACCCCACCCCTTATAATCCCCAACCTCACAACCCCCTGGTTACAACCCCCTCCACAACCTTTCCCCCTCCACACCTTCCAACCCTTCGTCGGCCTTCCCCCATCCTCCCAATCCCCCAACTCATCCTGCTACCCACCCCACTCCCTCCATTCACCCTACACATTACCCCCTTCCCCCCTCCTACTTTCCCTCTCTAACCCAACCCTTTCTACCAGCCGCCACGCCTGGCGGCGGCCTTACTCCCTCCCCTAATCCCTCACCTTCCACCTAACTACTCCTTACTCCTCTACCTCCCCCCACCACCCTTCCTCCCTTTCCTCCCCTCCCGGTGTTGATTCTCTAGTATTAGCTTGTAGTAGAAAGCGGGCGCCGAGTAGACGCGGTAATTTTAAGGATTTATGCTGGAATTGCAATGGTTGAGGCCATTGTAGGGCCTCTTGTACAGAAGTACGGCGTACGGCAGACCCAGACCGGGTCGGTGGTAATGATGGCAGACCTACTTTTGATGTGAAGGTCGATGGGTTGAAGTTTACTTCGTTTGTGGACACCGGAAGTCAAGCAACATTGATAAAAAAGTCAGCCTTCAGCAAACTTAAAATGCACGCCTTAAGCGTACCGATAAACAATTAACAGCTGTGAACCTACAGTTGTAGCTTCAATTAAGAGGAAGCAAAAATATACCGTAAATTTCCTCAAATTATTATTTAAGTCTCTTCAAGACCCCGATGGAAGGTCATATGTTTTGCATGCACTGACTAAAAAAACTCCCCCCCCCCCACATTCTGTTACATTCCTGCAAGTTTCCGTAGGGCGTCACATCCCACCATGTACCACCCTTCAGATGCCTGGGAGATGTGACAGGTTATTAATTCCCCACCACCTTATTGTAGTCCTTGAGAAAGGTGCCATCATTCCGGTCGTCAACCTCTCTCATAAGACTTTTAGGTTTAGAGTCGGGGACAGGGTATCTCAGGCTACAGTTGTAGACGATGCTGAGATTTATCAGCATGAGAGCAAGGGAGAGCCACCTGCCATCACCGCACAGTGTAGTGCATTACAGGTAACGGAAGGCGTTACCTATTCACAGAACATGAACAAGGAGAGTAGTAAGAATATGAATCGTGACGTAGACAAATTAATTGCGGTACTTGACTTACAACATGTCTCTCAGGCAGACAGGAAACGTTTGATGGGGATCTTGCGTAGATTTTCTAGACTGTTTGCCACTGATGATAACCAGATTGGTCTCCAGGATAGGAGTGAACACACTATTCTTACTGGAGATCATCCTCCTGTGTACTCCCGACAATGGAGGTTGTCGAAACAGGCTAAGAATGTAATCAGGGATGAGTGCCAGAAGATGTTGAGGCAGGGAGTGATAGAGCCTAATACGTCACCGTGGCTCTCTCCTGTTGTGCTAGTTCGCAAACCGGATAGTAGTTATCGCTTTTGTGTTGACTACCGGAAGGTAAACGAAATAACTAAGAGTGATGTGTATCCATTGCCCCGAATACAGGAGATAATCAGTCAATTTGGTGCTGCCAAGTATTTCTCAACTCTTGACGCGAAGTCTGCATATTGGGCGATTCCAGGTGCAGAACGGGATAGGGAAAAACCAGCATTCTCTGATGGAAAACATACTTATCAATTCCGTAGGATGCCGTTCGGGTCAAAGACAGCGCCTTCGTCATATAGCCTCGGCTACCATCTTCTTTGTACGGTCGTGTTGGTCGGGTGGCTAATGTGTCCTGTACGCCAGCAGAGTGCTTCTGGCAGTATGGGTTCGAGTCACTTCTGGGGTGTGAGTTTTCAGTTGCATATAGTCCTGGGGACCATTCAGGCTGGTTCGCATTTGTGTTCCTCAAGTGTGCCCCAAAGAATGCGGTGATTTGATAAAATACCATGCCCAAGATTACCAACCGAGTGCCAGCGGGGGATGGAAATAGCCTTGGCCACCATCCTCTTTTCTCCAGTCCTGTTGGTCGAGCGGTTAAGGGATCCTGTATGCCAGCAGAGTGCTCCTGGCAGTATGGGTTCGAGTCACTTCTGGGTTGTGAGTTTTCAGTTATATAACTTCTCGGCATACTGTGCAAGGCCCGATTTGCCTAATAAGCCAAGTTTTTCTAAATTTATATATATTTCTAATTTTTTTCTTATGAAATGATAAAGGAATCCATTTCACTGTGTACGAGTTCATTTTATTAAATTTGAGTCAAAACTAATGTAGATATATGACCGAACCTAACCTACCCTACCTAACCTAGCATAACCTAACCTAAACTAACATAACTAAGTCAATAATTTATGTTCCTAATATAATATAATAATAATTGAAATAAACCAATTGGAAACAATTTGTTGAAAAAAAATCACTCGGCCTATTAGGCAAATCGGGCCTTTCAAAGTAGGCCAAGAAGTGCATTCTGGCATATATAAAGCAAAAGGCTTATTGCAGCAAAACTGCAAAAGGCTTATTGGCCCATACGAGGCACCTCCTCATATGGAGTTGCCTTTGATAAGTAATTACCACAGAAGGCACCAAGCCGGGAAGGCTGTGTAGCACAATCAAATAAAGGATATATATATATATATATATATATATATATATATATATATATATATATATATATATATATATATATATATATATATATATATATATATATATACCTAATAGCCAGAATGCACTTCTCAGCCTACTATGCAAGGCCCGATTTGCCTAATAAGCCAAGTTTTCCTGAATTAATTTATTTTCTCTAATTTTTTTCTTATGAAATGATAAAGCTACCCATTTCATTATGTATGAGGTCAATTTTTTTTTATTGGAGTTAAAATTAACATAGATATATGACCGAACGTAACCAACCCTAATGAGGTGATAGCCGAGGCTATTTGAAACACCCCACCGCCGGCACTCGGATAGTAATCTTGGGCATAGCATTTTACCAAATCACCTCATTCTTTGGGGCACACGTGAGGAACACAAATGCAAACAAGCCTGAATGGTCCCCAGGACAATATGCAACTGAAAACTCACACCCCAGAAGTGACTCGAACCCATACTCCCAGGAGCAACGCAACTGATATGTACAAGACGCCTTAATCCACTTGACCATCACGACCGGACAATAATGAGGTGATAGCCGAGGCTATTTGAACCACCCCACCGCCGGCACTCGGATAGTAATCTTGGGCATAGCATTTTACCAAATCACCTCATTCTTTGGGGCACACGTGAGGAACACAAATGCAAACAAGCCTGAATGGTCCCCAGGACAATATGCAACTGAAAACTCACACCCCAGAAGTGACACGAACCCATACTCCCAGGAGCAACGCAACTGGTATGTACAAGACGCCTTAATCCACTTGACCATCACGACCGGACAATAATGAGGTGATAGCCGAGGCTATTTGAACCACCCCACCGCCGGCACTCGGATAGTAATCTTGGGCATAGCATTTTACCAAATCACCTCATTCTTTGGGGCACACGTGAGGAACACAAATGCGAACAAGCCTGAATGGTCCCCAGGACAATATGCAACTGAAAACTCACACCCCAGAAGTGACTCGAACCCATACTCCCAGGAGCAACGCAACTGGTATGTACAAGACGCCTTAATCCACTTGACCATCACGACCGGACAATAATGAGGTGATAGCCGAGGCTATTTCAACCACCCCACCGCCGGCACTCGGATAGTAATCTTGGGCATAGCATTTTACCAAATCACCTCATTCTTTGGGGCACACGTGAGGAACACAAATGCGAACAAGCCTGAATGGTCCCCAGGACAATAAGCAACTGAAAACTCACACCCCAGAAGTGACTCGAACCCATACTCCCAGGAGCAACGCAACTGGTATGTACAAGACGCCTTAATCCACTTGACCATCACGACTGGACAATAATGAGGTGATAGCCGAGGCTATTTGAACCACCCCACCGCCGGCACTCGGATAGTAATCTTGGGCATAGAATTTTACCAAATCACCTCATTCTTTTGGGCACACGTGAGGAACACAAATGCGAACAAGCCTGAATGGTCCCCAGGACAATATGCAACTGAAAACTCACACCCCAGAAGTGACTCGAACCCATACTCCCAGGAGCAACGCAACTGGTATGTACAAGACGCCTTAATCCACTTAACCATCACGACCGGACAATAATGAGGTGATAGCCGAGGCTATTTGAACCACCCCACCGCCGGCACTCGGATAGTAATCTTGGGCATAGCATTTTACCAAATCACCTCATTCTTTGGGGCACACATGAGGAACACAAATGCGAACAAGCCTGAATGGTCCCCAGGACAATATGCAACTGAAAACTCACACCCCAGAAGTGACTCGAACCCATACTCCCAGGAGCAACGCAACTGGTATGTACAAGACGCCTTAATCCACTTGACCATCACGACCGGACAATCAAGTGGATTAAGGACCAACCCTACCTAACCTAACCTAACCTAATCTTTATAGGTTAGGTTAGGTTAGGTAGCCGAAAAAGTTAGGTTAGGTTACGTTAGGTAGGTTAGGTAGTCGAAAACACATTAATTCATGAAAACTTGGTTTATTTGGCAAATCGGGCCTTGCATAGTAGGCTGAGAAGTGCGTTCTGGCTACTAGGTACGACATATATATATATATATATATATATATATATATATATATATATATATATATATATATATATATATATATATATATATATATATATATATATATATATATATATATATATATATATATTGGTTTCCTATTGGTTTATTTTAAACATTAATATTATATTAAATACATAAATTATTGATTTAGTTATGTTAGTTTAGGTTAGGTTAAGATAGGTTAGGTTAGGTAAGGTTGGTTAGGTTCGGTCATATATCTACGTTAGTTTTAACTAAAATATAAAAAACATTAGCTCACACATAATGATATGAATAGCTTTATCATGCTACTCAACTCTTGGGAGGCCAAATTTCTAACCTAATAACATATTATTTAACCCAGAGGACTGAATGTGAACAACTACTGCAGTCAAGTATGATTCTGGGACTGCAGCGGGATTAGTGACATTAGTTATATTAGCTTGAAGATTGTTCGGGTAACTGGGGAGCCGGTCGGCCGAGCGGACAGCACAGATTTTCTCCAACTTGGTGTGAAAGTAGTTAGTTGATGTTTATTTGGGGTATTTGTTTTACTCTATAATTTACTATTATTTTCTATTTTGAAAGCTTGCAAGAGGCTTTAACTTCCTCATTTGCACGTCGCTTGTCCTATGACAGAACGCAAACCTTTAGAGATGTCTTGTACTGTCAGGATGGTGTTATGTTGATGTGTGTATAATTCCTCTAGTATATCGCTGGACAGTTTTCTTTGACTGACTACTTTCGTCATCTACTTTGCAGTAGTTATATCAACAATACGACTGAATGTTCTTAGTAGTGACTCAAACTCCATGCTGAAGGATTGTATGAGTCCGCAGTCTGATCGGGTTGAGGTGAGTCCAGCAATTGAAGTACTAGATGTATGACAGTTTTCTCGTTGTCAGCATTATTCCTACGGAGCTGGACTGGGAAAATAATGCTGTCGCTATTTTTATTTAAATTTTCTACTACTGGTTCAGCTTCACCATTAATTACAGTTTGGAGGCACGTTAATTCAGTTGTCTCAGGTTCTGGGTTTTCAGAATCCACAGAGAATGTGGATAAATTATCTGAGAACTGTTCAATTTCTGGTTGTATAATATTGGGTGATGCTGACCTGGATAATGAATTTGTTTTTATTTGTTCTTGTCATTGGGTATATTTACCCAGACGTTCTTAAAACTTCTGCTCTAATTGTGCCGTTTGGGCGAGGAAGGTGTTTATCTGGTCCGGGTGCATATTTTGTTGTGTGAGACTTTGAACATTATTATTCGCTGCCTCTGCAGCCCTTATTTGTTTTTATTGACCACCTCTATGTGACTTTCAAGTACTTTAGGGTCACATTTGATTGGATCAATTGATCACACTTATTCAGTTGTCTAGTCACCTGATCTTGGAAACATAGGTATGTTCTGTGGTACAACATGCTTTTACTAGGCATTTCGTCTGTTGTACTGGCTGCTGGGTGACCCCATCATTTCGTAGTGGAAGTAACAGGGTTATTGACTCATAAAATTTGAGCAAGCACTGATGTAGTAACCTAGGGTAAAATTTGTAATTCACTAGGTCATAATCCTACCTCTCCTAGAGGTTAACACTTAAAATTAATATACATTATATATAATCATAGACACAAAAATGATATGAGTGATATTCCAATGTCGCTGAAAGTACCTTTAGATTAGCTCCTCAAAATCACCCTAAGTTCGTGTAGACACTAATTAATCACTCAAGGGTGCAATGATTATAGGTAAACAATTATATATACACATGACAACTCGTGCTGGTATAAATTCCACCCAAAATAGGGTCTGCACCATTAATTATTGGTGTTAGGTTGTTCAATGTAGTACAACTAGACTATGGTAATAAATGGGACTAGGATACACAACAATTAGTTCAACTAATCAATGGCAATATGGGACTAGGTTATCAATAAACACTACTCAGTGTAGCTTTCCTATCCTGTAGTGGGCTGGCAATTAGTAAATATGGTATTGAGGAATAGTGCAATATAATTTATAATTATCTAATCAAGAGAAATTTTATACACAATTGTTGATGATAGCCTCTTATTTAACTTCTCGTATTATCTAGAAGTATTAAATCTTATTAATGACCTCTCACAAAATTCTTATTAATGACCTCTCACAAAATTAACACCACAAAAATCGTGGATAAACTTGCGAGGACACAGCCTCTAATTTGACTAGTTTTTAATTTAAGCTCTGTCACTCCGCGGAATAACACGCCACGAAATTGGTGGGTGACCTTAAAGCCGCTGTGAGGCTGGGAGCTGAGGGGCTTGCATGCACTGAGAGTCCCGTGCGGCCGGTCTTCGACTGCCATTATATTGTTCACTAATTTATTACACTAGTTTATTCAATCTGATGGACCAGTGTAGTATTTCTGGCTCGTTGTGGACCATTTAATATGGTTCCGGATCGAAGTTGACCAATTAATTTGGGGAACCGACTTGTGAGATTTATATATATTTAATTTTTTTTTTATATACAATTTATATTTTACGTTAATTAATATATCCTATCTATCTAACATTACTGGCCAGGAATAACTAGATAACATTTCTGAATTGGACACTTCCCTTGTTTAGATGATGACTGAGTGTTGATAATAGAAGAACTAATTTACTCTCAATAACCAAGGTAGTTATTGGAGCTAGATTTGTTCAAGGTAGTTATTGGAGCTAGATTTGTCCAGGGTAGTTATTGGAGCTAGATTTGTCCAAGGTAGATATTAGAGCTAGATTTGCCCCAGTGTCTCGTGTCTAATTAAAATGGCTGACTCCCCTCCTCCATTGATGCTCTGGACCTAGATTCAGGAAGCTCCATGTAATTCTCCGTAAGTAGGTTTGCTCCGAAGGTTCCTAAGTATGCCCTAAGAAGATGCTTAGGTACAATTCACGTTGGTCCACTTAGGAAGATATTTGGGTTCTGGGTCTGGTTCACCTGCGTGCCGATAGAGGTCACTACTGTGTTTCGTTTGGCCAATCAGAGAGCAGCAACATTCTTCATGTTGAAAATTTAGCGCTGGCTTATCGGAACTCTACTGCCTCCTATTTACGTAGAATTTTTTTTATAAAATTAGTATATTTCGAAGTAAAACAATGTTTTTTCAACTTCTACAGCCAGCACCGACATTGTAGTAAACAAATATGTTACATTTGTTGTTTACCTACGTAATTCTAAGAGATACTGTGTAGCTGTCCTTGTTGCTCGGAAGGTGCGCTGACAATTATTGTATATATTTACTGAATTTACCCAAGGGCCACTAACTATCTAGTGGCCTCGACGAGGACAGAAAGCCGCCGGCTTGTTAATAAAGGGCCCGCCAATTGTCTTAATGATATTTTTAGCTGGAATTTGGCATTTACCGCTTCAGCGGGTAGGCAGTTCCATGGGTTTATAATCTCTTGGTGGAAAAAACATGATTTCAGTCCTACTTGAGAGAACATACTCTCCAACACTATATCTGTGATTGCCCTCTTATCAGTGACTTCATACCAAATGGTATGAGGTACTTTGAGCTCTGCAATTACTTCATACACTGAGGAATATTGGAAGATATTCTTGTGCTGCACCCAGATTTTGTCAGTGGAGGCTAATAGATCAGCCTTAAGTATTTTGTTCTCTCCTGATTCCATGTATGACTGGGCGTCCTGTGAGGTGAGGACGTTGGATGAGCTTGTAGCTGGTTTTTGATATACACTGTGTGGTCCTTCATACAGAATAGGGAAGCAACACATTGCTGTGTATACCTAAACATGTTAAAAAATACATTGTTTGAGAGGAGTCTTGTGGAAACTGGTTAGAGTAATTATAATATAATGTTTCCATAATTCAGGGCTTACCTCTTGTGAAAACTGTGAAGAGTTGTTTAGTCAGAGTTGACTTGTTTTTTGTTTTGAGGCTGGTATTTTCTACCTTGATTCCATGTATGTCTAACTATCCTGTGAGATGGGAGTATTAGATAAACTTATAGCTAGTTTTTATCTACTCTGTGTAATATAGAATATTACTATTCTAGAATATTACAGCTATCCTATTCTATATAGAATAGGATAGCTGCACATTGCTGTGTATACCTAATCTAATTAATACAAAAAATCAGTAATGAAGATTTTATATTATAGTTTGTATTATTACAAATACTGTATCATCCTTATTAAATCATCTTAACCATGGATCATTAAGATCTCATGTTGATATGAAATAGTCATATTTCTTTTGAACTGCTAATCCATGCTAATCATTTTTTAATCATTCATTAAATTGTGCATTATGTCTCAATTTTTCACTTCCTTGGATATACTGTACAGTACAAAAAGATAGGATAAAAATAAACCAGTAATATTTCTTTCATTATATTTTTCATTTAAATAACTGCATCAATATTTTTACAGCTGACAGGATTTGTTTTACCATACAGGTGCATTATTTGTTAAACAAAAATTTGGTTTATTGATACACACAATGGTGCTACATAGCCTTCCCAGCTTGGTGCCTTCTTTTAATACTTACTGATTAAAAAATAAATAATAAATACATTTTATTCAGGAAAAGTACATACAGTTGATTTACAAACATAATGTTGGATTTATAGACAGAGCTAGTACATACACTACCTAAAGCCACTAATACTCATAGCATTTCGGGCAAGGTGTGGGGGGAAAAAACACTTAGACTAAAACTTAATAGTAATCGGAATTAGGTATAAATTGTGTTGAAAGAAGGAATAAAAAATAAAAAAAAGGGTTAACAGCAGAAATAAGCAATTGTACTCATTGGTGAACAAACAGCATTGTTTAAAAAAAATAGCAAGACATGGGTTACATTTAAGAGGTAAGGTAGGTTACACGGAGTTAATTAGGTAGTACTTGGTTTTACTCTTAAACTGGTTGAGAGAGGTACAGCCTTTGACATGATTCGGAAGGTCATTCCACATTCTGGGATCCTTGATTTGTAGAGCACTTCTAGTTTGGTTACACACAGCCAAATTGTGTAACAGGAAGAGGTCTTGGACACAAACTTGTTCCATGCTAAATGTAGAGGAATCAGCTGAGTATTCCTGAAATAAAATAAGCTGCCTCAGCTTATAAAGTAAATAAAATAAGCATTTCTCAAATAAGTAGCTGCCTCACCTCAATGCCTTACTGCTACATAGCTTTCCCAGCATGGTGCCTTCTTTTGATAATTATTTGTTCCACACCCAAGTTGTGTAACAGGAAGAGATCTTGGACCCCTACTTCCCTCTCTTTTTTAATAGTCCATATAGTCATAATTATAGCTTTTAGTATTCAATGAATAAAATTTTGGACATTTTTACCTTTCTCCTTACCTAACATCATTTGTGCAGCATTTTTTTATTTTATGTCTCACCCAGATTTAATTTCAAATTAAACCAAACTAAATAAATTAGAAATGGGTATGTATAGCTAAGGTACACCCATACTACTAGGTGAACAGGGGCATTTGGTGATAGTAAATGATCCCATCAGGCAGGTCTCATCACCTTCTCACATATTTCATGTTCACCAGTGTTTATTTATTTAATAACTACTGGTATAATATCTTGTTATTATAAAACTAATTCTAATATCATAAAAGACATATTTACTCAAAGTTTCAAGCAGAGAATGCATATATAACTAACACGAAGGACTCCTCTTCACGAGATTCAATTGCTATAATCTTTTGTTTATGTTCCAAAATCTTAAAATGGATCCCAATGTTATGTTGTAGAGAAAAATTGAGTTATATCCAGTTTACGTAAAGCTACGAGTGGTCGACAGCACACTTAGATCACGGACCAAACTTACGAAGATTTTTCTTCTTAGTGTAGCTACCTGAATACCGACGTAGCCGCCACGAAGGCGCTAAGAAGGAAAACATTTGTAGCTAAGAAGAAAAACCTTCGTAAGTACCTTCGTGAATCTGGCCCCTGGCTCTCTTGTCCAGATGTCAAGAGGTAGTAGAAAGGTCACATTTACTCTATTAGGGTACTAATAATTAAGTTGATTTAAGTGAAATGTTTTTATGATGTTTATAGTTCAAAGACTGCTGTATTAAGAATTTTCCCAACAGAATTAGCTGGTGAAATTAATAACGATAATTAGCAATAATATCCCGTTTCTCTTGACGGAAAATTCCACTACTGTATTTTATGAGTGAATTTATTTTTTCAACCCAGCAACAATATTATATGCCTATTGGATTGAATATTTGTAAATGGTGTCGGGTTTTCCGACAGTATCTAAATACTAGATGTTAAGAAAGGAACTCAATTACTGCCACAATTGTCTGACACCGTTGATATGATATAAATATTTTATTTGACGTCGAATATACAAACATTTGACCTGTCAGTTCGCAGTAAATTAATCCACGCATGTATGATTATTTGCACGATTGATTAATATAAGAAAATATAAGTGTAGTGTAGAGATTAATTAAGTTAAATTAACAGTTGTGGTGCTGGTGAAGACGTGGCTTAATCATGATAAAAGCTGGACAATACCGAGCAAAAATCATGTTTCCTCATAAAATTTCAATGGGGAAGCATGTCTCAGTGTTTTGCAGGTAATATACAATCAACAAAGGGGACCATGGACGGTGGAACCTGTGCGTGAAGGCCGAGTTTTGTGCTGAGGGAGTGTTTTTTTCAGATTTCTATTATGAATTAGGTACATGTAGACTTTTGTTGATTTTAAAAAGCGAACTTAAGTAACATCTACACAACCACGGACAAAATGGGTTCAGAACAGGGCACTCCTGCCTCTCACAATTGCTAGATCGCCATAAAATGGCCTTAGATGTCATGGAAGACAGGCAAAAGGCTGATGTAATATACACAAACTTTGTAAAACCTTTCGGCAAATATGACCATGATGTTATTGCATCATGGCTCTTCTTCACACATGGCTTCACACGTCTTGATCCACAGCAGCTTCAATTTGCAGTCGCTCTCCGACTTGCTGCCCAATTCATCCTGTTCATAGGTGTTATTGCGGCGTGACAGATGCAGACGAATACGGAGTGCATGGCCTGCACTGAAGACAATCAGGTGGTTGGCACTCACAACTCGATGAAGTCAATGACATCATTAAGAAGAGCTTTGCCTCTGCCCAGTGTCCAACAGACAGAATTCCTCGTAATCTATTGAACCGTAACTCTGTTCGTATTGCTGGTCGACCAAATGGAATCACAGTGCGCCCGTGGAAAAATGACACAATTAGCATGGAACTATACTATACTTGGATATGGCAGCATTCACACACCGAGAAAGAGTCAAGTCAACCAAGTGCAGAGAAATGGATGGTCGTTAGAATTAGTTGTTGTAGACCAGTAATTGGGCTGTTGTTGGTAAGAATGATGTTGTGATATCTGCTTTGGGTCATTACTTTGACCAAGCAGGTTTGGGAACGCTGCTGATTGCATGTTGCAATCAGCTTGTATTAAGCTGTTTGCTGAAGCTTGTTTGACCTTGTCTATTACTTTATACACAACTTGATAATGGCCAAGGACAGACCAAAACGTCGTCCCCTCTTGATATCCATGTGTGATTTTGTGTCTAAATTTCTTTACTTCTTTCCTTTTAGGGCACAATGGAGACACTGCAATGTGCTTGTCCCCACATAGGAAATTTTGGACGGTGTAGTTGTATACAGTTCTTGCATTTATGACTTTCTAAATATACAGTGTATTTACTCATTTCTCCAGTCATTTTGTTAGTAACATCATATAATCTAAATAATTTGAAACAATGTGGAATGTTGCAGTGCCTATCCTTCGATATCTGTTCTAAGTTTGACTTATATATATATATATATATATATATATATATATATATATATATATATATATATATATATATATATATATATATATATATATATATATATATACATATATATATATATATATATATATATATATATATATATATATATTAGTATATTTTGGTAGCAGTCTTTCCTGTAGACATATATTATTAAATATGACCGAAAAAGTAAGATTATTAATTCTAACACGAATTTTCTCGGTCTTTCTTATGTCTCTTTTCACTGTTGATGGTAATTGAAAAATCAATTCTCCAAAATTCATTTTTTATTTCTAGTCTCACGCGACACTTGAACGCGTTTCGTAATAACTTATTACATTTTCAAAGACTTAAGTTTACACACACACACAACTATTACCTGCAAACACTAAACAGAGTTCTTACTTATGCTATGATTTAAATAGCTTTCATTTTTCATTTTATACCCGCATTTTGGGTGAGGTGATATGTTACAACAGTTTTTGGATGAGGTGAACAAAACTTTCAACACAGGATAGAACACGAAACAATGGGTATTGAAGGTAAGAATGGAAGTAATTGCAGAGGGCCTATTGGCCCATATTTCTTGATGCTTCTATATTGGAGCGGAGTCTTGAAGTGGGTAGAATATAGTTGTGCATTAATTGGCTGTTGATAGCTGGTGTTGACTTCTTGATGTGTAGTGCCTTGCAGTTGTCAAGCCGCCTGCTATCACTGTATCTATCGATGATTTCTGTGTTGTTTGCTAAGATTTCTCTGGTGATGGTTTGGTTGTGGGAAGAGATTATATGTTCCTTAATGGAGCCCTGTTGCTTGTGCATCGTTAATCGCCTGGAAAGAGATGTTGTTGTCTTGCCTATATACTGAGTTTTTTGAGGCTTACAGTCCCCAAGAGGGCATTTGAAGGCTTAGACGACGTTGGTCTCTTTTAAAGCGTTCTGTTTTGTGTCTGGAGAGTTTCTCATGAGGAGGCTGGCCGTTTTTTGGGTTTTATAGTAAATCGTCAGTTGTATCTTCTGATTTTTGTCTGTAGGGATAACGTTTCTATTAACAATATCGTTCAGGACCCTTTCCTTTGTTTTATGAGCTGTGGAAAAGAAGTTCCTGTAAAATAGTCTAATAGGGGTATAGGTGTTGTGTTAGTTGTCTCTTCAGAGGTTGCATGGCATTTCACTTTCCTAGTTATGATGTCTTCAACGAAACCATTAGAGAAACCGTTGTTGACTAGGACCTGCCTTACCCTACTGAGTTCTCCGTCGACTTGCTTCCATCCTGAGCTGTGGCTGAGATCACGGTCGACATAAGCGTTAACAACACTCCTCTTGTACCTGTCTAGGCAGTCACTGTTGGCATTGAGGCACATTCCTATGTTTGTTTCCTTAGTGTAGGCTGCAGTGTGGAAACCTCCGCTCCTTTCCATGACTGTTACATCTAGAAAGGGCAGCTTCCCATCCTTCTCCAACTCGTAAGTGAAACGCAACACAGAATTCTGCTCAAATGCCTCCTTCCGCTCCTGCAGATGTCTGACATCAGGTACCTGTGTAAAAATGTTGTCAACATACCTGCAGTATATGGCCGGTTTCAAGTTCATGTCGACTAAGACTTTTTGCTCGACGGTACCCATGTAGAAGCTTGCAAACAGGACACCTAGGGGAGAACCCATGGCGACCCCATCTACTTGCTTATACATGTGCCCATCTGGGCTCAAGAAGGGTGCCTCTTTAGTACAAGCTTGGAGTAGTTTCCTTAGAATGTTTTCTGGTATGTCAAGAGGAGTACAGGCCGGATCACTATACACTCTGTCTGATATCATCCCGATTGTTTAATCCACAGGTATGTTGGTAAACAGTGATTCTACGTCCAACGAGGTTCTTATCCCTGGAGCCCGTGTTCCCTGCAATAAGTCAACAAATTCCTTTGGAGACTTCAGGCTGAAGGCGCAAGGAACATAAGGAGTCAGCAAGCCGTTGAGTCATTTCGCCAGTCTGTACGTGGGTGTGGGTATCTGGCTGATGATTGGCCGAAGTGGGTTTCCAGGCTTATGTGTCTTGACATTTCCATACGCATATCCAGGTTTACATTCCCCAATAATCTTTGGCAGGTGGAGTCCGGATTTCTTGGCATTCACAGTTTCGATCAATTTGTTGACCTTTGCCTTCAATTCGGCTGTAGTGTCCTTCGTTACCCTTTGGAATTTAGTTTGGTCAGAGAGTATGAGGTTCATTTTCGCCAGATATGCGTCTTTTTTAAGAATGACGTATATTGCCGACTTGTCACCTCTCCTGACAACTATTTCCTTGTTCTCACGAAGGCTCTTAGCTGCCGCTTTGAGTTCGGGGGACAGATTAGAGACTATTTCTTGTCTCGTCAGACTAGAAATAAAAAATGAATTTTGGAGAATTGAATTTTCAATTACCATCAAGTGAAAAGAAACATAAGAAAGATCAAGAAAATTCGTGTTAGAATTATTAATCTTACTTTATTAATATATATATATATATATATATATATATATATATATATATATATATATATATATATATATATATATATATATAAATATATATATATATATATATATATATATATATATATATATATATATATATATATATATATATATATATATATCAGTGAGGATCCACAAGGTTTTCTCTGAGTACTCTTTATTTTCTTCTCCGAGGCTATGCGTCCCTACACTTGCACCAGAGGTGGTATCCCTATATATATTAATATATATATATATATATATATATATATATATATATATATATATATATATATATATATATATATATATATATATATATATATATATATATATACACGTGAAAGCGGTGGTGCTGCTTCTTTCAGGGAATCGCAGAAAATTATTAAATATAGAGGTCTAGCACACTGCTACAGCTTTGTTCCGATCGGCTCGGAGACCCTCGGTTCGTGGGGAAAATGTGCATTGAAGTTCCTGAAGGAATTGGGGGACAAATTGATCAGCGCTACAAATGACCAGAGAGCAAAAAGTTTCTTGTTCCAGCGCCTCAGTGTTGCGATTCAGAGGGGAAATGCCTGTTGCGTCTTGGGCACTAGTCCAACTTCAGAGGAATTCGAAGAAGTGTTTGACTTGCAACAATGATCGAACCCGTCTGTGACATTCATCAATGTTTCCCATTGTTGAGTTTTTCAAGAGATCCATAACCTTTAAGCACCTTTTTGCATTATTATTTTTGTATCAACCCATGTATATCTTGTAACCATCAAATGCATAATATATATATATATATATATATATATATATATATATATATATATATATATATATATATATATATATATATATATATATATATATATATATATTTACTTAGAAGGGGTACCACCACTGGGGCAAGTGTAGGGACCCATAGCCTCGGAGAAGAAAATAAAGAGTACTCAGAGAACACCTTGTGGATCCTCACTGAACACTTTGATATTTTCTTCTCCTACCACCCCTATTCTTTTGGTATGTGTGTATATATATCTAACTTTATTTGAAAATGTTATAACACAAAAAGGGTTACAACATTGGTTACATGAAGGGAACAAGGCTACTTGTCACAAGTTGAACAGCTCCTCCAGCTCCTCAGATGGCGGGCAGGGGCCATGGATGCAGTGAGCATTTCCTCTCTGGATCGCCACACTAAGGCGCTTTCCCTTTTACAGTATATACTTAAATGCTCTAAACTTTCTAACAAACGTGACGTAACATACGCTTACACTTCCATTTATTTATCTTTCCCTTTCCTTTTCTTCTAATTTTTTCTTGCTTTTTCTTTCCAATGTTTTCTCTTACGATCTCTTGCTTATTCCTACTATTTCCCCCCTTCTTTTTTCTTTTACTATCCTCTTCCTATTGGATGGTATAATAGGAGCTGCCTCGCATGGGCCAATGGGCCTTCTGCAGTTTTTTTTTTCTTGTGTTAGTGTTTTCTCATTTTTACTATCTCCTTTATTACACCTTACCTTCCGTACCTTTGCCTTGCCTTCTCTTCTTCTAAGATTTTCTTCTCACCTCTCTTCTGCCTATTTATTGCCTTCTCCTTCAATCATCACAATCGACTTGAGAATGGTCCAGGACGGACTGAAACGTCGTCGTCCCTTCACTTTCTAGTGGGTGGTCTGGTCAACAAATGATAGCTTATCTGACTGTACAGCCGGAGAAAAGCTCTCAGTAAGCATGACCTAGTCGTCAACGATCCACCTCCCCTCAAGACAAAATGGGGTCCACAGCTCTTGAGTCATCGCCCCTTAATACTCTATTCTTTACATTTCCAACAAAATCCTTTATTGACTTTATTTACCATATTCACCATGCATACTTTTTGATTGAGTCCATTTTTTCCCTCACATATACCGGTACACATTTTCCTAACAATCTCCAGCTGAGAAGTTGCTCTTACTTTGCTAGGCAGAGTATTACCGGCAACTCACGACCTCCCTGATATCAGCTGTAGATTTATTCCAATATATATTGTCCACTGTGTTCACCAACAATTTATAATTGAAACTAATCTCCAAAGGAGGTAATGTTCGTAACACACCTTCTAAGCCGTGGAGAAAAAAATGAGTAATTCATAAATGAATTTCACATATTTTCACATAGGCTCAACACCTCAGAGTTCATACTAATGTTAAACAATAAACAATATATAATAAACATTAGATACACAATAATATATACAGCTCTGTGCAGTAGTACAACCCTAAGCCACCCCAGGTTTTGGCAATTTAGAAAGTGCATCTGCTACTATATTTTATTTTCTTTGAATATGTTTGAAAACCAGATTGTATTCTTGCAACAATAAAGACCACCTTAATATCCTCTGATTGGAATTCTTCATGCTAAGAATAAATGGTAATGGATTGTGGTCAGTAAACATTTCAACAGCATTGGCTGATACATAATTGTCAATTTTTTAACAGCTAGTAAAAATGACAATGCCTCTTTCTCTGCAGTGGAGTAATTCTGTTGACATTTGGTAAACTTTTTAGAAAAAGAATGTATTGGATGATTAATACCCTCATCATCCTCTTGCATTAGTACAGAACCAGCACCCCAATCCGAAGCATCTGCATATAGTTTGAATGGCTTAGAGTAGTCAGGAGTAGCTAACACTGGACCAGATGACAACTTTCCTTTTAATTTAGTAAATGCTTCCTGACACTCCTGAGACCATCTAAACTTTACATTTTTACATAGCAAGTTTGTCAAAGGAGCTGCAATTGCTGCAATTTTTTTACAGAACTTCCTATAATAAGCACACATTTCTAGATATTTTTGTACCGCCTTCGTGCTAGTCAACACTGGAAACTCTAATATATATTATTTATTTTATTTTTTGAGTGGTAACACCTTCCCATTGCTACTTCATATCCTAAGTAACAAATACTGGCTCCGGCAAAAGGACATTTGTGTAAGTTTACAGTTAAATTAGCCCCCTTTAAGCATTTTAATAAATGAGCTAAACCTTTCATATGAGCACTCTATCTAGTGCTACCCAATCCCCCAGTATATGTACCCAAGCTATACGGCTTTACTATGATAATCATTGCTATAACCTTATATCATGGTTATTAAATTGAACGCATTTTTTACTACATTATACCTTTAAATAATCCTCAAATTATTCTACAATGTACCTGTTGATAACCCTCATATTTGACTTTAATATACCTACTAATCTTTGGTTAATTTTCTTACAATGTACCTATAAAAAGTTTTAAATTTTGCTACAAATTGCTTATTAAAACTTATCTGATGGAATAAGCACCTGCTCGGACCGCTATGCGTGTTAGTTGCTTTACAAGAATTTAAAAACATCAGTGCTATGTACTCTCGTAAACCTAATGTACCATCTAGTATATAAATAAAATAAAATATATACGAAAAAATAAGAATCACGTGCAGCACCGTTGTTGGCACCACACTCCATGACACGAGCACCCCGTGCAGCACCGTTGTTGACACCACACTCCATGACACGAGCACCCCGTGCAGCACCGTTGTTGACACCACACTCCATAACACGAGCACCCCGTGCAGCACCGTTGTTGGCACCACACTCCATAACACGAGCACCCCGTGCTGCACCGTTGTTGACACCACACTCCATAACACGAGCACCCCGTGCAGCACCGTTGTTGGCACCACACTCCATGACACGAGCACCCCGTGCAGCACCGTTGTTGACACCACACTCCATGACACGAGCACCCCGTGCAGCACCGTTGTTGACACCACACTCCATAACACGAGCACCCCGTGCAGCACCGTTGTTGGCACCACACTCCATAACACGAGCACCCCGTGCTGCACCGTTGTTGACACCACACTCCATAACACGAGCACCCCGTGCAGCACCGTTGTTGGCACCACACTCCATAACACGAGCACCCCGTGCAGCACCGTTGTTGGGACCACACTCCATAACACGAGCACCCCGTGCAGCACCGTTGTTGGCACCGCACTCCATAACACGAGCACCCCGTGCAGCACCGTTATTGGCACCACACTCCATGACACGAGCACCCCGTGCAGCACCGTTGTTGGCACCACACTCCATAACACGAGCACCCCGTGTTGCACCGTTGTTGACACCACACTCCATGACACGAGCACCCCGTGCTGCACCGTTGTTGACACCACACTCCATGACACGAGCACCCCGTGCAGCACCGTTGTTGGCACCACACTCCATAACACGAGCACCCCGTGCTGCACCGTTGTTGGCACCACACTCCATGACATGAGCACCCCGTGCTGCACCGTTGTTGACACCACACTCCCTGACACGAGCACCCCGTGCAGCACCGTTGTTGACACCACACTCCATGACACGAGCACCCCGTGCTGCACCGTTGTTGGCACCACACTCCATAACACGAGCACCCCGTGCAGCACCGTTGTTGGCACCGCACTCCATAACACGAGCACCCCGTGCAGCACCGTTGTTGGCACCACACTCCATGACACGAGCACCCCGAGCAGCACCGTTGTTGACACCACACTCCATGACACGAACACCCCGTGCAGCACCGTTGTTGGCACCACACTCCATAACACGAGCATCCCGTGCAGCACCGTTGTTGGCACCACACTCCATAACACGAGCACCCCGTGCAGCACCGTTGTTGGCACCACACTCCATAACACGAGCACCCCGTGCAGCACCGTTGTTGGCACCACACTCCATAACACGAGCACCCCGTGCAGCACCGTTGTTGGCACCGCACTCCATAACACGAGCACCCCGTGCAGCACCGTTATTGGCACCACACTCCATGACACGAGCACCCCGTGCAGCACCGTTGTTGGCACCACACTCCATAACACGAGCACCCCGTGTTGCACCGTTGTTGACACCACACTCCATGACACGAGCACCCCGTGCTGCACCGTTGTTGGCACCACACTCCATAACACGAGCACCCCGTGCAGCACCGTTGTTGGCACCACACTCCATGACATGAGCACCCCGTGCTGCACCGTTGTTGACACCACACTCCATGACACGAACACCCCGTGCAGCACCGTTGTTGACACCACACTCCCTGACACGAGCACCCCGTGCTGCACCGTTGTTGACACCACACTCCATGACACGAGCACCCCGTGCTGCACCGTTGTTGGCACCACACTCCATAACACGAGCACCCCGTGCAGCACCGTTGTTGGCACCACACTCCATAACACGAGCACCCCGTGCAGCACCGTTGTTGGCACCGCACTCCATAACACGAGCACCCCGTGCAGCACCGTTATTGGCACCACACTCCATGACACGAGCACCCCGTGCAGCACCGTTGTTGGCACCACACTCCATAACACGAGCACCCCGTGTTGCACCGTTGTTGACACCACACTCCATGACACGAGCACCCCGTGCTGCACCGTTGTTGGCACCACACTCCATAACACGAGCACCCCGTGCAGCACCGTTGTTGGCACCACACTCCATGACATGAGCACCCCGTGCTGCACCGTTGTTGACACCACACTCCATGACATGAGCACCCCGTGCTGCACCGTTGTTGACACCACACTCCCTGACACGAGCACCCCGTGCTGCACCGTTGTTGACACCACACTCCATGACACGAGCACCCCGTGCTGCACCGTTGTTGGCACCACACTCCATAACACGAGCACCCCGTGCAGCACCGTTGTTGGCACCACACTCCATGACATGAGCACCCCGTGCTGCACCGTTGTTGGCACCACACTCCATGACATGAGCACCCCGTGCTGCACCGTTGTTGACACCACACTCCATGACATGAGCACCCCGTGCTGCACCGTTGTTGGCACCACACTCCATAACACGAGCACCCCGTGTTGCACCGTTGTTGACACCACACTCCATGACACGAGCACCCCGTGCTGCACCGTTGTTGGCACCACACTCCATAACACGAGCACCCCGTGCAGCACCGTTGTTGGCACCACACTCCATGACATGAGCACCCCGTGCAGCACCGTTGTTGGCACCACACTCCATAACACGAGCACCCCGTGCTGCACCGTTGTTGGCACCACACTCCATAACACGAGCACCCCGTGCTGCACCGTTGTTGGCACCGCACTCCATGACACGAGCACCCCGTGCAGTACCGTTGTTGACACCACACTCCATGACATGAGCACCCCGTGCTGCACCGTTGTTGGCACCGCACTCCATGACACGAGCACCCCGTGCAGTACCGTTGTTGACACCACACTCCATGACATGAGCACCCCGTGCTGCACCGTTGTTGGCACCACACTCCAGAGGCAGAGCAGGCTCAGAAGAGGCTAGAGGCAGAGCAAGTTCAAGAACTAGCTATGAAGAGGTTAGAAGTGGAGCAAGCTTAGAAAAAATAGTTAGAGATTAGGCTAACAGAATTGGGAATTAGATTAGAAAACATTGGTGGTGTTGATAAAGGATCAGCTGGGCAGTTAAAGGTAAACAAAAATGTCAAGTTTCTTCTATTCTGTGAGACTGACCAAGACCAGTTCTTCATTCATGTCGAAAAGTTGGCGCGGAGTATGGAGTGGCCTGAAACACAATGGGTATCTATTCTTCAAGGTCAGTTGCGGGAAAAGCACAGAGAATGTATGTAGCTATACCTTTGTGTGAAAGTTTTGACTATAACAAGGTAAAAGCAGCCATCCTTACTGCTTATCAACTTGTTCCTGAGTCTTATTAGGCAAAAGTTTAGACAACTGAGGCAAGACCCATGTCAAATGTTTTTGGAATTTGCACAAGGGAAATATAATATGCTTAATAATTAGTTAGATGCTGAAAAGATTAGGGATCTGGACTCTTAAAAATTTACTCTTAGCAGTCTTAGTAAAAGAATTTTGATCTTGCATACCTTCTAATGTGGCTTTATATTTAACAGATAAATTACCCAGAGATATTTATGAGATGGCTAATTAGCAGATGAATATGAGTTGATGCATAAAGTAACTTTTAAAAATAAATTTGAATCAAATAGACAAGGATATGGTCGAGCACTAAACTCCGTCAGATTTGGGTCCCACATGTACCCAACAGCATGACAAGGAAACACTTTATTATATGTACCAAGGTGGTAAAGAGAGTAATGTGAAACACAAAAAGGCTCACACTTGTAATAAACCTCACACAGAATTGAAACAGTGTTCCTATTGCCATAGGAAGGGTCATGCTGTAAAGATTGTTGGTTTCTTCACCCAGAAAAAGAGGCCTATGGCACTCACAGTGTGTGAGGGGAGGAAAACCAAATGTGGAGCAAAAATAATAAAAAAAACACTTGCTATAAATCATTTTGGAGAGATTATATCAAATGGGAAATTACAGTGTGGAAATGGTTTGTGGCATGATGTTAAAATATTGAGGGATACAGGAGTCTCACAATCTTTACTATTAGAGAGTATTTGACAATATATACAGTCTACAGAGACTGGGGAGGTAATAATTATCCAGGGAATCACTGGAGATTTCTAGATTGTACCCTTGAGGGAAGTAAACCTTGATCGTGATTTTATTAAAGGCAAAAGTTTAGTAGGTGTTAGTCCTAAATTGATTGCTGGCATTGATCTAATTGTGGGGAATGATCTTGCTGGTAATCGAGGTAAAAGAGATGACATCCCAATAATGCTAACTAAGCCAGAGGTGATTAGGGCACGAACAGATTCTGAGGAAGAGGTAATGTACCCAGCATGTGCCGTGACCCAGTCAAAATCATATATCACAAACTCCCAATAATGTAAGTCAGGGGACAAAATTAGAGGTTAACAAATCAAATAATGAAGTGGATCTTTGTGACACTTTTATGGCCAAGTTGGAAGAAGCAGATGGGAACAGGATGGGGAGCACCTCCACCAAACCACCTAGGAAAAGGGGTAGGGGAGAGTGTAGTCCAGTTACCACATCTGGCTCTTCAGACTTGAGATCAAAATCTAATTTTATTCATCAGCAAAGAACTGATCCTACGTTGACTGACTTGCATAATAAGGCAGTAACTGAACTAGAAGCAGAATCGCAGGCAATGACTTACTACTACACTAAAGAGGTGTTGATGCGGAAGTGGAGACCTAGGAGCTCACCTGTGTCACACACTTGGGAGGTAGTTAATCAAGTCGTCCTACCGAGGGGGTATAGAGAAAAAGTGCTAAGTGTAGCCCATGATTCACCAATAGGCGGTCATCAGGGTATTGCAAAAACATATAATAAAAAAAGCAAGTACTTTACCTGGCTTGGATTAAAGTAAGATGTCATCCAGTATTGTAATGAATATTCTGTATATGCAAAAACCAGCAAACTAAACCAAGTAATACCAAAAGCTCCTTTACAGTCAATTGTAATAGCCGAGGAACCCTTTACCCATATTATTGTTGATGTAGTAGGCCCATTGTCTAGAACCAAGAGTGGTAATATGTATATCATCACCATGATGTGTCAGACTACACGTTTTCCTGAGGCATTCCCTGTGAGAAATGCTACAACGAAAGTGGTAGTAAGGCACATAATGAAATTTTTTAGTATTTTTGGTTTACCAAAAGTAATGCAGACAGATAATGGTGCAAACTCACTTCCAAAGGTTTTCAGCAGTTTTGTGGCGAGTTTGGCATCCTCCATAAGACATCCACTACTTACCATCCGGAGAGCCAAGGTACTTAGGAAAGGAAGCACCAAACCCTTACGTAAATGCTGAGAACCAGTTGCATGGAAACTGGCCGAGACTGGAATGATGGTCTTCTACTGATGTACATGGCACTCACGGATACTTATCAGGAGTCTCTGGGTTGTTCACCCAACTCATAAATTTTTGGCCATGATGTCGGAAGTCCCAAATGTGTTGTGCAGGTAAATTATATTGATTAATTACTAGACAAATTAAACAAAAACAGGGCTAAAGCCTTGATTCATCTTAAGGAAGCTCAAGGCAATATGATAAAAAGACAAAGCAAAGACATTTTCAGGCAAGAAGTGGTAATAATGGAACGACAGGGACCAACATTGTTGCATAGGTTCCAAGGGCCATATACAGTGATAAACGAACTCAGTCCCACCAATTATGTGATCCAGACACCTGATCTCAAGAGAGAAAGGAAAAGGTGGTGCATATGAACAGAATGAAACTAACACAGAAGGGAACTACTAATGCCAACCAGGTGCTAAGTGTAGCCCATATAGTTGAGAATAATGGGGGAATGTGATTTTGATAATGTACCTAATGCTCATGTACCTTATTTAAGCAATGGGGAGTGGTTGTCAAACATCCAGAAGTTGGTGGAACATTTGTCATCAGAGCAGAAGCAGAACTTGGAGTAGTTGGTAACTAATCATGCAGACATCTTTGGCAATATTCCCACCCAGACTACAGTCATTCACCATGACATCGAGATGACAGACAACCAACCAGTCAAGTCACACCCATATAGTAAACCCTGCAAAGTTGAATCTCATCCGGAAAGAAGTTGACTACATGCTTCAAAATGGATTGGTGAGACCTAGCAGCAGCTGGTGAAGTAGTCCTTGTATTTTGGTTCCAAAGAAGGATGGAACTCAGAGGTTGATCATTGACTACCGTAAGCTAAATGTAATGACTGTAGATGATAATTTTCCAATACCTAGATTAGATGATTACATAGACAATGTTGGTAAAACCAAGTTTGTAACCAAACTAGATTTGTCAAAAGGGTACCTGGAAAATTTCTTTAACACCATGAGCACGGGAGATGAGTGCATTTATAACTGCAGATGGGTTGTATGAATTCATTGAAATGCCTTTTGGGCTGAGAAATGCCCCAGCAACTTTCCAGCGTCTTATGAACTTAGTGTTAAAAGACATACCATAATGTAAAGCTTACTTGGATGATATTGTAATTTATCAAAATAGTTGGGAGAACTATTAAGCACTAGGCTTAGCACTAAAAAGCACTAGGCACGAAACTATGAAGATGAAATTAGATAATTTTTAGTTTTATTTTAAAATAAGAGAAAAGTTGGACAGCTTTTCACATCGTAAAGGAGAGAGTTTCATTGGCTATCTTCTTATCTTGAGATGATTTCGGGGCTCATACCCAAAATCATAAATAAATATCTCACCCCCCAGGAAGCAGCCCGTGACAGCTGACTAACTCCCAGGTCATTTACTGCTATGTAAAAGTAGCATCAGGGTGAAAGAAACTCTGCCCATTGTTTCTCGCCGGCGCCCAGGATCGAACCAGGGACCACAGGATCACGCGTCCAGTGTTCTATCCACTCAGCCGCCGGCTGATCAGGATTAGAACTGGCAGGACTAGATTCCTTTAGTTGCATAGAATGTTTACACAGATTAAGTTTGACTCTGGAGATATCAAAGAGATATTTATTTCTGGTGTGGTAATTATAGGTTCTATTACATCTGTCCAGGGAGAGTTTCTGAACAAGGTTTGCATTTAAGAACAGGTTTTTGTAGATGTAAATGGAACAAACAAGAGAATATGTGGAGTGAGTTTACGTTCAGCATGTTTAGGCATTTAAACAGAAGGGCTGAGAGTTGACTGAAAGCAGAATTTGTTATTGTTCTCATTGCAGATTATTGCTGGGTGATGATGGGCTTGAGGTAGTTGGCAGTGGTTGAACTCCATGCACAGATACCACATGTAAGATAGGGATAGATTAGCGCGTAGTATAATGAGAGGAGAACAGAGTTTGGAACATAATATCTGATTTTAGAATACTGTAATTTTAGAACTGTATTTGAGACTCCCTTGGTTATGTGTTTAATGTGGGTGCTGAAGTTCAGTCTCAGTAAAGGCCAAGGAACTTTCCATCATTTTTATTAATGATGTTAACATTGTCTATCAGAAGCTGAATTGCATTTGTTAATTTGCTTCCAAATAAGATGTATTAGGTCTTTTTATGTTTAGTGTGAATTTGTTGGTTGACACCCATTAGTGGACTTTTTTAATTAATTATTTACAACATTATTTATTGGGTGTTGGTTGGGGGTCTGAGTAGATGAGGGAAGTATTGTCAGCAAATAATATAGGTTTAAGAATGTAAGAGACATTAGGCAGATCATTGATGTAAAAAAGAAATAGGAGTGGTCCTAGTATGCTGCCCTGTGCCCCTCCTACGGTTAATGGTAAAGTGGGAGATGTTATATCATTGATAACTACATATTGGTGTCTGTTACTAAGATAGGATCGAACATAGATCTGAGCAAGGCCTAGGATTCCATTATGGTGGAGTTTAAATAAGAGATAGTTATGGTTAACAGTATCAAAGGCCTTTCCCAAATCAATGAAGAGTCCAATCAGAAACTCATTTTTGTCAAAGCCTGAGTAGATTATATCAAGCAGACTAATAATTGCATCGTTTGTACTCTTTTGGGAGCGGAAGTCAAACTAACAGGGACTTAGTATGTTGAATTTTACGAGGTAGGAGTAGAGCTGTTTGTAAATAATTTTTTCTAATAATTTTGATAACATAGGTAGATTTGATATTGGTCTGTAATTTTTTATGTGTGCCGGATTGAATCCTTTATGAACTGGCGTTACTCATGCTTTTTAAGGATATCAGGCAAGGTATGACTTTTTAGAGATTTGTTGAACAGCATAGCTATGGGTGGTGCAAGAGCATGGGCGGCACTCCTGTATGTCATATATAGTATTTCACTAATGTTCCCAGCTTTGGTTTTTAGTGAGTGAATGATGAACACAACATCTGTCGGGCTGACTGGTGAAAGGAGACGAGAGTCCTCTCATCCTTGGAGAGCTTTATCTGGTTATGTGAATGTTGCTTAGAACCTAGGATGTTAGAGATGGCTTTCCATGTCCTTTTCATTTTGCCTTTCGCTTCTTTGAATGTACTCTCATAATAGGAAATTTTTGCTTCTCTTATTATACTGGTAAGCATTGATGAGTACCTCTTAACTACTTCCTTTGTAACTTGGCGTATCCTAATTTTTTTCATATTCATGATTCATGTTGATTGCTTTGAGTATGCCACTTGGTAGCCAGGGATTGTTTAATCTTTTGCCAGTTAATTGTTTGGTGAGGAGAGGACAATGAGGTTTTGTAGAGAATGTTTCGGAATTAGAGTTTCGGAAAGGAAGAGGTTACCTAATGAATTTATATCCTGCGTATCCTGTTGGAGTGTGCTGCTAGTGGAGCGCTGGAAGACTTCATTGTTGGAGTATGCTAGCCAGAGGGATACGGAGCGCTGGAAGACTTCACTGTTGGCGTGTGATAGTCAGAGGACTAAGAGAGCACTGGAAGACTTCACTGTTGGCGTGTGATAGTCAGAGGACTAAGAGAGCAGCACTGGAAGACTTCACTGTTGGAGTGTGCTAGCCAGAGGGCTAGTGGAGCGCTGGAAGACTTCATTGATTGAGCATGCTGGCGAGTGGGCTGACGGAACATTGAAAGACTTCACTGTGTGAGCATGCTAGCGAGAGAGCTATTGGGGCGCTGAAAGTCTTCACTGTGTAAGCGTGCCAGCCAGTGAGCTAGTGGAGCACTGAAAGACTTCACTGTGTGAGCTTGCTAGCAAGAGGGCTGCTGCAACCCATCCTCCGAATTGACAGTATGTTTTAATAATTATCACTTTAACGCAACCGGACCATAAATATACGGCCCACTTGGCTAACAGGTTCCGCAACCGCACCGTAAATAGCCGGCCGATCTAAAAAAAAAACATATAAAATCCAATTCTTATTCGATCGACTTGGGGTTAGTATGAAAATGTTTGCCATTAAATTTTCATTTTCTCTAATAGGCACATGGCCTATTTGAGAAAACGGCATTGTATTGTAACTTAGAGGAGGGACTATTGAGTTTTTGACACAACGAGGTTAATCGCCCATTTCACACACTCTTGGTGTGGGCCGCAATCATGAATCTACATTTATATGCATATGTCTGTGTAGAAAATTTTATTGCGAGTTCAGTGATATAAAATATAACGCTTTAGGACTAATGTGGAGCTGACAACAAACAAAAGAGTATGAACATTTTGTTGCTGTTTGGGCGTCACGGCGAGTGATCTACGTTTTATTTATTTCGTGGTGGGATAGCTAATGCTTTGGGGACATGTTATACATATGATCTTGTAGATACTTTTATTGCCAACACATTGATACCAAAATGAAAAACGTAGCTCGAGAATTGGTGTCAGGAGAGTGAAAAGATTACACACTTTTTGGTGTTTACGCTCGAGAGCCCAAAACGCCGCGCGCACAATGCGCTATTTTTTTCACTGGGGGAGGGGGGTGGGGGCGCTTTAAAGTGTATTAATACTAAGTGTAATAAGTACATTTCCTGACTGGCATACATTGTACATAATTGCACTTATGGGGCTGTTACATTTACCTCCCCATTTATTCTCCTCGTTTTCTGTTAAGAAACTCAGAATTTTAGGATGAAATTTTAAAGTTCAGTTGGCGAAGCGAAGCGAAAATGTCCAAAGAGTTCGCAAGCAGAGGTTTGAAGAATAGGCCGAGGATGCAGAAATCTTGAGCGAGGAACTGGAGACAAGGTGGAGAGAGGAGATGAAAGATCGGTGGCCCAACCACTGAGGATTTTAACTTGAGGCGAGTGAAGTAGGGTTGAGTGGGGCGTCATTTGCAGTACATACAGGGGCCGGGCACCCAAGCAGCTGGCAGTTGATGGTTGATTTCAGATGTTGATGTTAAATCATGTCGTTAGTGATCTTTTTTGTTGACGATTTCAGCAAACTCTGATCATTGGTCTTCTTCTTGGGCTTGTCGGTCTTGGTCGTGGTGGTCTGACTTTGTGCTGGCTTTGTGGTGCTATCGTTGGGGGTTGTTGTTGCGGTGTCGTGAAGGAAATCGGCAGCTGAGTAGTGACATTTCCGTGAAGGAGATGGTGTTCCAACAGACACGTCCTCATCCGATTCATCAGATGAGTGATGAGCAGAGGTGGTAGATCGCGAAGATTGAGTTCTTGAAGGTTGAGTAGCAGTAGTAGGTACTGTAGCAGAAGGGACTTCATAGTATATACCCTCTACAGGGTCACACCAAGGGTCCATTGCAGCTGAATTCACCACTGGGATGGGTGAAGGGTCAGCAATGGCTGGAGAAACGTGTGGAGCAGGAGCTGACAGTAAGTCTGAAAGCGTGGCCGCGTTCACAGTGATGTCATGGTTAGCAACTGGAACTGTAGCAGAAGTGGGGATCTCAGGAGGCAGAGTCTTGTGAGCTGAAGGTACTAGAACAAAATCTGAAGTCTGCATTGAAGTTGCAGAATCGTCATCGGGTGAAGAGTCGGCATCCTCTAAAGGGTCAGTTGCTGGAGTTGAAAACTGGAGCGTTGAAGACTTCTTCAGGAATATTGAAGGTAGGGAGACCGTTCGCCTTGTAAAGAATTTTCAGAATTCTCACAAATTCTCGGGGGTTAGTGCCAGCAGTCATTCTGGCCGTCGATATCAAAGCTTTTACTGTGCTACACAGTGATTGGCCGGGATGGGATGGAGGCGGCGGCGTCTTGCTCAATGAGTGGCCGGGTGACTGGGATCTGGGCCACCATTGGCTAGTAGAAGCAGTAACAGGATGTTGCTGGTGTGTAGTGGTGATAGTTCCTCCTTCCTGAAGCTTCGGGAAAGTGGCTGCTTGGATATTGAATGTAGAGGTTGAGGTGGTAGCTGAAGGGCTGGAGTTGGTGTCTGCTGCAGAGACAGAGGATGATTTGGATTTCTCCTGGGTCTCTAGGTTTTTTATAACTTCTTGTCTGCGTGGACACTGATGGGAGATTGCGACATGTTTGCCGTTGCAGAGCAGGCAGTGTGGTTCTCTCGAAGTGGAGATCGAATAGTGGTGGTTTTTGGCGCAAATGCGGCATTTTTGAATAGTCTGTTGGCACTTGTTGGTTTGGTGAGAGTAGTCGTAGCACCGGAAGCATTGGGTGATATTGTAGTTTCTTTCCATCTTCACTCGGAATAACGGGACGTGAACTCCATAGCAGAAGAAGCCATCTGTGATGACTTGGAATATCTGATTCACAGTGCTCAAGGTGACCTTCAAGGTGCGGCTGTTGCACAACATGGTGTCGAGTACATTCAAGCCTGGGTTCTCGTTCTCGATGTTCTCTGCAAATTCTCCGGTGTAAGGTGCCTCATTTATCCGCTCTATGATCCAGTGGCTGAGCTCACTGACAATGGCAGACCGGGCACGAAGCAACTGGCGTGGGAAGTGGAAAATGAGGTAGTGCTGTGAACGAAATCGAAACGAAAAACGAAGATGGTGCCTCCTTGTTCGATGTCGTCAGGTGTTACTTCAGCTACATCCTTGAATAGCTTCAGTAGGGTTGGCTTGGTGAACGCGTGATTGTCGAGGGGCGTACCCCTGACCTTGAAGTGCTTGTGATGCATGGTGGACTAAGGATCTCTCAAAGACTGCACGTCACTGGAGATTGCCTCCCGTCTCTACCCGACATAAAACACCAAGGTAGGAGTGGGGTCTGACCATCTAGAGTGACGCAAGTCTTGCTGCCAATTATTTACCCACCCTGCAGTGCTAGGTGCGAGAGAGAAGAGCTGGAGCAACGAGAACACGTCCGGCCGTGACGGCTACAAGCTCTGTAATCGTGATCAAGTTCAGTTTCCTATACACATACACAAATTTTAAATATCAGGAATTTCTTTTTCAGTTTTATTAAACAACTAGCAGTACCCGGTCATGTGTTGGTGTGGCCGTCGCATGTGCGTTGTGCGTTGAATCGTCGCATGTGCGTTGCTGAGCCACAGCAACCGTCCCTGTCCGCCAGTCCTCCCCACCTTTTGCCCCCTCACCTGTATCCTCGGCCTCCCAACCTTTCCCCACTCCACCATCTTCTCATCCTCCCCACCATTCCCCAATCCACCATCCCCTTTTCCTCCCCATTATGCCCCACTCCCTTGTCCCTTTGGCCTCCCCCACCATTCTCCATTCCCTCGTCCCTACCATCCCAAACTCCCCCATCCCCTCGGCCTACCCCACCATTACCCCCTCCCTTGTCTCCTCGTCCTCCCCAGTATCTCTTCCGTCCCCTTGACATCCCCGCCATTCCCCACTACCTCGTCCAATGCCTTCCCAAATGGTCTGATGTTCCCATCAGAAAATTGGGAACATCAGGTGATCTGATGTTCCCATCACTGAAATATAAGAAAAACAGTTAAAAAAATGAAATGAAAATATGACAAAATAAAAAAAAAACTATAATCACGAAATGAACGGAATGGTAAACATCACAGCTCAATTCCAAAGCAATTCACACAAAATAATTAAATCAAAATGAAAATAAATTAAAATCTATGAAAGTTCAATTTATCAGTGCAATCAGAAACATTGAAATGGAATTGTAACATATTTAGAATAGCATGTGTGTTGCTCTTACATACAACAAATGGCGCTATTTTTCAAGAAAAGCATAGTTTTACCTGTCACAGGTGTGGCATCTATACTTATATTTACGAAATAAAAGGTATGGTAAACAACACAGCTCAATTCCAACACAATGTCACACAAAATAATTCAATAAAAAATAAAATAATTCGGAATCTATGAAAATAAAATTTATCAATGCAATCGGAAACATTGAAATGGAATTCGTGACGTAGTTAGTACAGCGAGCATGTTGCTATTATGTGCAACAGATGGAGCTGTTTTTAAAAACCGCATGTTTTAACCTGTCACAGGGGTGGCATCTATATTATAGACATATAAAAAGATGCGCCTATTCGAATACAACGTTGTGTCAAAAGTTCAAAGCAATCGGTGAAGAATTTTTGGAGATTACAGCGTGTGTTGTTCTTACGTCCAACAGATGGCGCTGTTAAAAAAAAAAAAAACATTTTTTTTTCCTGTCACAGGTGAAGCTTGTATATAGTAGATATATAAAAAGACTCGGCTATTCGAATGCAACGTTTTGTCAAAATTTCAAAGCAATCGGTAAAGAGGTTTCAAAGATTTCCCTCACATGCAAAACACATGAAAAACACAGTTTTTCAGAAAAAAACATTTTTTTTACCGTCACAGACGTGACATCTATATAGTATGTACATAAAAACCTGCTCGGATGCAAATGGAACGTTATGTGAAAATTTTAAAGCAATCGGTGAAGAACTTTCGGAGATTAGCGGTTATGCACAAACGAACATTTCCATTTTTATTTATACACTAGCTGTACCAGACCACGCATTGCTGTGGCTCAGCAACGCATGTGTGTTGCTGAGCCACAGCAACTTTACCATCTCCCAGTCCTCCCCACTATCCTCCCTCCCCCTCCCCGTCCCCTCGTCTTCCCCACCATTCCCTCCCTCCCCGTCCCCTCGTCCTCCCCACCATTCCCTCCCTCCCCTTGTCCTCCCCACAATTCCCCACTTCCCCATCTTCTTGTCCTCCATACCATTCCTCCCTTCCCTGTCCCCTTGTCCTCCCCCCCTTTTCCATTACCCCCCCCCTGTCCCCTCGTCCTCCCCACCATTACCCCCTCCCCTGTTCCCTCGTTGTTCCCATAATCCCCCACTCCCATCCCCCTCGTCTTCCCCTCCATTCCCCACTCCCGCGTCAGATGCATTACCAAATGATATGATGTTCTCATTAGAAAATTGGAACCATCAAATGATCTGATGTTCCCAACAATGAAAAATAAGAAAAAACAGTTAAAAAAGGAATTGAAAAAAATAAAATAATAATAAACTAAACTAAACTCAAGAAATGAACGGTATGGTAAATATCACAGCTCAATTCCAGTGCAATGTCATACAAAATAACTGAATCAAAATGAAAAAATCGAAATCAATTAAAATTAAATTTATCAATGCAATTGGAAACACTGAAATGGAATTATAACACATATAGGATAGCATGTGTTGCTCTTAGGTGCAACAGATGGCGCTGTTTTGAAAAAGAAGCACGTTTTAACGTGTCACAGGTTTGGCATCTATATAGCAGGTATAAAAACACGCACGTATTCGAATGGAAAGTTGTGTCAAAATTTTAAAGCAATCGATAAAGAGGTTTCGAAGATTTCCATCACATGAAAAACATAGTTGTTTAAAAAAATCCAGTTTTTTTCCAGTCACAGACGTGACATCTATATAGTATGTATATAAAATATGCTCGGATGCGAATGGAACGTTGTGTGAAAATTTCAAAGCAATCGGTGAAGAACTTTCGGAGATTAGCGATTTTAACAAACGAACATTTCCATTTTTATTTATATAGACTAACAGTACCTGCCACGTATTGCTATGGCTCATTCTGGTTAAGAGAGAAAGAAAGAAAAGAGGTAGCTCACGTTTCTAATATGTTTAATTTCACAATGCTTGTGTGTATACAATATTTTTTGTTGTTCTATTGTCTGTGGAGATATAGAGATTGTCTGGTTTGCCGACTCTAGAACACGCAACATATAATTGTCCATGTGAGAAGCAATCCGTGTCTAGATTTAAACTGCACAATTCTAAAGATTGGCCCTGAGCTTTGGTGATGACGATTGCAAACGCCAATTGGAATTGGAAATTACAATCTCTTAAATTGAAATGGCATATCTGTTGGAATCATAGAAATACGAGGAATGTGGAACATCTTCCCCTTTGAAAGGTCCTGTCAAGGTTGTTGCTTCAATGACGTTACTGATTAATTGTTTACTGCAAGGTGCGTGGCGTTGCAAAGTTTTGGCTGGTTGATATTTTGCAACATGATAATTGGCACGCCGATTTTCATTTGCCGTACGTGTAATGGTATCCCTGGCAGCTCGAGTGAATTCAAAAATTCTGTTGGATAATTGACCACTTCATCTGCTTCCACAACAGTGTCGACGGACTTGTATGTGACTGCCTCGCTTTGAATGTTAGACTGAATTATATTGTTAAGGTCATAGACGTGTTGTTCTTGGCCACAAGAACAACATCACTCAGCCAATCGTGATTCTTATAATTGGTTTGAATATTAGGAAATACTTTTTCAACAAATTCTTCTTTTGACGTCACTAAATGGCTGAAGTTATGAGGCAATGAAATTCATCCTGAGGTCAGATCAACCGGCACGTTTACGTTCCCAATTTCCAAAAGTTGATGTGAGAATATCTCAGCTGATGGATCCTTTTGCAGCTGGACATGCATATTTGTAGTTAATTTTAACGTCTTTACGTGGCGCCACAAAGTAAAGTATTTCAGTCAAGCTTTTATTTCATCCGCTGGTGTCTATCGAGGAATTACAGGTAATGTTTGCCTGAAATCTCCTGCAAGCATTATTAATTCGTTCACAAATGGTCTGATGTTTCCACACAAATCTTGCAATGATCGATCAAGAGCCTCGAGCGATTTTTTGTGGGGCATTGTGCATTCATTTCTCCCATAACTATGTTGGAGATGATGGAGAGCCGGTGGTCAATATGATTGCAAACAATACACGAATTTGATTTGGATGTGACGTGTTGGTCGCGTCATTAATGCATACATCCCAGTGTCGGTCTTTCTCCAATAAATTCTGAGTGAGCGTGACATGCACTACGAGAAGTGGCATGTGTTATGCCGTTGACAAATCTCAACTGCTGGAAAGACATTGAACCGGGCACATTTGCCAACAACATGCGAAGAAAGAAGCATTCATCCTGATTAGGATGCACGGCGTACAGTCTGCCTATGGTAGTTTACTTGAATATGCCATGGTTGTCCGTTGACTCGCTCTCCTCGTTTGCGTCGTTCAAATGATTTTCTACTGGCATTCCATGTATAATACGTTGGCACTTCCGAAGACAGCAATGTTCTCGCAAACCCGTAATTTTGATATAACGTGAAGAAAGCAGTTAACGTTGTAGCCGGAGGATTCATAGCTGTTTGTTGTATATATATATATATATATATATATATATATATATATATATATATATATATATATATATATATATATATGTATACATACTAAGGACTAAAAATCAGTCAGCCAATTTGGCTTGACTTTAACAACATTGGAATTAATGACTTGCAACTTCCGTCTCATAATCAGACCGGTAGGTCTCAACTCAGGGTGCAAGGAATATCAAGAATTTACCACATGACCTCTTCTCTTGCAATACATGCAATATCTGTCAGTGGTCGAAGTAGCCGAACCAACTTGAGATTTAGACCCTACATTATTTGGGGGTGACAACCCTGTCTGCTGTTTCTCAGACTTTGGCTTTACAGGAGAAGAGTTCAGGGAAGTAGGTGAGTTAGCTGGTCTGGCCTGGAAAACATATTATTTAGGAACATAATTACTCTTAGAATTATAAGTATTTGATTGTGCTCCAAAAGGCACATTAATGAGTAACTCGTGTTCGTCTGCTAGCTTGACTAGTTTCATAATGTCATTGGTCTGGTTAAGTTGAGCTATAAACAATGCTAATTTCTCTGGTAGACAACCTAAAATCTCCTCCGTCACTATGAGGTTTGTCAAAGTCTCAAAATCTATAATTGAAAGTGCTTTTACCCATCTAACAAAATGACTAATTTTAACTCTTGCAAAATCAGAAATGGTCTGATCATGTGCTCTCTTTATACCTCTCAATTTCTGTCCATGGACCTCTGGAATCTGCTGGTATGCATTTAAGATGCTCTGTTGAACAAAGTTAAAGTCAAAAGAATTAGAGGCAGGAAGAGATGCAAAAATTTCCTGGGCTTTCCCCAAACTGTCCTTGCATGATGGGAACCCACTGATCCACAGGCCAATTCATACTGACTGCTAACTTCTGGAAATGCAAAAAGAATATTTCTAGGTCCTCCTCATTGAATTGAGGTAAATCTGCATTTTTCCTAAACTTTAAAGAATTATCAGTACTAACTGTATGATTACTAGTGTCACTCTGCCCTGCTGTAATTCTCTGTTCCTCTAGTCTATTATTATTTATTGTTAAACTCTGTTGAATTTCTAACTGATTAGTTTGCTGCTCTGCTTATTGCCTCCAAATTACCTCTTGTTGCAACTGAGCCTCAATTCTTCTGCTCTGTGCTTCTAGTTCCACTTGTTGCTGTTGGTGTTGAGCCTCCAGCATCTGCTGCTGAGTCTCCAATTCAAATTGTTTTTATCGGTTCTGCATCTCCATCCTCTGTTTCTCTGCTTCTAATCTAGCCATATCTAACTTAGATTCCATCTCAAACTTTAGATTTGCCACCTGGTCACTTGACTCTTCTAGTAATTCCTCTAACCACTCATCGTCGAGTTTCTCCTCATCCACCAAGTGGGTGACAATGACTCCTACTAACTGAGCCTTTAACATTCTCTTGGAAACTGTCAGATTTAATTTTTCAGCCATATAGAACAACCAAAAAAAAAAAAAAAATTAGAAAATTAGTTGTTGCCATGACTCCATTTTATTCTAGCAAAGTGAATGGTTTAGGACAGGATGTCGGGTTGGCAGAGGTTTTCCGCTCACTCTAAAGTTAGAATTAGTTGACCAGTTAGAATCAGTTGTCGAGAGTGAATCTGTTGTAGAAGCCCTGCCTCACCCTAGTCTTGATGATAGTAAAGGGGAGGAGGCCAAATTACCTGATACATGCCCGCTTGCTTCAGATTTCGAGTCCTTTAATTTGTGTAAGTTGGGTAGAAATGACTCCAAGATTTCAAAGAGTTTCAAGGAGACAGTCTGTACTGTCGATCCATTGTTGGAGAGTGTGGGAAATCAGCCAGAGGAACAGCTTCTGACTAGTAGATGGAGCCTCCCCTTTCAGTTGTCTGTGAGGATGTGACCCAGCTTGGTAGAGTTATTGACTGTAAACAGACAGTACTCCAAGCATCTCCAGATTATATCATGGGAGGAAAATTTGGTAAATCTTGTGTGATTCTTAATGGTGTTATTATATCTTCTAGGCCTTATTTGCAGAGTGTTGTGGCCAGTTGTTCTTATTCCATGGGGAGTAAGTGTTTATCATTGGGTAAATCGAATCAGAGTATTCTTAGGATGTTCTTGCAATCTATTGTTAGTCCGCAGGAGCCATTCTCCCTTGTAGTAATAGACTGTTGGACAGGTTTGTCCAGCCTTGCTATTGAGCAAAGAGAGTTTACTCCAATAAGTTGTACATCCAGGTTTTGAAAAGTTGTGTGTAATTATAGAGCAGTGTCTCTACCTTTATATTCAGTATGTTATTTTGTTGCCAGAGTAGTGAACAAACTATATGTAACGCTCAAGTGTTGTATTGACTTTCAGTGTCAAAAGGTGTTGGAGGATTTCGTCAGACTTTGGAACAGATGTTCAAAGTTACAGGTGTATGATATAAGTTGGAGTGGTACAAGGTTATCCCACATAATTGTTTTGATGAGTGTGAAGGGTTACAGGTTGTCCTTGGGTGGTTCCCAGGTAAGCTGTTTTTCATCTACAAGGTGATAAGACCCTTAACACTATTGTTTGATTGTTTGATGTCACCAGGAGGAACTCACTTAGCGAATGAATTCCATAGTAAGGATTCTCAAGGTTCAGCATGATTCTGTTGTATTCTTTTGAGACCAGGATGGTTATGAAGGTGTGGTTTGTATAACAGTTCACCATTAGAGAGTGTGAGCTTGTTCGTGAAGTTGTAAACTGGATACTGTGCATTAGGAATAATCCTGTTTTCTTTCACTGATCGTTATGACAGAGTTATGAAGCAATTGACTCATGTGTTCACTGATGGTCGTCTGAGTCAGTTCAATCAGGTATTCTTTGCACTGGTCCTCGTGGCTTGTGTCTGTTGGGTTGTGTTACAGACCCGAGTCCAGCGTCGTAGCACGGAGCAGTGACGACAACGCCATCTGTGAGTCAGCTCCCGAAACCCCCTCCAAATGGACGACGCCATCTAGTGAGGACGGGATATACCGGCCACAGGGGCTGGATTCCCGTCTTAATCAGCTCATAACATAGCCGCTGCTGACCTCTGGTGAGGTGGCACTTTGACAGCAATGCCATCTATGGAGTGAATAGGTGGACGTTTGTGTCTAAGCCTGTAAGTGAGGTTCCCTAGTCCCAGTACTAATGATGTGTCTGATTACAGAGTCAACCTGGGACTGCTGTAATGGACGATGGATCAGTCTACCCAAGGCAGCCAAAGTCTCTCCACGAGTTTGCTCTGAAGAAGCTGTGAGTCGCCCCCGGACGAACACTGTTGAGAGTGTTGGCCTGCCTGTGACGTGGCAGAGTCGAGGAATCGTCGTATCCGGGGCTGGCTGGTGGAGGAGACTAGCCACTGTGGTACTGAGAGAGGAGAGTGATCAGCGGAATCACACGAGGCTCCTGCCTAGGGCTCGCAACCCTAGTATCGGTCGTGGAGTGGCCTACACAGTGGAGCGGATCGGAACCTGCCAGCTTCCGGCTGGATTGTGGTTGAAGGCCTCCACGACGGAGCACCCAGTGGGACTGTGATTTGGCTGGCCTGTGGCTGGGGTAGATTCGCCGAGAGAATCAAAGAGGATTCATCGTGGGCCGAAGAAGAGAACCAGGGCTACTCATCGTGCGCACCGTGGAGCATCCTGTGTCTTCAGAGGAAGACAATTCTGTACATTGTGTATTTATACCCCCCGAGTGACTGTTTATATATTTATTTATGGTGGTGGTGATTATATATATATAAAGCAGTGCATTTGTATCCCTTCCCCTTTAATTTAACTTGCGTTACAGAACACACCCCTTGAAAGCCATTACTAACTTGGGGCCGGATACCCAAACTCTAATAACATCAAAGAAGAACCCGGTTGCGACCCAATAGGGCTGTAACAGGTTGGATATCAAAGGTCTTCTGAGAGATGGTGTTGTATTTCTCATGGTTCTACGAGTAAAGAGGTTTTAAATGTATCTGTGTGGTTTAACACTGTTTTCTCTAACTTAATACAAATTTGGCGAGGCTATATGGTCCACAGAAGAGCCAGTGTGATGGGAAACATATATCCTTGCCGGGGCATGCCCAGAAACACCTCATTACCAAGGAGAGGGCCCTAAACCACTTTGCATCCAGTCAGTTTCATCTAAGTGGTTCAACTTCAGAAACAAGGAGTAATGAAAAATGGAATCTGTATTGGAAAATTTCACCATGTAGAAAATGGGTATTATGGAGATATGGGACTGATATAAATTTAACAGTGGAAACAGATGAAAAGATAACTCGTGGCATAGACCTCGTTTGTGTGGGTCCATTAATTAACATTACTATTCATGGGCATCATGATAATATTGTTGATAGGAGAGTGAGGTATAACCTCCTGAATATAAGTGAACTTATAAGATAGTGCCCTGGAGAGATAAATTTGAATACTCCAGAGGAACAGGTTTGAAATTCCTGATATATACAGACAGTGATGTAGGACATGATCAGAGGACTGAATTTTTTTATTTTCATGTGAAACATACTTGGTGAAAATTTCTTTGTGGAACAAATAAAATAAACAAGTGCTTTAATTTTTGTCCAGACATATTTCATGTTAATTATTACATGTTCAGTGTGGTTGATTCTATACATTTCAATGATCATATATTTTATTTTACATGTTTTATTAATTAATTACATGCTTACTTTTGGAAAACCCCCCATTAATCTTCAATTAATTGCATTTTTTTTGAGATGTTACGAATCCATGTCAGTTATGGATTCTCACAATTCATATATTAAGAAATGAAATTTGTGTAATAAATATTTATACTAATATATTTATACATTTATGTGTATTTAACTTTTTTGAAATGTTCAGTAGGACATGGAAACGTATTTGAGGACGTGGCTGACTTTGTTAAAGTAGACTTGAAGTGGACAGGTGCTGTACGTGTGAAATTGGTGGACAAGTATATATGTACGTGATCAACTGTTGTGTTGCCAGATGTCGTCTCATTATAATAATAAACTCTTAAGTTACCCATTATTAAAGCATGTTATACTTAGTAGATATTATGTGTATATATTACCATATTGGGGTAAAACGTTGATGTATATTTGAGAACTAATACTTTTGACATTAGATAGTTATTATGTAAATTTACTAGTTCGCCCCCCCCCCTCCCCACTCAGCTCGTTGTTGCCGTGAGGGGGGCTCAGTGGGCGGCTGCCGGAGTGTGATGCTCCTTGGGACAGTCCTCTGTCCTTTCTAGCCTTGTGCTCCTGCTGCCGTCCTCTCCAATTCTGCTGAGCACCTTTTCCTTTTCCTTCTGTTTTATTTTTCTCCCCCCTCTTCTCCTATCTGCTTGCCGATTCCTGCCGACCTTTTGCTTGTTCTAGTCTTCCCTTGGACTTCTTCTATTTTGACGCCCGGGTGCTTGAGGAGGCATACTCTTGCACCCGTAGTACCCGACGTCGAGAGCGAGGGGAACCTTTTATTGTCAATCCCCCTTTTGTCACTGAACCCGATCTCGACGGATTGTCGGTTCTTAAGGTGGCGTTTGTGGGGCGTATACTCACGACGCACCCGTAGGAGGCCCCGGCATGATCGGCGATAGCTTCTTGTTGGGTGTCCTGCCTCTAATTCTAGCTCCATGGTGGGTGTGGGGACACATTCGTGAATGAATTTTCCTTTTCCTCATGATGATAACCCCTGTTTTGACTGTTTCTGCTTTACCTTCTCAGGCTCGTGGGGTGGGCGACCAAGCCCCCGAGTCGGTCCGTGTTGGAAGACCGGGCTCTGTAGCCTCCAATGCATTGGGCCCCGACCTTGCTCCTCCTTCGGCCTCTCTGACTCCTTCCCCTGGCTCCCCTCCGTCCTCTGTGGTTGGGTCGAGCCCCAAGCCCCCAGTGGTGACTACCTCGTCCCCTGGCGCGGCTCCATCTCTAGTTGTAACTACTGCGCCTTTTAACCCCTCTCTCTCTGGGGGTTCTCACCGCCGTCCTCGTCACGGCCGCCCTCGCTCGATTCCTTCCAGTTCTGCTACCTATCAAGCCTTGTTTGGTCCCGCTTCGTGGGCCAAATATTTTGATCTCCTCCCTCTTGATTCTGCGCCTCCTGACGATTTCTCCCTCCATCGACATCTCATTGATTCCGTGGATGCCTCCATTACTTTCAACCCCACTCGTCTCGGTACACGTGTCGTTGCTGCTCCTTCTCAGGAAGCTGCTTCCCGCTTGGCTGCCTTATCCTGCCTTGGCGAGACCCCTGTTCGGGTCTCGAAGAATGCTCAGTTGAATGCCAGTGTTGGCACTATTCTGCTCCCGCCCCATGTTGCGACCGGTGTTCGGGACCTGCGCGACTGCCACGACGATATTCGACATATCCTTTCTGCCCAGGGCCATTCTATTCTCTAAGTGGACACGTTTACTCGTCCCCCTCGTGGTAGTCGCCGTCAACCCCTCCGGGTTGTGAAGATTACCTTTGATGGTAGGACCCTTCCACCCTCTGTCATTCTTGCTGGTGCCAGGTGCTCTGTCCAGGAGTACATTCCTTCTCCTCGGCTCTGTAACAAGTGCTGGAGGTTTGGGCATGGTGCCCTCCGCTGCTCCGGGACTGTCTCTCTCTGTCCTTTGTGTGGTGGCGAAGGTCACTCTAAGTCGGAGTGCACTTCTCCCCAGGCTCGTTGCCTCAACTGCGGTGAGGCCCATCCTACCTTCTCCCGTGCGTGTGCCCATTACAATGTTTTAGGCAGCCGTCCTCAACTTGAAGCACCGGGAACGTTTGTCTTTTCCTGAGGCGAGACGCCAGGTTCGCCGGCTCACGCATTATGCTAATATCTCTTATGCTCGCATGTTGCGCTCTTTCTCTCCTCGTCCTTCCCGCCTTCCTCAGACTCACAACCGTACCGGGCCTTGGACCCTGATACGCCCACTGCCCCCTCCTCTGTTCCTTTGGGTTCTCTTCCGAAGGATCCACCTCCTGGTCCTCTGTCTGGGGTTCCCCTTCTTTCTACCCGGCCTGTCTTGTCTCCTGTGTCTTCTTCCTCGTCTCCCTCCGTTCCTCCTTCCCATCCTTCCCCTCCGTCTCTTGACTCTCTCCGCCGCCTGTCGGTGCGGGCTGATGTCCATCGCTCTCCAAACGGGCGTCATGTGTGCTCTCGTTCAGCTTCTCCTGTTGAGACGCTAGAATCCGTTGCCCAGTACGTGGTTGCTGGGACACCTGTCTCTTTAAGTCAGAAGCGCAAGCCTGGCTCCTCTCCTTCCTCCTCCCCGGCGGGTAAGAAGGTTTCGCTTTCTTCCTCGGCCCCTACTTCTGCCTCTCTCGCTCCTTCCCCTCCCATTTCGGTGGTTGCGTCCCCTGTTCCTGCTATGGAGGTTTCTTTCGCCCCCGCTTCCTTCTCGGTTGCTGCCCTTGCTGAGGTGCGCTCCCCTCTTTCTACCCCCCCCCCCTCTTCCTGCTGCTGTCCTTTACTGCTCCTCTCCGTTGTCTCCTCCTCTTCCTCCTCCTCCGGACCCCGCCCACCCACCTCTGATCTGTTCTCCCGTTTCCTTCCTTCCATCTTTGCTCAGTTTACCCATACCCCCTAACCCTGATTTTGCTGACCCTGATCCCGACCCTGATATTCTTTAACGTGCTCTGTTGCTCTTTCGCCTTTGTTTCTTCCTTGTTCTCTGTTTTTGTCCTTTCTCTTCTCGTCGTTGTCCATTCTTCAATGGAACGTTCGAGGTTATTACGCCAATTTCCTCGAACTCCAACTTCTGATTTCGCGGTTTTCGCCCCTTTGTGTCTGTCTCCAGGAGCCGATGCTTGGTGCTCGTCCTGGTCGTTTTCGCGTCTATTCCTTTCTCTTCCCCCCCCCCCCAGCCGTTGCTGGGGCTTCTAATTCTTCTGCTCTCTTGATTCGTGCTGATGTTCCCTTTGTTCCTTTACTTTTTCCTTCGCCTCTCCATTGTTCTGCTGCTCGTATCTTTGTGGGGAAATGGTACACAGTTTGTTCCATTTATCTCCCCCCGAGTGTCCCGCTTTCTCTTCCTGATTTGAAACACCTCCTAGACTCCTTGCCGGAGCCTGTGCTCCTGCTGGGTGACTTCAATTGTCGTCATACTCTTTGGGGTGACGTTCTGACGAATACCCAGGGTCGCCTTCTTGAGCCGTTTATCCTCTCTTCTTCCCTGTCTCTTCAGAATTCTGGTGAGCCCACTCATTTGGACTCTCGCACTCGCACCCTTTCTTGTCTTGATCTTTCTCTCTGCTCTTCTTCTCTTTACTTAGATTTCACGTGGCAGGTTCTTGATGACCTCCATGGAAGTGATCATTTCCCCATCCTTGTTTCCTTTTTCTCTTTTCGCCCTTCCCTCTCTTTCCCTAGGTGGCAGTTTGCTAAGGCGGACTGGACCCTATTTACCCTCAGTGCTGCTCTCTCTGACCTCTCCCTTCTGCCTCTCTCTCGCGCTCTCCTCCTTTTTCATGACACTGTCTTCAACGCTGCCCTCCGCTCTATTCCTCGCTCTTCCTCTCAGGGTCCACGGAAGTGCGTTCCCTGGTGGAATGCGGACTGTGCTCGGGCTGTCCGCTGTAAGCGTGCAGCCTGGAAGAGGCACCGTTGTAGGCAGACGACCGATTCTTTTCTTTTCTTTCGGAAAGCGAGTGCGGTGGCCCGTAGGGCCATATGTACGGCTAAACGTGAATGTTGGGCATCTTATATCTCAACAATTACGTCCGAAACTCCTCTGGCCCAGATCTGGAAGCGTATCCGCAAGATAGCGGATAAGTTCGTTCCCAATGTTTCACCGGTCCTTCACCTCCATGATACTCTTGTGGCGGACCCGTTGCACGTCGCTTCCGAAATGGGTTCCCACTTTTCTTCTGTTAGCTCTGGTCTTCATCTTCCCCAATCTTTCCTTCTTCGTAAACCTGTCCTTGAGTCTCGTCCTTTAGATTTCTGCACTCGTTTTCAGTTTCCCTATAATGATCCCTTCTCTCTCTCTGAACTTCATTCTGCCCTGGCCCTCTGCGGTTCTACGGCGGCGGGCTCCGATGGTATTCATTATGAGATGCTTCGTCATCTCCCTCCGTGCACGTCTCAGTATTTACTGAGTCTGTATAATCGGATCTGGGAGTCGTCGTCAGTCCCTGAGGACTGGCTCGATGCCGTTGTCCTCCCTGTTCGCAAACCGGGGTCTCTGGGTACTTCCCCTAAGGACTTTCGCCCTATTGCCCTCACATGTTGTGTCTGCAAACTCTTTGAACGTATGGTTAACGTTCGTCTGATGTGGTTCCTGGAACACCATCAACTCCTCTCCCCTTCTCAATTTGGTTTCCGCAAGTGCCGCAGCACGACAGATGTCCTGGTGAACTTGGAGGTCTATATTCGTACTGCTTTTGCTGCGAAGACCTCTGTTGTTGCCGTCCTTTTTGACCTGGAAAAGGCTTATGACACCACTTGGCAGTATCATATTCTATCTCAACTTCATTTTTTTGGCCTTCGTGGTCGTCTTCCTCTCTTTCTCCGCAGCTTCCTCTCTCGTCGTTCCTTTCGGGTACGCCTTCGTACCACTCTCTCTGCCTCTTTTCAGCAATACGAAGGTGTGCCCCAGGATAGTGTTCTGAGCACTACTCTTTTTCTGGTTGCCCTCAATGGTCTTCTTTCCTCTCTTCCTTCAGGTGTCTTCTCCGCTCTCTATGTCGATGATCTTCCCCTTTGCTGTCAGGGTGATGATTCGCCTCTCCTTCAGCGCCGGCTTCAACTTGCAATTGATGCCGTGTCGTCTTTGGCCACCGATCATGGCTTCAAGTTCTCTACTTCTAAAACTTGTGCCATGACTTTTATGCGGAAACGGGTCGTTCTTCGACCCTCTTTGTCACTTTATGGTCATCCCCTTGAGTACAAAGATTCCGCGAAGCTTTTGGGGTTATTCCTTGACACTCGTTTGTCTTGGTCTCCCCATATCTCTTACCTCCGTGTTGATTGCTCTAAGGCCCTTGCCCTCCTTCGGGTCTTGCCCCATACTTCTTGGGGAGCAGATAGACGCACTCTCCTTGCTTTACATTCCTCTCTCGTCCTGTCTAAGCTCGATTATGGTTGCCCTGCTTACTCGTCTGCTTCTCCTTCTACTCTTCGCCGTCTTGATGCTTTGCACCATACTGGGTTGCGCCTCAGTTCTGGTGCCTTTCGTTCGACTCCCGTCCTTAGCTTGTATGTTGACACTGGCTTCTTGTCTCTCCAAGACCCCCGTGACCGCTACTGTCTTCGCTATCTTGCGCGGTCCTTACAACATCCTTCCTCACGCCTCTGTCGTGCTTTAACTTTTATCCCTCCTGTGGTTCCTGTTCCTCTTCACCACCTCCCTCTTTCTGTCCGGTTATCTCGCCTACAGGACTCTCTTTCCGTTCGTATTTCTAATGTTTCTCCTCGTGTTGTTCCTTCTTTGCCCCCGTGGAGAGTCCCTCTTCCACGGTTTTGTACATCCTTGACCCGTATCACTAAAGCTTTTACCCCTCCTACGGTTCTAAAACGCCTTTTCCTTGACCACTTTTCTTCTCACTCCCGCTCCGTTTCTGTCTTCACCGATGGGTCTAAGTCTGCGGACGGTGTTGGCTACTCTGTTGTTTTTCCTGATTGCACTTATATGTGTCGCTTACCTCCGGAGACTAGCATCTTTACAGCGGAGCTTTATGCTATTCTCTATGCTCTTCGTCTCCTGCTTTCTCGTTGTCGGTCTTCCTTTGTAGTTGTTGTTGACTCTCGTAGTGCCCTCATGGCTCTCGGGTCCTTTAATCCGGTTCATCCAGTAGTTGTCGAGACCCAGCATTGGCTGTTTCTTGTTCACAGCAAATTTAAGTCGGTTGAGTTTTGTTGGGTTCCCAGCCATATTGGTGTGTCTTTAAATGAGCGTGAGGATGCTGCCGCCAAGGAAGCTGTCCGCTCTTGTCCCATCTCTCGTAAAGGTATTCCGTATTCCGACTTTTACCCGGTTATCCATTCCTCCGTCCTTACCTGTTGGCAGGCTTCTTGGTTGTCTGTTACTGGTAACAAACTACGTACTCTTAAATGTTGTGTTTCCTCGTGGCCGTCCTCCTTCCACCGTAACCGGCGGTGGGAAACCGCTCTGGCGAGGTTGCGTATTGGCCATACTCGCTTAACCCATGGTCACTTGATGGAGCGCCGCCCTGCTCCTTATTGTCCTAGTTGCATTGTCCCTCTTACGGTCGTGCATGTCCTTCTTGAAAGTCCTCACTTCCAGGATGAGCGTGTGTCTTGCTTTCCGACCGCCCCTCGTTTTTGTTCTCGTATTGGCATCCTTGGTGATATTTAGCGCCCTCTGATTATTTTGCGCATTTGATGGTGCTACGTAGCCTTCCCGGTTTGGTGCCTTCTTTTGATAATTACTTACTTACTAGTTCGCCATCTCTTTATTGAGGAGGATAGAGGAAGGAGGTTTTTGTGTGAAACCAGGGAACGCTTCAGTAGCGTCGGGGCATTTGAGTGATAAACATCTTCATTTAATTAGTCATGTATCTGTTGTTCAGCAGGGAGTGAGCTTTTATTTGTGGAAACCCATATATTTACAGCCTTCTCTTGAGCTATATTATTATGCACTAAAACTCATTTATAGAAGGAGTGATTGTTATATATATATATATATATCTAAATATATTGTTATTTACATGCTGTTTCACTTAACCTAGTCTTGTTTTTTTGTATTAATTTGTACCAGCTATGGGAAAACTGGTATATTTATTAGGAGCAGTGACATTACCCTGGTCCTTTTTGTTCATTGCTAACAATGCACGAGCCTTTCTAAACTAAGACTGGTAACACACGCATCCCCAGGATGCACCCATAAACACTGTCTCTCAGGTACCTATTTACAAATAGGAGAGCAGAAGCATTATGTGAAAGAAACTATACAATTTGTTTTTTACCGGCCGGGAATTGAACCCAGGTTCCTGGACTGAGAACCACGAACCATTTTGTTACCCACGAAAGAGAGAGAGAGAGAAAAAAAGATAGAGGTACGGGGAGAGAGAGAGATGAAAAGTGAGAGAGAATGTGTGTACCACAACTTACTCTTTAATACTTATTATCCTCCCTCGTCTGAATTACCATACTATTATTTAAGGACCTTTATATTGTTACGTTTCCATTTGTTCCACCCACAGGTCCCAACACACGCTATGTCAACACCAAATACGTCATTCGCAACACCATGCTGCGCATGATCTACTGTGCCAGCGCCTGCAACCAGAATCCTACATGTCTCTCCTTCAACCACTATCGTCAGTAAACCGTTACAGCCGTTGCTTGTGTCAAACTTTTATCACTAAGTAACCCTTTTTATTTTTTTTAATTTTAAAAAGATAACATAAATATAACTATTAAGGTACAAAATAATATGATGATGATCTGTGAGGATAAATTGGATCATCACAGTCCTCTTCATCAATGTTTATTTCTAAGCTTGAACATAATAACCCCTTGCATGAAACACATATTACAGAGCATTTTAATCCTGTCTGACAGCTACCGTAAAGGCTGTCATGCAACCTTTTTTTCAGAATATAATGTTGAGCAGCTGTGAAGGAGCAGCTTCTTCATCTGTGGTGATGGTGGCCAGTCCTTTTACAGTCACATTCCAGCCTCCATTGTGTAGGTGGCAAGTCATTTCCAAAAGACTTCTGAACTTAATGATGCGAAAGTAATGAATGAAATCGAGCAGAAGCGGCAAGAGGAGACAAATATTTGCCTCCATGTTTGCTGGTTCAGCAGATGGTTCTTTAAATATTATAACAACGTCTTAAAGTTCTTCATGCTTGAAGTTGAGCATGTACTAATATGTGTGCCCTGAGTGCTCTTGTATAAGCGTGACTGCTCAATATTTTGTCAACAAATGCACTTACAAAGACAACACTAAAAAATTGTTTATTCCACTTTCATTCATGATATAACTAACTGCACTCATGAATGACATCAATAAGTGAAATCTTCCAAGACGTTCAATAACATTACTTAGTGGTGATTCTCGGCCACGCCCTAATATACAATGGTTGATCAATCGTTACAAAGCAAGTTTGCTGTTTGAGCTCTTTGCCCACAAGAACTTTGTATATGGTGTCATAACCATTAGATGGAACATTTATAAATGGAAGGGATGAGACGTGGGACACATCATAATGCAGGTCTGCAGTATATTTCTCCGTGTAATCATTCCATCCTGGAAAATCAGTGATTTGCCATTTTCCATACAGCCATATGCGTTACCTGTTGATACTGAGACAGTGGTGGATATTATGGGGATATTTGCTGAATCTCTTACTTATACCAAACAGTTCTCTTGCACTTTTACTGCCAAAGGATTCGATGGGAACATACCCAAACTGTCCAACAGTGGATGCAGAAGGGATCTTTTCTAATCTTGTGAGAGGCTGAGCTGAAGTAGGATAATTAGGAGGGACACACTGAATTTCTTCCATGTTGTAAAAAGTGTTAAACCCATTAATCATGCATATGTTTACATCAGAATTGATGAATATAAATTGTGTAAATGAGGTGGTTTTAGGCTCCCTGTCTAGATATTGAAAAGCTGAAACTTAAAAAAGTGCTGACTCATCACAGAAAACTCACAATCCTAAGGTTGAGAGAACATTCAGCAGATGCATAGAATCATATTGTTGACTTAAGATGAACAGCAAAGCCTATTTATAAGGGCTGATCTGAAAAATATTGGTCTAGCTGGAGTTAGGAGAGCAGGTGAAATTGCTGTTCTATTCTTATCCCATTACTTTTGATCTCATTTCTTGTTCTTTAAGACAACATTCGATCTTCAAGATAAGGCTGTCAAGAGTGTCTGGTATACGAGATTCCAAATCAATCAGCAATTTATCTATTTATCCACCACAACTCCCAACACCACCACCACTCCCAACACCACCACCACTCCCAACACTACAACCATTCTCAACACCACCACCACTCCCAACACCACCACCACTCCCAACACCACCACCACTCTCAACACCACCACTCTCAACACCACCACCACTCCCAACACCACCACCACTCCCAACACCACCACCACTCCCAACACCACCACCATTCCCAACACCACCACCACTCTCAACACCACCACCACTCCCAACACCACCACCACTCCCAACACAACCACCACTCCCAACACCACCACCACTCTCAACACCACCACCACTCCCAACACCACCACCACTCCCAACACCACAACCATTCTCAACACCACCACCACTCCCAACACCACCACCACTCCCAACACCACCACCACTCTCAACACCACCACTCTCAACACCACCACCACTCCCAACACCACCACCACTCCCAACACCACCACCACTCCCAACACCACCACCACTCCCAACACCACCACCACTCCCAACACCACCACCACTCCCAACACCACCACCACTCCCAACACCACCACCACTCCCAACACCACCACCACTCCCAACACCACCACCACTCCCAACACCACCACCACTCTCAACACCACCACCACTCCCAACACCACCACCACTCCCAACACCACAACCACTCCCAACACCACCACCACTCCCAACACCACCACCACTCTCAACACCACCACCACTCCCAACACCACCACCACTCCCAACACCACCACCACTCCCAACACCACCAGCACTCCCAACACCACCACCACTCTCAACACCACCACCACCACTCCCAACACCACCACCACTCCCAACACCACCACCACTCCCAACACCACCAACACTCCCAACACCACCACCACTCTCAACACCACCACCACTCCCAACACCACCACCACTCCCAACACCACCACCTCCACCACCACTCTCAACACCACCACTCTCAACACCACCACCACTCCCAACACCACCACCACTCTCAACACCACCACCACTCCCAACACCACCACCACTCCCAACACCACCACCACTCCCAACACCACCACCACCACTCTCAACACCACCACTCTCAACACCACAACCACTCCTAATACCACCACCACTCCCAACACCACCACCACTCCCAACACCACCACCACTCTCAACACCACCACCACTCCCAACACCACCACCACTCCCAACACCACCACCACTCCCAACACCACCACCACTCCCAACAATAAAACCACTCCCAACACCACCACCACCACTCCCAACACCACCACTCCCAACACCACCACCACTCCCAACACCACCACCACTCTCAACACCACCACCACTCCCAACACCACCACCACTCCCAACACCACCACCCTTCCCAACACCACCACCACTCCCAACACCACCACCACTCCCAACACCACCACCACTCCCAACACCACCACCACTCGCAACACCACCACCACTCCCAACACCACCACCACTCCCAACACCACCACCACTCTCAACACCACCACCACTCCCAACACCACCACCACTCTCAACACCACCACCACTCCCAACACCACCACCACTCCCAACACCACCACCACTCCCAACACCACCACCACTCCCAACACCACCACCACTCTCAACACCACCACCACTCCCAACACCACCACCCCTCCCAACACCACCACCACTCCCAACACCACCACCACTCCCAACAATACAACCACTCCCAACACCACCACCACCACTCCCAACACCACCACCACTCCCAACACCACCACCACTCTCAACACCACCACCACTCCCAACACCACCACCACTCTCAACACCACCACCACTCCCAACACCACCACCACTCTCAACACTACCACCACTCTCAACACCACCACCACTCTCAACACCACCACCACTCCCAACACCACCACCACCACTCCCAACACCACCACCACTCCCAACACCACCACCACCACTCCCAACACCACCACCACTCCCAACACCACCACCACTCCCAACACCACCACCACTCCCAACACCACCACCACCACTCCCAACACCACCACTCCCAACACCACCACCACCACTCCCAAAACCACCACTCTCAACACCACCACCACCACTCTCAACACCACCACCACTCCAAACACCACCACCACTCCCAACACCACCACCACTCCCAACACCACCACCACCACTCTCAACACCACCACCACTCCCAACACCACAACCACTCCCAACACCACCACCACTCCCAACACCACCACCACTCTCAACACCACCACTCTCAACACCACCACCACTCCAAACACCACCACCACTCCCAACACCACCACCACTCCCAACACCACCACCACTCCCAACACCACCACCACTCTCAACACCACCACCACTCCCAACACCACCACCACTCCCAACACCACCACCACTCCCAACACCACCACCACTCCCAACAATAAAACCACTCCCAACACCACCACCACCACTCCCAACACCACCACTCCCAACACCACCACCACTCCCAACACCACCACCACTCTCAACACCACCACCACTCCCAACACCACCACCACTCCCAACACCACCACCCTTCCCAACACCACCACCACTCCCAACACCACCACCACTCCCAACACCACCACCACTCCCAACACCACCACCACTCGCAACACCACCACCACTCCCAACACCACCACCACTCCCAACACCACCACCACTCTCAACACCACCACCACTCCCAACACCACCACCACTCTCAACACCACCACCACTCCCAACACCACCACCACTCCCAACACCACCACCACTCCCAACACCACCACCACTCCCAACACCACCACCACTCTCAACACCACCACCACTCCCAACACCACCACCCCTCCCAACACCACCACCACTCCCAACACCACCACCACTCCCAACAATACAACCACTCCCAACACCACCACCACCACTCCCAACACCACCACCACTCCCAACACCACCACCACTCTCAACACCACCACCACTCCCAACACCACCACCACTCTCAACACCACCACCACTCCCAACACCACCACCACTCTCAACACTACCACCACTCTCAACACCACCACCACTCTCAACACCACCACCACTCCCAACACCACCACCACCACTCCCAACACCACCACCACTCCCAACACCACCACCACCACTCCCAACACCACCACCACTCCCAACACCACCACCACTCCCAACACCACCACCACTCCCAACACCACCACCACCACTCCCAACACCACCACTCCCAACACCACCACCACCACTCCCAAAACCACCACTCTCAACACCACCACCACCACTCTCAACACCACCACCACTCCAAACACCACCACCACTCCCAACACCACCACCACTCCCAACACCACCACCACCACTCTCAACACCACCACCACTCCCAACACCACAACCACTCCCAACACCACCACCACTCCCAACACCACCACCACTCTCAACACCACCACTCTCAACACCACCACCACTCCAAACACCACCACCACTCCCAACACCACCACCACTCCCAACACCACCACCACTCCCAACACCACCACCACTCCCAACACCACCACCACTCCCAACACCACCACCACTCCCAACACCACCACCACTCCCAACACCACCACCACTCTCAACACCACCACCACTCCCAACACCACCACCACTCCCAACACCACCACCACTCCCAACACCACCACCACTCCCAACACCACCACCACTCTCAACACCACCACCGCTCCCAACACCACCACCACTCCCAACACCACCACCACTCCCAACACCACCACCACTCCCAACACCACCACCACTCTCAACACCACCACCACTCCCAACACCACCACCACTCCCAACACCACCACCACCACCACCACTCTCAACACCACCACTCTCAACACCACCACCACTCCCAACACCACCACCACTCTCAACACCACCACCACTCCCAACACCACCACCACTCCCAACACCACCACCACTCCCAACACCACCACCACCACTCTCAACACCACCACTCTCAACACCACAACCACTCCCAACACCACCACCACTCCCAACACCACCACCACTCCCAACACCACCACCACTCTCAACACCACCACCACTCCCAACACCACCACCACTCCCAACACCACCACCACTCCCAACACCACCACTACTCCCAACAATACAACCACTCCCAACACCACCACTCCCAACACCACCACCACTCCCAACACCACCACCACTCTCAACACCACCACCACTCCCAACACCACCACCACTCCCAACACCACCACCACTCCCAACACCACCACCACTCCCAACACCACCACCACTCCCAACACCACCACCACTCCCAACACCACCACTACTCCCAACACCACCACCACTCCCAACACCACCACCACTCTCAACACCACCACCACTCCCAACACCACCACCACTCTCAACACCACCACCACTCCCAACACCACCACCACTCCCAACACCACCACCACTCCCAACACCACCACCACTCCCAACACCACCACCACTCTCAACACCACCACCACTCCCAACACCACCACCACTCCCAACACCACCACCACTCCCAACACCACCACCACTCCCAACAATACAACCACTCCCAACACCACCACCACCACTCCCAACACCACCACTCCCAACACCACCACCACTCCCAACACCACCACCACTCTCAACACCACCACCACTCCCAACACCACCACCACTCTCAACACCACCACCACTCCCAACACCACCACCACTCTCAACACTACCACCACTCTCAACACCACCACCACTCTCAACACCACCACCACTCCCAACACCACCACCACCACTCCCAACACCACCACCACTCCCAACACCACCACCACCACTCCCAACACCACCACCACTCCCAACACCACCACCACTCCCAACACCACCACCACTCCCAACACCACCACCACCACTCCCAACACCACCACTCCCAACACCACCACCACCACTCCCAACACCACTACTCTCAACACCACCACCACCACTCTCAACACCACCACCACTCCAAACACCACCACCACTCCCAACACCACCACCACTCCCAACACCACCACCACCACTCTCAACACCACCACCACTCCAAACACCACCACCACTCCCAACACCACCACCACTCCCAACACCACAACCACTCCCAACACCACCACCACTCCCAACACCACTACCACTCCCAACACCACCACCACCACTCCCAACACCACCACCACTCCCAACACCACCACCACTCCCAACACCACAACCACTCCCAACACCACCACCATTCCCAACACCACAACCACTCCCAACACCACCACCACCACTCCCAACACCACCACCACTCCCAACACCACCACCACTCCCAACACCACAACCACTCCCAACACCACCACCACTCCCAACAATACAACCACTCCCAACACCACCACCACCACTCCCAACACCACCACTCCCAACACCACCACTCCCAACACCACCACCACTCCCAACACCACCACCACTCTCAACACCATCACCACTCCCAACACCACCACCACTCTCAACACCACCACCACTCCCAACACCACCACCACTCTCAACACTACCACCACTCTCAACACCACCACCACTCTCAACACCACCACCACTCCCTACACCACCACCACCACTCCCAACACCACCACCACTCCCAACACCACCACCACCACTCCCAACACCACCACCACTCCCAACACCACCACCACTCCCAACACCACCTCCACTCCCAACACCACCACCACCACTCCCAACACCACCACCACCACTCCCAACACCACCACTCTCAACACCACCACCACCACTCTCAACACCACCACCACCACTCTCAACACCACCACCACTCCAAACACCACCACCACTCCCAACACCACCACCACTCCCAACACCACCACCACTCTCAACACCACCACCACTCCCAACACCAGAACCTCTCCTAACACCACAACCACTCCCAACACCACCACCACTCCCAACACCACCACCACTCCCAACACCACCACCACTCCCAACACCACCACCACTCCCAACACCACTACCACCACTCCCAACACCACCACCACTCCCAACACCACCACCACTCCCAACACCACCTCCACTCCCAACACCACCACCACCACTCCCAACACCACCACCACCACTCCCAACACCACCACTCTCAACACCACCACCACCACTCTCAACACCACCACCACCACTCTCAACACCACCACCACTCCAAACACCACCACCACTCCCAACACAACAACCACTCCCAACACCACCACCACTCCCAACACCACCACTACTCCCAACAATACAACCACTCCCAACACCACCACTCCCAACACCACCACCACTCCCAACACCACCACCACTCTCAACACCACCACCACTCCCAACACCACCACCACTCCCAACACCACCACCACTCCCAACACCACCACCACTCCCAACACCACCACCACTCCCAACACCACCACCACTCCCAACACCACCACTACTCCCAACACCACCACCACTCCCAACACCACCACCACTCTCAACACCACCACCACTCCCAACACCACCACCACTCTCAACACCACCACCACTCCCAACACCACCACCACTCCCAACACCACCACCACTCCCAACACCACCACCACTCCCAACACCACCACCACTCTCAACACCACCACCACTCCCAACACCACCACCACTCCCAACACCACCACCACTCCCAACACCACCACCACTCCCAACAATACAACCACTCCCAACACCACCACCACCACTCCCAACACCACCACTCCCAACACCACCACCACTCCCAACACCACCACCACTCTCAACACCACCACCACTCCCAACACCACCACCACTCTCAACACCACCACCACTCCCAACACCACCACCACTCTCAACACTACCACCACTCTCAACACCACCACCACTCTCAACACCACCACCACTCCCAACACCACCACCACCACTCCCAACACCACCACCACTCCCAACACCACCACCACCACTCCCAACACCAACACCACTCCCAACACCTCCACCACTCCCAACACCACCACCACTCCCAACACCACCACCACCACTCCCAACACCACCACTCCCAACACCACCACCACCACTCCCAACACCACTACTCTCAACACCACCACCACCACTCTCAACACCACCACCACTCCAAACACCACCACCACTCCCAACACCACCACCACTCCCAACACCACCACCACCACTCTCAACACCACCACCACTCCCAACACCACAACCACTCCCAACACCACAACCACTCCCAACACCACCACCACTCCCAACACCACCACCACTCCCAACACCACCACCACTCCCAACACCACCACCACTCCCAACACCACCACCACTCCCAACACCACTACCACCACTCCCAACACCACCACCACTCCCAACACCACCACCACTCCCAAAACCACCACCACTCCCAACACCACAACCACTCCCAACACCACCACCATTCCCAACACCACAACCACTCCCAACACCACCACCACCACTCCCAACACCACCACCACTCCCAACACCACCACCACTCCCAACACCACAACCACTCCCAACACCACCACCACTCCCAACACCACTACCACTCCCAACACCACCACCACCACTCCCAACACCACCACCACTCCCAACACCACCGCCACTCCCAACACCACAACCACTCCCAACACCACCACCATTCCCAACACCACAACCACTCCCAACACCACCACCACCACTCCCAACACCACCACCACTCCCAACACCACCACCACTCCCAACACCACAACCACTCCCATCACCACCACCACTCCCAACAATACAACCACTCCCAACACCACCACCACCACTCCCAACACCACCACTCCCAACACCACCACCACTCCCAACACCACCACCACTCTCAACACCATCACCACTCCCAACACCACCACCACTCTCAACACCACCACCACTCCCAACACCACCACCACTCTCAACACTACCACCACTCTCAACACCACCACCACTCTCAACACCACCACTACTCCCAACACCACCACCACCACTCCCAACACCACCACCACTCCCAACACCACCACCACCACTCCCAACACCACCACCACTCCCAACACCACCACCACTCCCAACACCACCTCCACTCCCAACACCACCACCACCACTCCCAACACCACCACCACCACTCCCAACACCACCACTCTCAACACCACCACCACCACTCTCAACACCACCACCACCACTCTCAACACCACCACCACTCCAAACACCACCACCACTCCCAACACCACCACCACTCCCAACACCACCACCACTCTCAACACCACCACCACTCCCAACACCAGAACCTCTCCTAACACCACAACCACTCCCAACACCACCACCACTCCCAACACCACCACCACTCCCAACACCACCACCACTCCCAACACCACCACCACTCCCAACACCACCACCACTCCCAACACCAGTACCACCACTCCCAACACCACCACCACTCCCAACACCACCACCACTCCCAACACCACCACCACTCCCAACACAACAACCACTCCCAACACAACAACCACTCCCAACACCACCACCATTCCCAACACCACAACCACTCCCAACACCACCACCACCACTCCCAACACCACCACCACTCCCAACACCACCACCACTCCCAACACCACAACCACTCCCAACACCACCACCACTCCCAACACCACCACCACTCCCAACACCACCACCACCACTCCCAACACCACCACCACTCCCAACACCACCACCACTCCCAACACCACAACCACTCCCAACACCACCACCATTCCCAACACCACCACCACTCCCAACACCACCACCACTCCCAACACCACTACCACCACTCCCAACACCACCACCACTCCCAACACCACCACCACTCCCAACACCACCACCACTCCCAACACCACCACCACTCCCAACACCACAACCACTCCCAACACCACCACCATTCCCAACACCACAACCACTCCCAACACCACCACCACCACTCCCAACACCACCACCACTCCCAACACCACCAACACTCCCAACACCACAACCACTCCCAACACCACCACCACTCCCAACACCACCACCACTCCCAACACCACCACCACCACTCCCAACACCACCACCACTCCCAACACCACCACCACTCCCAACACCACAACCACTCCCAACACCACCACCATTCCCAACACCACAACCACTCCCAACACCACCACCACCTCTCCCAACACCACCACCACTCCCAACACCACCACCACTCCCAACACCACCACCACTCCCAACACCACAACCACTCCCAACACCACCACCACTCCCAACACCACCACCACTCCCAACACCACCACCACCACTCCCAACACCACAACCACTCCCAACACCTCCACCACTCCCAACACCACCACTCCCAGCACCACCACCACTCCCAACACCACCACCACTCTCAACACCACCACCAAACCCAACACCACCACCACTCCCAACACCACCACCACTCCCAACACCACTACCACTCCCGACACCACCACCACTCCCAACACCACCACTCCCAACACCACCACCACTCCCAACACCACCACCACTCTCAACACCACCACCAATCCCAACACCACCACCACTCCCAACACCACCACCACTCCCAACACCACTACCACTCCCAACACCACCACCACTCCCAACACCACAACCACTCCCAACACCACCACCACCACTCCCAACACCACTACCACTCCCAACACCACTATCACTCCCAACACCACAACCACTCCGAACACCACAACCACTCCCAACACCACCACCATTCCCAACACCACAACCACTCCCAACACCACCACCACCACTCCCAACACCACCACCACTCCCAACACCACCACCACTCCCAACACCACAACCACTCCCAACACCACCACCACTCCCAACAATACAACCACTCCCAACACCACCACCACCACTCCCAACACCACCACTCCCAACACCACCACCACTCCCAACACCACCACCACTCTCAACACCATCACCACTCCCAACACCACCACCACTCTCAACACCACCACCACTCCCAACACCACCACCACTCTCAACACTACCACCACTCTCAACACCACCACCACTCTCAACACCACCACCACTCCCAACACCACCACCACCACTCCCAACACCACCACCACTCCCAACACCACCACCACCACTCCCAACACCACCACCACTCCCAACACCACCACCACTCCCAACACCACCTCCACTCCCAACACCACCACCACCACTCCCAACACCACCACCACCACTCCCAACACCACCACTCTCAACACCACCACCACCACTCTCAACACCACCACCACCACTCTCAACACCACCACCACTCCAAACACCACCACCACTCCCAACACCACCACCACTCCCAACACCACCACCACTCTCAACACCACCACCACTCCCAACACCAGAACCTCTCCTAACACCACAACCACTCCCAACACCACCACCACTCCCAACACCACCACCACTCCTAACACCACCACCACTCCCAACACCACCACCACTCCCAACACCACCACCACTCCCAACACCACTACCACCACTCCCAACACCACCACCACTCCCAACACCACCACCACTCCCAACACCACCACCACTCCCAACACCACCACCACTCCCAACACAACAACCACTCCCAACACCACCACCATTCCCAACACCACAACCACTCCCAACACCACCACCACCACTCCCAACACCAACACCACTCCCAACACCACCACCACTCCCAACACCACAACCACTCCCAACACCACCACCACTCCCAACACCACCACCACTCCCAACACCACCACCACCACTCCCAACACCACCACCACTCCCAACACCACCACCACTCCCAACACCACAACCACTCCCAACACCACCACCATTCCCAACACCACCACCACTCCCAACACCACCACCACTCCCAACACCACTACCACCACTCCCAACACCACCACCACTCCCAACACCACCACCACTCCCAACACCACCACCACTCCCAACACCACCACCACTCCCAACACCACAACCACTCCCAACACCACCACCATTCCCAACACCACAACCACTCCCAACACCACCACCACCACTCCCAACACCACCACCACCACTCCCAACACCACCACCACTCCCAACACCACCAACACTCCCAACACCACAACCACTCCCAACACCACCACCACTCCCAACACCACCACCACTCCCAACACCACCACCACCACTCCCAACACCACCACCACTCCCAACACCACCACCACTCCCAACACCACAACCACTCCCAACACCACCACCATTCCCAACACCACAACCACTCCCAACACCACCACCACCACTCCCAACACCACCACCACTCCCAACACCACCACCACTCCCAACACCACCACCACTCCCAACACCACAACCACTCCCAACACCACCACCACTCCCAACACCACCACCACTCCCAACACCTCCACCACTCCCAACACCACCACCACTCCCAACACCACCACCACTCCCAATACCACCACCACCACTCCCAACACCACCACCACTCTCAACACCACCACCAAACCCAACACCACCACCACTCCCAACACCACCACCACTCCCAACACCACTACCACTCCCGACACCACCACCACTCCCAACACCACCACTCCCAACACCACCACCACTCCCAACACCACCACCACTCTCAACACCACCACCAATCCCAACACCACCACCACTCCCAACACCACCACCACTCCCAACACCACTACCACTCCCAACACCACCACCACTCTCAACACCACAACCACTCCCAACACCACCACCACCACTCCCAACACCACTACCACTCCCAACACCACTATCACTCCCAACACCACAACCACTCCGAACACCACAACCACTCCCAACACCACCACCATTCCCAACACCACAACCACTCCCAACACCACCACCACCACTCCCAACACCACCACCACTCCCAACACCACCACCACTCCCAACACCACCACCACTCCCAACACCACCACCACTCCCAACAATACAACCACTCCCAACACCACCACCACCACTCCCAACACCACCACTCCCAACACCACCACCACTCCCAACACCACCACCACTCTCAACACCATCACCACTCCCAACACCACCACCACTCTCAACACCACCACCACTCCCAACACCACCACCACTCTCAACACTACCACCACTCTCAACACCACCACCACTCTCAACACCACCACCACTCCCAACACCACCACCACCACTCCCAACACCACCACCACTCCCAACACCACCACCACCACTCCCAACACCACCACCACTCCCAACACCACCACCACTCCCAACACCACCTCCACTCCCAACACCACCACCACCACTCCCATCACCACCACTCTCAACACCACCACCACCACTCTCAACACCACCACCACCACTCTCAACACCACCACCACTCCAAACACCACCACCACTCCCAACACCACCACCACTCCCAACACCACCACCACTCTCAACACCACCACCACTCCCAACACCAGAACCTCTCCTAACACCACAACCACTCCCAACACCACCACCACTCCCAACACCACCACCACTCCCAACACCACCACCACTCCCAACACCACCACCACTCCCAACACCACCACCACTCCCAACACCACTACCACCACTCCCAACACCACCACCACTCCCAACACCACCACCACTCCCAACACCACCACCACTCCCAACACCACCACCACTCCCAACACCACCACCACTCCCAACACAACAACCACTCCCAACACCACCACCATTCCCAACACCACAACCACTCCCAACACCACCACCACCACTCCCAACACCACCACCACTCCCAACACCACCACCACTCCCAACACCACAACCACTCCCAACACCACCACCACTCCCAACACCACCACCACTCCCAACACCACCACCACCACTCCCAACACCACCACCACTCCCAACACCACCACCACTCCCAACACCACAACAACTCCCAACACCACCACCATTCCCAACACCACCACCATTCCCAACACCACAACCACTCCCAACACCACCACCACCACTCCCAACACCACCACCACTCCCAACACCACCAACACTCCCAACACCACAACCACTCCCAACACCACCACCACTCCCAACACCACCACCACTCCCAACACCACCACCACCACTCCCAACACCACCACCACTCCCAACACCACCACCACTCCCAACACCACAACCACTCCCAACACCACCACCATTCCCAACACCACAACCACTCCCAACACCACCACCACCACTCCCAACACCACCACCACTCCCAACACCACCACCACTCCCAACACCACAACCACTCCCAACACCACCACCACTCCCAACACCACCACCACTCCCAACACCACCACCACCACTCCCAACACCACAACCACTCCCAACACCTCCACCACTCCCAACACCACCACTCCCAGCACCACCACCACTCCCAACACCACCACCACTCTCAACACCACCACCAAACCCAACACCACCACCACTCCCAACACCACCACCACTCCCAACACCACTACCACTCCCGACACCACCACCACTCCCAACACCACCACTCCCAACGCCACCACCACTCCCAACACCACCACCACTCTCAACACCACCACCAATCCCAACACCACCACCACTCCCAACACCACCACCACTCCCAACACCACTACCACTCCCAACACCACCACCACTCCCAACACCACAACCACTCCCAACACCACCACCACCACTCCCAACACCACTACCACTCCCAACACCACTATCACTCCCAACACCACAACCACTCCGAACACCACAACCACTCCCAACACCACCACCACTCCCAACACCACCACCACTCCCAACACCACCACCACTCCCAACACCACTATCACTCCCAACACCACAACCACTCCGAACACCACAACCACTCCCAACACCACCACCACTCCCAACACCACCACCACTCCCAACACCACCACCACTCCCAACACCACAACCACTCCCAACACCACAACCACTCCCAACACCACCACCACTCCCAACACCACCACCACTCCCAACACCAACACCCCGTAGGAAGTAGTGGAATTTATATCTATCATTGAGCTATAGTTGACCCCATACCCCAGCCCGTGAGTGATAGTGGACCCCATGCCCATCCTGTTTGCGGTAGTGGACCCCATACCCATCTTGTGGGCAGTATTGGACCCCATACCCATCCTGTTGGAGGTAGTAGACCCCATACCCATCTTGTGGGTGCTAGTGGACCCCATACCCATCTAGTGGGTGGTAGTGGACCCCATACCCATCTAGTGGGTGGTAGTGGACCCCATACCCATCCTATAGGTGGTAATGGACCCCATATCCATCCTGTGGGTGGTAGTGGACCCCATACCCATCTTGTGGGTGCTAGTGGACCCCATACCCATCCTGTGTGTGTTAATAGACTCCATACCCATCTAGTGGGTGGTAGTGGACCCCATACCCATCCTGTGTGTGTTAGTGGACTCCATACCTATCTCGTGGGTGGTAGTGGACCCCATATATATCCTGTGGGTGGTAGTCGACCCCATACCCATCCGGTGGGCGGTAGTGGACCCCATTCCCATCCAGTGGGCGGTAGTGAACCCCATACCCATCCTGTACGCGGTAGTGGGCCCCCATACCCATCCTGTGGGCGGTAGTGGATCCCATACCCATCCTGTGGGTGCTAGTGGACCCCATACCCATCTTGTGGGTGCTAGGGACTCCATACCCATCTAGTGGTGGTAGTGGACACAATACCCAGCCTGTAAGTGATAGTGGACCCCCATACCCATCTTGTGGGTGGTAGTGGAACCCATACTTATCCTGTGGGTGGTAGTGGACCCCGTACTCATCCTGTGGGCGGTAGGGAACCCCATACTTATCCTGTGGGTGGTAGTGAACCCCCATATCCTTCCTGTGGGTGGTAGTAGACCCCATACCCATCCTGTGAGCGGTAGTGGATCCCATACCCATCCTGTGGGCGGTAGTGGACCCCGTACCTATCCTGTGGGCGGTAGTGCACCCATACCCATCCTGTGGGCGGTAGTGCACCCCATACCAATCCCATGGGCGGTAGTAGACCCCATACCCATCCTGTGGGCGGTAGTGGACCCCATATACCCATCCTGTGGACGGTAGTGCACCCAATACCCATCCTGTGGGCGGTAGTGCACCCCATATCCATCCTGTGGGCGGTAGTGGACCCCATACCCATCCTGTGGGCGGTAGTGCACCCCATATCCATCCTGTGGGGGGTAGTGCACCCCATATCCATCCTGTGGGCGGTAGTGGACCCCATACCCATCCTGTGGGCGGTAGTGCACCCCATACCCATCCTGTAGGCGGTAGTGCACCCCATACCAATCCCATGGGCGGTAGTGGACCCCATACCCATCCTGTGGACGGTAGTGGACCCCATACCCATCCTGTGGGCGGTAGTGCACCCCATATCCATCCTGTGGGCGGTAGTGCACCCCATATCCATCCTGTGGGCGGTAGTGGACCCCATACCCATCCTGTGGGCAGTAGTGCACCCCATATCCATCCTGTGGGTGGTAGTGCACCCAATACCAATCCCGTGGGCGGTAGTTGGCCTCATACCCATCCTGTGGGTGGTAGTGCACCCCATACCCATCCTGTGGGCGGTAGTGCACCCCATACCCATCCTGTGGACGGTAGTGCACCCCATACCCATCCTGTGGACGGTAGTGCACCCCATACCCATCCTGTGGGCAGTAGTGGACCCCATACCCATCCTCTGGGCGGCGGTGGACCCCAATCCCATCCTGTGGGCTGTACAGGACCTCAGACCCATCCTTTGGGCGGTAGTGGACCCCATACCCATCCTTTGGACGGTAGTGCACACCATACCAATTATGTGGGCGGTAGTGGACCCCATACTTATCCTGTGGGCGGTAGTGGACTCCATACCCATCCTGTGTGAGGTAGTGCACCCCATACCCATCCTGTGGGCGGTAGTGGACCCCATACCCATCTTGTGGGCGATAGTGGACCCCATACCCTTTCTGTGGGCGGTAGTGCACCCCATACGAATCTTTTTAACGGTACTGGACCCCATGCCCATCCTGTGGGTGGTAGTGACCTCATAGCAATCCTGTAGGCAGTAGTGGACCCCACCCTGTGGGCGGTTGTGGACCCCATAAGTATCCTGTGGAAGGTACGTGACTCCATAAGCATATTGTGGTCGGTAATGGATATCATACTTACCCTGTGGGTGGTAGTGGACCCCATACGCGTCCTGTGGGTGGTAGTTAAGCGGTAGTTGAGCTCACCTATGGGTGAGCGCTTTGTCTTGGGTTCGTATCCTGGCCGGGAAGGATTTACTGGGCGCAAATCCTTAACTGTAGCCTCTGTTTAACTCAACAGTAAAATGTGTACTTGGTTGTAAAAACGATTCTTCGTGGGGGTCGTATTCCAGGGACCTGCCCGAAACGCTGCGCGTACAAGTGGCTGTACAAGAATGTAACAACTCTTGTATATATCTCAAAAAAATGTTAACCCCATACCTACACTGTGGGCGGTAGTAGACGATATACCCATCCTGTCGGCGGTAGTTAACCATATACCCATTCCGTGGACGGAACTGGACCCTATACTCATGTTGTGGGCGGCAATGGAGGCCATACCCATCCTGTGGACGGTAGTATACACAATTTTCATCCTGTGGGTGATTGTGGACCCCATACACATTCTGTGGGCGGTATAGTGGACGCCACACATCCTTTGGGCGGAAGTGGAACATATACCCATCCGGTGGGCAGTAGTGGACCCCATACTCCTCCTGTAGATGATAGTGGTCCCCAAACACATCCTGTGTGTTATAGTGGACCATATACCCACCCAGTAGGCGGTAATGGACCCCATACCTATCCTATGGGTAGTTATTGGGCCCAGATCCATCTTACAAGTGGTATGAACCCCTTACCCACCTAACAGGTGGTAGTGGCCCCTATACCCACCTAACAGGTGGTAGTGGATCCTATACCCATCTTGTGGGTGCTATAGTGGACCCCCATACCCATCTTGTAGGCGGTAGTGAACCCCCATACTCATCCTGTGGGCAGTAGTGGACCCCATACCTATCCTGCAGGCGGTAGTGGACGCCATACACATCCTGTGTGTGAGAGTTTGTAGTTTTTAACTTGTGAGAAGTTTTGGAATAAATTAAAATTGGTATAAGGAATTTTAGCTCGGAAAATTTCTAAGAACTTTCTTTATTCTTTAACCTTTATTCCTGTCGTGATATTCAACTAGGTCGCCTGAGGAAGGACTTGCTTAGCTAACACACCAGTGTAGTAACCAGCTCATTCCTCACTTTGGGACCATGTATGAACAATTGACTAGGCGCGAGCAAACGCCGAGACCCCAATGAAAATTGAAATCCCCCCCACTTAGGCCGCCGACCTTCGCCAATCGCCGAAGCGAATCTAACGAGTAGGTCACGGGCTCTCACAACAATAATTTATTGTTGTGTGGTGCCGTATATTTGATCCAAAGCTCAGAAAGTGAGTCTCAATTTTAGTCGAGTGTGAAGAACATTTGCATAACAATAATAATGTGTGGGGGTGTAACGAAAAGACAGTGTTAACCATAACAACTTAGTTTATTCAATAAAGTACTAACTACTACAACAAAACAAAAGAAATGTCAATGACGTTACTCGAAATCCTTCCTGTGACACTATCAATGACAGCTAGACACCAGCCCCTCGGACTGCATAATGAACTAACTCGAACATAAGCGTGACCACAGCGGAATCAACAAGCAAGCAAGAACTAACAGATCTATAATCACAATTACAACAAATGACACAGTAGGTTCTGAAATACGTCTCCAGTAACCTCCTAACTGTTCTACGCCTCAGTGCAGTCTACTCCTGCAACAGCGGTTGCAATGCAATCAAATCAGTAGTCTTTCAATGACAACAATAACTAATGGGTTCACTGGCAACTCCAGCACCCTTCCTCAAATTAATCCTTACGTTAACACTACGTCCCACGGACAATCAATAACAATTGATTTACGTTAATAACCCAATAACATTTACGTTAATTACAAGGTAACATTTACGTTAAATTAACAACTCTTACAACTGTCACTAGTAACGCGGAAATCAAACAACACTCTACCCGTCGAGCATTCAGTGAGAAAATCCCATTAATCCCTGTACTTCCAGACAGCTGATTAATCTCTACTAGTTACGTCAATTTACGTTAATCGGTTACTAATCACTCAGCGATGGTAAACTCTGATTTGCAATGTCCAAAGTGCTAAGAGAACGGTAATCACTCGCGATTACCTTTAGAGTAATTAATTACTATCCTCAAGATCAATAATTAACCAATTAAAATACGCAACCTTTCACACTGGCTCAGCAATTTACATTAAGGTAAGAATTCCGTCTGAGCCTTCCATACTCTGACCAATTCAGGCGACTAATAACAGTAATTAGCCCCACGTTTACGTTATTCTAAATGACGCTACTCCTCTCACGAGTCAATCAAATGCCGGTACTTCCGGGCAGATAACGACGTTACGTTAATGGAACAATGTAGCCTTCGTGTGAGTCGATCAAACAAGGATCGAGATTAATTACTTTGACTTCCTGAAACACGTAAATTACCCGGCCCACTGACCGTTAATTACGACAGACAATACTCTAATTCTTATCTGGCTGATGGCTAGGCTCCTCGAGACTACCGTAGCTGCTTACAGGAAAGTAAATTAACCCAAACGCATTCTACGTTACTCAAATTGTCAAAGAACAAATTCTCTTAAAGCAATGGGCGTTCCCTTGGTTACGTTATATTAATTGCCTCGCAATCACCTCACTGAATACTGGACTTCGATGTCCTACCAGATAACCAGGAGAATATATTTGTATATCCAAGTACTCGTCTACAGCCGAGTTCCCCCACGACAATGACAAATCACACTAACAAATCACAGTGATTTACGTTACAATCCGCTTGCAATGACAATACTGCAGAATCTAGCAAAATAACATACAGGACATGAACCCTCTAGAACACTGCCCCACAATGGTTTTACTGAACTGCAATCACATACGGTGATTGCTCAACACTAGCAACAATCACCATCAAATAACAACCCCCTTTGCAATAACACACACGGCAAGTACTCTAATTTCCAAATATTAGGATACTGCACACACTTACTTACTTACTGCTGCAAATGACCCCTAGAACATAGGTCAATATATTGAAATCACCACACAGTAAATAACACAATAACACTGGGCACCGTGACACTACGATTATATATATATATATATAATTACTGCTGACACATGTAGCCTACAGCTATCAAACGTTATTGGGAACACTAAGGAGAATCTCACACTCCTTAAATCACATGGGTGAGTGATTTATCGGTCACGCATGCCGATAAACACTCGAGAGTTACGTTACTCGACAGAGCGGGGGTGTCTCTCTAGACGGCCTCGTCACTCACCAAACCTCACCAAAATTACGTTAATTAATACTGCAACCACAATATATATATATTTATATAAATCACACTTGTCACGGCCCTGGGAACACTACAAGAAATTTAAGCCACACTGTGGCACACTCCACAATAATCATTGCCAGGAATCACTGGCGTTACACATACCTGAGCGCTCAGTGTTGGAATTCCACACCTGCAAGACCACACATGGAAATGATATCACTCCGTCCCACGGACGATCAAAAATGATTACCACAATGAAATAAAAGAATTTATTACATGGACATCCTCTCCGTCCTTGGCTAATCTATGTATCCTGTTCCCCGTGTGTACCCACACACACACACACACTGTACGTCTGTGTACACTTAAGTCCCTCTGGACTGACAAGATGACAACACAGGTGATTAATCTCCTCGCCCACAATTCACTCCACCTGAACAGGTGCTGCGTGACAATGTGACGGAACACTTGACCTCGAATTCAAGCTTTAGAGACCACTAATCACCGAAATACACACATAGGTACTTACTCATTCACACTGCCGGCTTTACACACCATTCCCATACATCAGGCACCCCGCTATAGGTGGCTGGCTCGCTCCGGGTGGCGTAGGCGGCGGTAGTTCCTTACGTGGTACTTATACAGAAAATTGGCGCACACTCGAACCCCTCACACTCAACACGGCTGAGTTCGCACCCTCGACTCCCCGGTGAAGTGAAGCGTTCATACCCAGGTGACGCGCACAACGATAGCGTCTCACACCAACATGGGAAATTGCCTTAACACTGACACGAATTTCCCCGTTCCCATCGACTGCTACAGAGCACTAGCAAGTCTAATCATCACTGGTAATGGGATCTACGAGTCTGTTGCTGCTCGTATGCACATTCCCCCACGATCCCAGATCACTGTACCTCTACCCCCTGCATACAATAATGTCTTAAACCCCTCCAAGCGACGACTTCGGCCGGATTCTGTGACGACCGATGTCGTAGGTGAAGCAGGAAGCATCAGCAGTTGTAGTCCAGCCACCACGACGCCCTATACATCAATTTGGCCGAATTGAGTACAGGAACGTCTTGACAAGGTGGCGGCTGAGTTCAGAATGATGCTCACACCGGCTCTTCCCGCGTCCTTCTCGAAATAACCAATGAGAGGAAGGCATACAGCGGCCTACCCCTCTCATCCAATCAGCGACGGTGTAGCATAGCCCCTAGGGCAGCTCCAAGATGGCCGACCAACATGGCGGCTCAAGATGTTTACTAAGATGGCGGCTGGTTCCCATGACAACCACTCAAGTGGCCAGCGAGCGTGGGGCCCCACATGTTTCACCCCACGCCTGCGGCCTAGGCGTTCGCGCGCAAAGTTGTCTGGCTCCATGCCATACAATGAGATGATGCTATCAGCTCTAGCACTGTCCACAGACATGCCACCCCGGCCAGGGTAACATTTATGGACTGCTGATGACTGGGGCTCTCACATGAGCCCAAACACTAGATGTTTCGGTTGCTGGTACAAAACTTAAGTCCGCCCACTTAACAAGTGCACTTAACAAGTGTACTGGCTCCCACAGGCATAAGAGCACTATTGTAAGTGAGCTGGTGAACCACCTCCTCACACTGTGTGTGTGGTAGTGGACCATATACCCACCCAGTAAGCGGTAGTAGACCCCATACCTATCCTATGAGTAGTTATTGGGCCCAGACCCATCCTACAAGTGGTATGGACCCCTTACCACCTAACAGGTGGTAGTGGACCCTATACCCATCCTACAGTAGGTAGTAGACACTATACCATCCGGTTTGCAGTAGTTTACCCCATAGACATTTCAAGGTAATATCGTTTTCTGTTGACATTCTTACAATACATTCGTTACAGATTTTTAAAGCACAAACTAGTGTATATAATGTTGATTGGTGAAGCTCTATTATTCTATGTAATTTTTTTTTTTTTTTTGAGATATACACAAGAGTTGTTACATTCTTGTACAGCCACTAGTATGCGTAGCGTTTCGGGCAGGTCCGTGGAATACGATCCCCTGCCGCGAAGAACCGTTTTTTCATCCAAGTACACATTTTACTGCTGCGTTAAACAGAGGCTACAGTTAAGGAATTGCGAACAGTAAATCCTCCCCGGCCAGGATTCGAACCCATGACATAGCGCTCGCGGAACGCCAGGCGAGTGTCTTACCACTACACCACGGAGACTGCAGAATAATTTATCGTGCTTATTATAATTTACGAAGAACAACTAATATTTCTTTAAACAAAACTAGAAACTTGATTGAGGTGAACAAAACTTTCAACAAACTTTCAATGTATATATATATATATATATATATATATATATATATATATATATATATATATATATATATATATATATATATATATATATATATATATATATATATATATATATATACATATATACATATATATATATATATATATATATATATATATATATATATATATATATATATATATATATATATATATATATATATATATATATATATATATATATCAACTGTGAGCACCATACCCGATGCTGTATGCTAACCAATGCTGTGTGCTAACCAATGCTGTGTGCTAAACGATGCTATGTGCTAACCAATGCTGTGTGCTAACTAATGCTATGTGCTACCCCAAGCTATGTGCTGACGCAAGCTGTGTACTGAGTAATCTGCGAGCCGATGCTGTGTACGAAACGATGCTTTGATGTGTACAAAACCTGATGTTTTGGTTACGAAACAACGCTTCGTGCTACAAAATTCTTCACGCTGTGAACTGACTGCTGTACCAACTGCTAACAACTGCTGTGCCAACTGCTGTACCAACTGTATATATATATATATATATATATATATATATATATATATATATATATATATATATATATATATATATATATATATATATATATATATATATATATATATATATATATATATATATATATATGCGAACAAGCCTGAATGGTCCCCAGGACTATATGCGAATGAAAACTCACACCCCAGAAGTGACTCGAACCCATACTCCCAGGAGCAACGCAACTGATAACTACAGGGCGCCTTAATCCACTTGACCATCACGGCCGTCAAAAGGAAGTGATAGCCAAGGCTATTTGAGCCACTTCGCCGACGGCAACTCGGATGGTAATCTTGGGCATAGCATTTCACCAAATCACCTCATTCTTTGGGGCACACGTGAGGAACACAAATGCGAACAAGCCTGAATGGTCCCCAGGACTATATGCGAATGAAAACTCACACCTCAGAAGTGACTCGAACCCATACTCCCAGGAGCAACGCAACAGGTAACTACAGGGCGCCTTAATCCACTTGACCATCACGGCCGTCAAAAGGAAGTGATAGCCAAGGCTATTTGAGCCACTTCCCCGACGGCAACTCGGATGGTAATCTTGGGCATAGCATTTCACCAAATCACCTCATTCTTTCGGGCACACGTGAGGAACACAAATGCGAACAAGCCTGAATGGTCCCCAGGACTATATGCGAATGAAAACTTACACCCCAGAAGTGACTCGAACCCATACTCCCAGGAGCAACGCAACTGGTAACTACAGGGCGCCTTAATCCACTTGACCATCACGACCGTCAAAAGGAAGTGATAGCCAAGGCTATTTGAGCCACTTCGTCGACGGCAACTCGGATGGTAATCTTGGGCATAGCATTTCACCAAATCACCTCATTCTTTGGGGCACGCGTGAGGAACACAAATGCGAACAAGCCTGAATGGTCCCCAGGACTATATGCGAATGAAAACTCACACCCCAGAAGTGACTCGAACCCATACTCCCAGGAGCAACGCAACTGGTAACTACAGGGCGCCTCAATCCACTTGACCATCACGGCCGTCAAAAGGAAGTGATAGCCAAGGCTATTTGAGCCACTTCCCCGACGGCAACTCGGATGGTAATCTTGGGCATAGCATTTCACCAAATCACCTCATTCTTTGGGGCACGCGTGAGGAACACAAATGCGAACAAGCCTGAATGGTCCCCAGGACTATATGCGAATGAAAACTCACACCCCAGAAGTGACTCGAACCCATACTCCCAGGAGCAGCGCAACTGGTAACTACAGGGCGCCTTAATCCACTTGACCATCACGGCCGTCAAAAGGAAGTGATAGCCAAGGCTATTTGAGCCACTTCCCCGACGGCAACTCGGATGGTAATCTTGGGCATAGCATTTCACCAAATCACCTCATTCTTTGGGGCACACGTGAGGAACACAAATGCGAACAAGCCTGAATGGTCCCCAGGACTATATGCGAATGAAAACTCACACCCCAGAAGTGACTCGAACCCATACTCCCAGGAGCAACGCAACTGGTAACTACAGGGCGCCTTAATCCACTTGACCATCACGGCCGTCAAAAGGAAGTGATAGCCAAGGCTGTTTGAGCCACTTCCCCGACGGCAACTCGGATGGTAATCTTGGGCATAGCATTTCACCAAATCACCTCATTCTTTGGGGCACACGTGAAGAACACAAATGCGAACAAGCCTGAATGGTCCCCAGGACTATATGCGAATGAAAACTCACACCCCAGAAGTGACTCGAACCCATACTCCCAGGAGCAATGCAACTGGTAACTACAGGGCGCCTTAATCCACTTGACCATCGCGGCCGTCAAAAGGAAGTGATAGCCAAGGCTATTTGAGCCAATTCCCCGACGGCAACTCGGATGGTAATCTTGGGCATAGCATTTCACCAAATCACTTCATTCTTTGGGGCACACATGAGGAACACAAATGCGAACAAGCCTGAATGGTCCCCAGGACTATATGCGAATGAAAACTCACACCCCAGAAGTGACTCGAACCCATACTCCCAGGAGCAACGCAACAGGTAACTACAGGGCGCCTTAATCCACTTGACCATTACGGCCGTCAAAAGGAAGTGATAGCCAAGGCTATTTGAGCCACTTCCCCGACGGCAACTCGGATGGTAATCTTGGGCATAGCATTTCACCAAATCACCTCATTCTCTGGGGCACACGTGAGGAACACAAATGCAAACAAGCCTGAATGGTCCCCAGGACTATATGCGAATGAAAACTCGCGTGTTCGCAATGAAACAAAGGCTTGTTCGCATTTGTGTTCCTCACGTGTGCCCCAAAGAATGAGGTGATTTGGTGAAATGCTATGCCCAAGATTACCTTCCGAGTTGCCGTCGGGGAAGTGGCTCAAATAGCCTTGGCTATCACTTCCTTTTGACGGCCGTGATGGTCAAGTGGATTAAGGCGCCCTGTAGTTACCAGTTGCGTTGCTCCTGGGAGTATGGGTTCGAGTCACTTCTGGGGTGTGAGTTTTCATTCGCATATAGTCCTGGGGACCATTCAGGCTTGTTCGCATTTGTGTTCCTCACGTGTGCCCCAAAGAATGAGGTGATTTGGTGAAATGCTATGCCCAAGATTACCATCCGAGTTGCCGTCGGGGAAGTGGCTCAAATAGCCTTGGCTATCACTTCCTTTTGACGGCCGTGATGGTCAAGTGGATTAAGGCGCCCTGTAGTTACCAGTTGCGTTGCTCCTGGGAGTATGGGTTCGAGTCACTTCTGGGGTGTGAGTTTTCATTCATATATATATATATATATATATATATATATATATATATATATATATATATATATATATATATATATATATATATATATATATATATATATATATATATATATATATATATATATATACATATATATATATATATATATATATATATATATATATATATATATATATATATATATATATATGTCGTACCTAATAGCCAGAACGCACTTCTCAGCCTACTATGCAAGGCCCGATTTGCCTAATAAGCCAAGTTTTCCTGAATTAATATATTTTCTCTAATTTTTTTCTTATGAAATGATAAATCTACCCATTTCATTATGTATGATGTCAATTTTTTTTTATTGGAGTTAAAATTGACTTAGATATATGACCGAACCTAACCAACCCTACCTAACCTAACCTAACCTATCTTTATAGGTTAGGTTAGGTTTGGTAGCCGAAAAAGTTAGGTTAGGTTAGGTTAGGTAGGTTAGGTAGTCGAAAAACAATTAATTCATGAAAACTTGGCTTAATAGGCAAATCGGGCCTTGCATAGTAGGCTGAGAAGTGAGTTCTGGCTCCTAGGTACGACATATATATAAATATATATATATATATATATATATATATATATATATATATATATATATATATATATATATATATATATATATATATATGTCGTACCTAGTAGCCAGAACGCACTTTTTGGACTACTATGCAAGGCCCGATTTGCCTAATAAGCCAAGTTTTCCTGAATTAATATGTTTTCTCTAATTTTTTTTCTTATGAAATGATAAAGCTACCCATTTTATTATGTATGAGGGAAATTTTTTTTTATTGGAGTTAAAATTAACGTAGATATATGACCGAACCTAACCAACCCTACCTAACCTAACCTAACCTATCTTTATAGGTTAGGTTAGGTTAGGTCGCCGAAAACGTTAGGTTAGGTTAGGTTAGGTAGGTTAGGTAGTCGAAAAAACATTAATTCATGAAAACTAGGCTTATTAGGCAAATCGGGCCTTGCATAGTAGGCTGAGAAGTGCGTTCTGGCTACTAGGTACGACATATATATATGCGAACAAGCCTGAATGGTCCCCAGGACATATGCAACTGAAAACTCACACCCCAGAAGTGACTCGAACCCATACTCCCAGAAGCAACGCATCTGGTATGTACAAGACGCCTTAATCCACTTGACCATCACGACCGGACAAAATGAGGTGATAGCCGAGGCTATATGAACCACCCCACCGCCGGCACTCGGATAGTTATATTGGGCATAGCATTTTACCAAATCACCTCATTCTTTGGGGCACACGTGAGGAACACAAATGCGAACAAGCCTGAATGGTCCCCAGGACATATGCAACTGAAAACTCACACCCCAGAAGTGACTCGAACCCATACTCCCAGAAGCAACGCATCTGGTATGTACAAGACGCCTTAATCCACTTGACCATCACGACCGGACAAAATGAGGTGATAGCCGAGGCTATATGAACCACCCCACCGCCGGCACTCGGATAGTTATCTTGGGCATAGCATTTTACCAAATCACCTCATTCTTTGGGGCACACGTGAGGAACACAAATGCGAACAAGCCTGAATGGTCCCCAGGACATATGCAACTGAAAACTCACACCCCAGAAGTGACTCGAACCCATACTCCCAGAAGCAACGCATCTGGTATGTACAAGACGCCTTAATCCACTTGACCATCACGACCGGACAAAATGAGGTGATAGCCGAGGCTATATGAACCACCCCACCGCCGGCACTCGGATAGTTATCTTGGGCATAGCATTTTACCAAATCACCTCATTCTTTGGGGCACACGTGAGGAACACAAATGCGAACAAGCCTGAATGGTCCCCAGGACATATGCAACTGAAAACTCACACCCCAGAAGTGACTCGAACCCATACTCCCAGAAGCAACGCATCTGGTATGTACAAGACGCCTTAATCCACTTGACCATCACGACCGGACAAAATGAGGTGATAGCCGAGGCTATATGAACCACCCCACCGCCGGCACTCGGATAGTTATCTTGGGCATAGCATTTTACCAAATCACCTCATTCTTTGGGGCACACGTGAGGAACACAAATGCGAACAAGCCTGAATGGTCCCCAGGACATATGCAACTGAAAACTCACACCCCAGAAGTGACTCGAACCCATACTCCCAGAAGCAACGCATCTGGTATGTACAAGACGCCTTAATCCACTTGACCATCACGACCGGACAAAATGAGGTGATAGCCGAGGCTATATGAACCACCCCACCGCCGGCACTCGTACCTAGTAGCCAGAACGCACTTCTCTGCCTACTATGCAAGGCCCGATTTGCCTAATAAGCCAAGTTTTCATGAATTAATTATTTTCGACTACCTAACCTAACCTAACCTAACTTTTTCGGCTACCTAACCTAACCTAACCTATAAAGATAGGTTAGGTTAGGTTAGGTAGGGTTGGTTAGGTTCGGTCATATATCTACGTTAATTTTTACTCCAATAAAAAAAATTGACCTCATACATAATGAAATGGGTAGCTTTATCATTTCGTAAGAAAAAAAAATTATAAAATATATTAATTTAGGAAAACTTGGCTTATTAGGTAAATCGGGCCTTGCATAGTAGCTGAGAAGTGTGTTCTGGCAACTTGGTACGACATATATATATATATATATGTCGTACCTAATAGCCAGAACGCACTTCTCAGCCTACTATTCAAGGCCCGATTTGCCTAATAAGCCAAGTTTTCATGAATTAATGTTTTTTCGTCTACCTAACCTACCTAACCTAACCTAACCTAACTTTTTTTGGCTACCTAACCTAACCTTACCTATAAATATAGGTTAGGTTAGGTTAGGTAGGGTTGGTTAGGTTCGGTCATATATCTACGTTAATTTTAACTCCAATAAAAAAAAATTGACCTCATACATAGAGAAAAGGGTTGCTTTATCATTTCATAAGAAAAAAATTATAGTAAATATATTAATTCAGGAAAACTTGGCTTATTAGGCAAATCGGGCCTTGAATAGTAGGCTGAGAAGTGAGTTCTGGCTACTAGGTACGACATATATATATATATATATATATATATATATATATATATATATATATATATATATATATATATATATATATATATATATATATATATATATATATATATATATATATATCACTAAGAACTCTTTGACCCGGCTATGATTCGAACCCATGCCGTCCAGGATCACCCCTATACGTACACAGTACCGTGACCACCGCACCAATGATCGTCTTCATTGGTGCATTTTCATTTAGTTCGGTTGAACTAAATCCACACCCCAGAAGTGACTCAAACCCAGACTGCCAGAAGCACAATGCAACTGGGGTACATGGTACCTGTCATGTTCACAGAAAATTGTACCATCCGTTTTCTATGTGCGGCGGAGCGGACGCCAGAGAAGGTAAACAAGAGCACACAGGACGCTACCAGCTTGGAAGCAGCTAGTCATGTAATTTTTATATACGTATTAAAGTTAGTAACCAAGCAATGGCTTTACATCAACTCTATAATCAAGACTTCCTCAGTAACACACAAACACCACATTGGCGACGAGGATGAACTGTGAACGCAGGTATGTGTTCAGTTTAAAACACAAGGGAGAAGCATGCTGCCTGGAGGAGGAAGAGAAACTGTGAGCGCCATACCCGATGCTGTATGCTAACCAATGCTGTGTGCTAACCAATGCTGTGTGCTAAACGATGCTATGTGCTAACCAATGCTGTGTGCTAACTAATGCTATGTGCTACCCCAAGCTATGTGCTGACTCAAGCTGTGTACTGAGTAATCTGCGAGCCGATGCTGTGTACGAAACGATGCTTTGATGTGTACAAAACCTGATGTTTTGGTTACGAAACGACGGTTCGTGCTACAAAATTCTTCACGCTGTGAAATGACTGCTGTACCAACTGCTGTGCCAACTGCTGACAACTGCTGTACCAACTGCTAACTACTGCTGTGCCAACTGCTGACAACTGCTGTACCAACTGCTGTACCAACTGCTAACTACTGCTGTGCCAACTGCTGACAACTGCTGTACCAACTGCTAACTGCTGCTGTGCCAACTGCTGTGCTGCTGTAAGTAGGAACAACACATGTACACAAGGGCTAGATAAGACATCAGTTGCTGCTATATTGTGCACTGCTGTGAACTTTTGCATTAAAATGCTTGTGTGCTTTGCAAAATTAAAGTAATTACAGTGAATTCTTAACTAACATATACAGTGCAGTAAGTGTTTAATATTTTGAGGAACATTTAAGTGATAAGTTTACATTTATTCAGTAAAAAATGGCAAATATACCTCAGTTTCCTGCATTTGTTCCTGACTGTGATCAGACAAACCTGTCACAGAGGTGGGTCAAATGGCTAAAAAGGCTTGAAAATTTGTTGAATCTTTCTGACATCAAAAGTGCTGAAAGAAAGCGTGCCTTTCTACTTCATTATGCAGGTGATAGAGTTTGTGACATCTTTGCCACACTGAAAGACACTGGTGGTACCAAAGATTATGACATTGCCAAAGCCAAATTAACTGAACATTTCAAACCAAGGCAAAATACTGCAATGGAAATTATGCATTTCAGGAGAGCAAAACAACTCTCTAATGAAACTGTGGATCAATACCACACACGTCTGCAGGGTTTAGCAGCCCATTGTGAGTTTGCTGATGTTGACAAAGAAATCAAACAGCAAATAATTGAAATATGCACATCTACACGTCTCCGTCGAAGAGCTCTAGAACTTGTTGATGATGAAAGTTTTCTTACCAAGATACTGGATATTGCTCGTCGAATGGAAGATGCTGCACGTGATGCTCGTGTCATGGAGTGCAGTGCCAATAACGGTTCTGCCACTGTTACTAACAGTGATGAGGTACGTAAGGTTCAGGGAGGACACAGTGATCAAAGAAGATATCACGGCAAACCTAACAGTAAATTGAGCCGAGAACCACATCACACCTGGAGTCATGGAACAAGACTCAAGCATTCACAACGACTCACATCAGAGGGTGTCAACAATAAATGTTACAGTTGTGGAGGAGACTACCCACACCAAGGTAATGTTTGTCCTGCTCAAGGTAAGAAGTGCTATGAGTGTGGAAAACTAGGTCATTTTGGTGCTATGTGTCGTTCTGCACTAAAGAAACCACAGTCAATGAATAAAATCACTGTACGAGGATCAGGTCATTAGGGTCGAGGTGGCAAACACAATATTGCACCTCATATCCAGAATGTTAATAATGTACAAGACAACATTTCATTTCAACCAGTCTCAGATGACAGTGAATGTGATTATACTTATGGAGTACAAGCAATCACAGAATGGGATGATCTTCCAAACAACCCAGAGACATGTGTATACATTGCTGGTATTTGTCTCAAAGTTCTCATTGACACTGGATCAAACATTGACACCATTGCTGAGTGCCACTATAAGAAATTTAAAAAACAGTTCCCAAAGCTTGAAAACTACAATGGTAAAGCCACTGCCTATGCTTCAAAGGTAGCCTTGCCAGTGATTGGAACTTTCACTGCAGAGATTAAGTCAAAGAATGCAAAGCTCACTACTACATTCCATGTTGTTAGGAATGCAAAGGAGTCTTTACTCAGTTACAAGACTTCAACCAAATTGGGGCTACTTCAGCTTTCTAATGCTGTAGCTGTGGAATCTGCAAACAATGTTGATGCTATTGTTGCTGAATTTTCTGATCGATTTAAATCCATAGGTTGTTATACTGATAGCAAAGTACATCTGCATATCAACCCAGATGTAATTCCAGTTTCCCAACCACATCGCCGACAACCATTCCATACTCGCAAGAAAGTCGATGCCGAACTGGATAGGCTGATCGAACTAGATATCATTGAACCAGTAACATGCCCAACACCATGGGTAAGCCCAAATGTCACTCCACCAAAGCCGAAGAATCCAGATGAGATACGCATTTGTGTGGACATGCGTGTTCCCAGCAAGGCAATAATGCGTGAACGCCATCCTACACCCACTGTAGATGATATGATCTACCGCTTGAATGGTGCAACTGTATTCAGCAAGTTAGATTTAAACAAGGGCTATCATCAGCTTGAACTTGATGATGAGAGTCGCTTCATCACAACGTTTACGACACAACGAGGTCTGTATAGGTACAAGCGCCTGAGTTTTGGCATCAACAGTGCTGCCGAGGTATTCCAGCACATCATCAGCCAGGTATTGCAAGATATACCTAATGCTGATAACATGTCTGATGACATCATTGTTTATGGCCGTACCCAAGCTGAACACGACAAAGCTCTTCGTGCAACATTGCAACGCTTACGAGAAAAGAATCTGACGTTAAGTCGAGCAAAGTGTGAGTTCAATCAACGTAAAACTGAATTCTTTGGACATGTACTTAGTGACAAAGGTCTGTCTCCAGATCCTAAGAAAGTTGCAGATATCAAGAATGCTACACCTCCTTCAACGTCCACTGAAGTACATAGTTTTCTGGGAATGGCAAATTACTGTTCTCGCTTCATTCCAGATTTTGCTACCATTACGAAGCCTCTACGTGAGCTCCTGAAAAAAAATGCATCATGGTGCTGGAGCGATATCGAACAAAATGCATTTGATGCTGTGAAAGATGCACTAGTAGAGAATGCGCCTGCTGCGTATTTTGATCCATCAATGGACACTGAGTTAACGGTGGATGCTAGTCCTGTTGCTTTAGGTGCTGTTTTAGCCCAACACAAACCTGGTCAACCAGATTCCAGAGTAGTAATTGCCTACACCAGCCGTTCTCTCACAGATGTTGAGCAACGATACAGTCAGACAGAGAAGGAAGCTCTTGCTCTTGTATGGGGCTGTGAACACTTCAATGTGTATCTGCTTGGTGCACCCTTCACCACGATAGTCACTGACCACAAACCGTTGGAGACCATCTTCAATAATCCAAAGTTCAAACCACCTGCTCGCATTGAGAGATGGGCTCTTCGTCTGCAACCATACAACTTTACGGTGAAATACAAGCCGGGTGCAGGCAATCCCGCTGATTATATCAGTCGACATCCTGCCAACAGTTTCACCATCACCAAGCATCAGCAAGTTGCTGAGGAATATGTACACTCTGTAACCTGTGATGCAGTCCCTAAGGCTCTTACTCTTGATGAAATCCGTACTGCAACCCTAGAGGACCCAACTCTGCAAGCAACAGTGGATGCACTGACTAAGAACAAGTTTCCACGCATCCCACCCTCAGGAGTTGACCAAGATGCATTCAAAGCACTTGAACGCATCCAGACAGAATTAAGTGTTACGCAACAACGCGACACCGTGCTGCGAGGTACTCGTATCGTCATTCCAGCTGTTCTCCAGCAACGTGCTCTGAAGCTTGCACATCAAGGACACCAAGGTCTTGTTAAGACCAAACAGCTGCTACGAGAAAAGGTGTGGTTTCCTGGCATTGATCGTCAAGCAAAGGACATGCATGATGCCTGTGTCCCTTGCCAAGCTGCAGTGGATACTTCAAGACCAACACCTCTACAACCTTCACCACTACCTGCTGCACCATGGACGGAAGTATCGATACACTTCTGCGGACCACTACCAACTGGAGAGTACTTGATGGTAGTCATTGATGATCACTCACGTTATCCAGAAGTAGAAATCATCACTTCCACATCTGCAAAGGCTGTCATCCCAAAACTTGACAAGATCTTTTCAAACTTTGGCATTCCTGAAGTTGTCAAGACGGACAATGGACCGCCATTCAATGGACAAGACTTTGTCAACTTTGCTGAGCATATTGGATTCAAACACCGCCGTGTGATGCCACTACATCCTCAAGCAAATGGAGAAGTTGAGAGATTCATGCAACCTCTCATGAAAGCGGTACGCTGTGCTCATGCCGAAGGACGAGCCTGGAAACAAGCTATGTATGCTTTTCTCAGGAACTACCGTGCAACACCACATGGAACACTGGGAAAGTCGCCGGGTGAACTTTTATTTGGACGTCCTATGAGAATCGCACTACCCATCATGCCAGCCGAGGTAACGGATAAACGTCTCGCTCATAAGGATGCACTAGCCAAGGGCAAAATGAAAATTGCTCATGATCAACGTGCAAAGGAACAATTCATAAAGGTTGGAGATACTGTTCTCGTTAAAAAGAAAAAAGAGGGAAAGCTAGATATGCCGTATGATACAAAACCATATAAAGTGATTAGTGTAAAAGGAACTATGGTAACAGTTAGTAATAGAGATCATAGTATAACACGTAATATGGCATATTTCAAAGTGATTGCAACTAGTGTAGAAAATGATGAAGTGCAAAGTCGTGCAAAAGAAAAAGAAAAAATGAGTTATAACTCAATAAACAATTCATCAAGGGATGTTATTGCATTTGGGGACTCTCATCCTAAGCGTCATGTTAAACGCCCTACACGATTTGATGATTAATTGTGTTCCTATGTAATGCAAAGTATTTACTTGTTATGCTGAACTAAATTTAATATTGTTTGAATAATGCAGATCTCTCATTCAATATTTTGTAACTTTGTATTACAGTTTCTTTCATGTTTGTTTAACATTGCATATGTATTTTTAACATTGAAATCCGTTGTGGTAAAGATTAAGTTGTTTAAATTCTTTGTGTGCTTAATTAATGTTAAATGTATGCAATATCTCTTGATATGTTAATAACTTACTTTGTGTCAATAACTTTGCTTTGTGCTACAAGCATGGTAGCACAAACTTATTTTCCACAGCTCATAAAACAGAGGAAAGGGTCCTGAAAGATATTGTTAATAGAAACGTTATCCCTACAGACAAAAATCAGAGGATACAACTGACGATTTACTATAAAACCAGAAAAACGGCCAGCCTGCTCATGAGAAACTCTCCAGACACAAAGCAGAACGCTTTAAAAGAGACCAACGTCGTCTATGCCTTCAAATGCCCTCTTGGGGACTGTAAGCTCCAAAAAACCCAGTATATAGGCAAGACAACAACATCTCTTTCTAGGCGTTTAACGATGCATAAGCAACTGGGCTCCATTAAGGAACATATAATCTCTTCCCACAACTAAACCATCGCCAGAGAAATCCTAGTAAACAACACAGACATCATCGATAGATACAGCGATAGCAGACGGCTTGACGTTTGCGAGGCACTACACATTAAAAAGTCAACACCAGCAATCAACAGCCAATTAATGCACAACTATATTCTACCCACCTCAAGACTCCGCTCCAATATAGAAGCATCAAGAAATATGGACCAATAGGCTTTCTACAATCACTTCCATTCAATACCCATTGTTTCGGGTTCTGTCTTGTGTTGATGAAATTAATGCCCTATTAAATACCACCTCACCCCATCCACCTCACTCAAATGTAGATATAAACAAATCGGAGATATGTAAGTTCTATTCAGTTGTGTATGTGTAAAGTCTTTGAAAATGTAATAAGTTTTACGAAACGCGCTCAAGTGTCGCGTCAGACTTGAAATAAAAATGAATTTTGGAGAATTGATTTTTGAATTACCTCCAACAGTGAAAAGAAATGTACGAAAGATTGAGAAAATTCGTGTTAGAATTATTAATCTTACTTTTTCGGTCATATTTAATAATATATATATATATATATATATATATATATATATATATATATATATATATATATATATATATATATAACTGAAAACTCACACCCCAGAAGTGACTCGAACCCATACTCCCACAACTGGTATGTACAGGGACGCCTTAATCCGCTTGACCATCACGACCGGACAAAAGGAAGTGATAGCCGAGGCTATATGAACCACTTCCCCGCCGGCACTCGGATGGTAATCTTGGGCATAGCATTTTATCAAATCACCTCATTCTTTGGGGCACACGTGAGGAACACAAATGCAAACAAGCCTGAATGGTCCCCAGGACTATATACAACTGAAAACTCACACCCCAGAAGTGACTCGAACCCATACTCCCACAACTGGTATGTACAGGGACGCCTTAATCCGCTTGACCATCACGACCGGACAAAAGGAAGTGATAGCCGAGGCTATATGAACCACTTCCCCGCCGGCACTCGGATGGTAATCTTGGGCATAGCATTTTATCAAATCACCTCATTCTTTGGGGCACACGTGAGGAACACAAATGCAAACAAGCCTGAATGGTCCCCAGGACTATATACAACTGAAAACTCACACCCCAGAAGTGACTCGAACCCATACTCCCACAACTGGTATGTACAGGGACGCCTTAATCCGCTTGACCATCACGACCGGACAAAAGGAAGTGATAGCCGAGGCTATATGAACCACTTCCCCGCCGGCACTCGGATGGTAATCTTGGGCATAGCATTTTATCAAATCACCTCATTCTTTGGGGCACACGTGAGGAACACAAATGCAAACAAGCCTGAATGGTCCCCAGGACTATATACAACTGAAAACTCACACCCCAGAAGTGACTCGAACCCATACTCCCACAACTGGTATGTACAGGGACGCCTTAATCCGCTTGACCATCACGACCGGACAAAAGGAAGTGATAGCCGAGGCTATATGAACCACTTCCCCGCCGGCACTCGGATGGTAATCTTGGGCATAGCATTTTATCAAATCACCTCATTCTTTGGGGCACACGTGAGGAACACAAATGCAAACAAGCCTGAATGGTCCCCAGGACTATATACAACTGAAAACTCACACCCCAGAAGTGACTCGAACCCATACTCCCACAACTGGTATGTACAGGGACGCCTTAATCCGCTTGACCATCACGACCGGACAAAAGGAAGTGATAGCCGAGGCTATATGAACCACTTCCCCGCCGGCACTCGGATGGTAATCTTGGGCATAGCATTTTATCAAATCACCTCATTCTTTGGGGCACACGTGAGGAACACAAATGCAAACAAGCCTGAATGGTCCCCAGGACTATATACAACTGAAAACTCACACCCCAGAAGTGACTCGAACCCATACTCCCACAACTGGTATGTACAGGGACGCCTTAATCCGCTTGACCAAGCCTGAATGGTCCCCAGGACTATATACAACTGAAAACTCACACCCCAGAAGTGACTCGAACCCATACTCCCACAACTGGTATGTACAGGGACGCCTTAATCCGCTTGACCATTCAGGCTTGTTTGCATTTGTGTTCCTCACGTGTGCCCCAAAGAATGAGGTGATTTGATAAAATGCTATGCCCAAGATTACCATCCGAGTGCCGGCGGGGAAGTGGTTCATATAGCCTCGGCTATCACTTCCTTTTGTCCGGTCGTGATGGTCAAGCGGATTAAGGCGTCCCTGTACATACCAGTTGTGGGAGTATGGGTTCGAGTCACTTCTGGGGTGTGAGTTTTCAGTTGTATATAGTCCTGGGGACCATTCAGGCTTGTTTGCATTTGTGTTCCTCACGTGTGCCCCAAAGAATGAGGTGATTTGATAAAATGCTATGCCCAAGATTACCATCCGAGTGCCGGCGGGGAAGTGGTTCATATAGCCTCGGCTATCACTTCCTTTTGTCCGGTCGTGATGGTCAAGCGGATTAAGGCGTCCCTGTACATACCAGTTGTGGGAGTATGGGTTCGAGTCACTTCTGGGGTGTGAGTTTTCAGTTGTATATAGTCCTGGGGACCATTCAGGCTTGTTTGCATTTGTGTTCCTCACGTGTGCCCCAAAGAATGAGGTGATTTGATAAAATGCTATGCCCAAGATTACCATCCGAGTGCCGGCGGGGAAGTGGTTCATATAGCCTCGGCTATCACTTCCTTTTGTCCGGTCGTGATGGTCAAGCGGATTAAGGCGTCCCTGTACATACCAGTTGTGGGAGTATGGGTTCGAGTCACTTCTGGGGTGTGAGTTTTCAGTTGTATATAGTCCTGGGGACCATTCAGGCTTGTTTGCATTTGTGTTCCTCACGTGTGCCCCAAAGAATGAGGTGATTTGATAAAATGCTATGCCCAAGATTACCATCCGAGTGCCGGCGGGGAAGTGGTTCATATAGCCTCGGCTATCACTTCCTTTTGTCCGGTCGTGATGGTCAAGCGGATTAAGGCGTCCCTGTACATACCAGTTGTGGGAGTATGGGTTCGAGTCACTTCTGGGGTGTGAGTTTTCAGTTGTATATAGTCCTGGGGACCATTCAGGCTTGTTTGCATATATATATATATATATATATATATATATATATATTTATATTTATATATATATTTATATATATATATATATATATATATATATATATATATATATATATATATATATATATATATATATATATATATATATATATTTATATATATATATATATATATATATATATATATATATATATATATATATATATTTATATATATATATACATATATATATATATATATATATATATATATATATATATATATATATATATATATATATATATATAACTACTGAAAACTCACACCCCAGAAGTGACTCGAACCCATACTCCCAGATGCCATGCAACTGGTATGTACAAAACGCCTTACTCCACTTGACCATCACGACCGGAAAAATGAGGTGATAGCCGAGGCTATTTGAACCACCCCACCGCCGGCACTCGGATAGTAATCTTGGGCATAGCATTTTACCAAATCACCTCATTCTTTGGTAAAATGCTATGCCCAAGATTACTATCCGAGTGCCGGCGGTGGGGTGGTTCAAATAGCCTCGGCTATCACCTCATTTTGTCCGGTCGTGATGGTCAAGTGGATTAAGGCGTCTTGTACATACCAGTTGCGTGGCATCTGGGAGTATGGGTTCGAGTCACTTCTTGGGTGTGAGTTTTCAGTTGCATATTGTCCTGGGGACCATTCAGGCTTGTTCGCATATATATATATATATATGTCGTACCTAGTAGCCAGAACGCACTTCTTTGCCTACTATGCAAGGCCTGATTTGCCTAATAAGCCAGGTTTTCATGAATTAATTGTTTTTCGACTACCTAACCTACCTAACCTAACCTAACCTAACTTTTTCGGCTACCTAACCTAACCTAACCTATAAAGATACGTTAGGTTAGGTTAGGTAGGGTTGGTTAGGTTCGGTCATATATCTACGTTAATTTTAACTCCAATAAAAAAAAATTGACCTCATACATAATGAAATGGGTAGCTTTATCATTTCATAAGAAAAAAATTAGAGAAAGTATATTAATTCAGGAAAACTTGGCTTAATAGGCAAAAAGGGCCTTGCATAGTAGGCTGAGAAGTGCGTTCTGGCTACTAGGTACGACATATATATATATATATATATATATATATATATATATATATATATATATATATATATATATATATATATATATATATATATTCGACCTCGAGACACAAAAGAAGGTCACTACCAAAGATACCTTACAAGCAGAACTTATTGCAGAAGGAGGAAAGAATCGAGGCAACTACAGAAGCACCATACTGTCCCCCGAGCTTAAAGCGGCAGCTAAAAGCCTTCGTGAGAACAAGGAGATAGTTGTCAGGAGAGGTGACAAGTCGCCAATATATGTCATTCTTAAAAAAGACGAATATCTGGCGAAAATGAACATCATACTCTCTGACCAAACTAAGTTCCAAAGGGTAACGAAGGACACTACAGCCGAATTAAAAGCAAAGGTCAACAAACTGATCGAAACTGTGAACGCCAAGAAATCCGGACTCCACCTGCCAAAGATCATTGGGGAATATAAACCTGGATATGCGTATGGAAATGTCAAGACGCACAAGCCTGGAAACCCACTTCGGCCAATCATTAGCCAGATACCCACACCCACGTACAGACTGGCGAAGCGACTCAACGGCCTGCTGACTCCTTATGTTCCTTGCGCCTTCAGCCTGAAGTCTCCAAAGGAATTTGTGGACTTACTGCGGGGCACACGGGCCACAGGGATAAGAGCCTCGTTGGACGTAGAATCGCTGTTTACCAACGTACCTGTGGACGAGACAATCGGAATGATAGCCGACAGAGTGTATCGTGATCCAGCCTGTACTCCTCTCGACATGCCAGAAAGTATTCTGAGGAAACTACTCCAAGCTTGTACTAAAGAGGCACCCTTCTTGAGCCCGGATGGGCACATGTATAAGCAAGTAGATGGGGTCGCCATGGGTTCTCCCCTAGGTGTCCTGTTTGCAAACTTCTACATGGGTACCATCGAGCAAAAAGTCTTAGTCGACATGAACTTGAAACCGGCCATATACTGCAGGTATGTTGACGACATTTTTACACAGGTACCTGATGTCAGACATCTGCAGGAGCTGAAGGAGGCATTTGAGCAGAGTTCCGTGCTGCGTTTCACTTACGAGACGGAAAAGGATGGGAAGCTGCCTTTTCTAGATGTAACAGTCATGGAAAAGGGCGGAGGTTTCCACACTGCAGTCTACACTAAGGAAACAAACATAGGAATGTGCCTAAATGCCAACAGCGACTGCCCTGACAGGTACAAGAGGAGTGTTGTTAACGCATACGTCGACCGTGCTCTCAGCCACAGCTCAGAATGGAAGCAAGTCGACAAAGAACTCTGTAAGGTAAGGCAGGTCCTAGTCAATAACGGCTTCTCCAATGGTTTCATCGAAGACATCATAAGAAGGAAAGTGAAAAGCCATGCAACCTCTGAAGAGACAACTAACACAACACCTATACCCCCTATTAGACTATTTTACAGGAACTTCTTTTCCACAGCTCATAAAACGGAGGAAAGGGTCCTGAAAGATATTGTTAATAGAAACGTTATCCCTACAGACAAAAATCAGAGGATACAACTGACGATTTACTATAAAACCAGAAAAACGGCCAGCCTACTCATGAGAAACTCTCCAGACACAAAACAGAACGCTTTAAAAGAGACTAACGTCGTCTATGCCTTCAAATGCCCACTTGGGGACTGTAAGCTCCAAAAAACCCAGTATATAGGCAAGACAACAACATCTCTTTCTAGGCGTTTAACGATGCATAAGCAACAGGGCTCCATTAAGGAACATATAATCTCTTCCCATAACCAAACCATCGCCAGAGAAATCCTAGTAAACAACACAGAAATCATCGATAGATACAGCGATAGCAGGCGGCTTGACGTTTGCGAGGCACTACACATCAAGAAGTCAACACCAGCAATCAACAGCCAATTATTGCACAACTATATTCTACCCACCTCAAGACTCCGCTCCAATATAGAAGCATCAAGAAATATGGACCAATAGGCTTTCTACAAACACTTCTATTCAATACCCATTGTTTCTGTTCTGTCTTGTGTTGATACTTTTAATACCCTATTAATATCCCTTCTTGTTCTGTCTTGTGTTAATGCCACATCACCCCTCCCACCTCACTCAAATGTAGATATAAAATCAGAGATACGTAAGTTCTAATCAGTTGTGTATTTGTGAAGTCTTTGAAAATGTAATAAGTTTTACGAAACGCGCCCGTGTCGCGTCAGACTAGAAATAAAAATGAATTTTGGAGAAGTGATTTTTGATTTACCTCCAACAGTGAAGCGTAATGTACGAAAGATTGAGAAAATTCGTGTTAGAATTATTAATCTTACTTTTTCGGTCATATTTAATAATATATATATATATATATATATATATATATATATATATATATATATATATATATATGTCGTACCTAGTAGCCAGAACGTCGTACTTGGCCTACTATGCAAGGCCCGATTTGCCTAACAAGCCAAGTTTTCCTGAATTTATATAATTTTCTAAATTAGTTTTTTATGAAATGATAAATCTGTCCATTTCATTATGTATAAGTTAATTTCCTTATATTTGAGTTAAAACTAACGTAGATATATGACCGAACCTAACCAACCCCACCTAACCTAATCTAACCTATCTTAACCCAACCTAAACTATCACAACTAAGTCAATAAATTATGGTCCTAATATAAGCTAATAATAATAATTCAAATAAACTAAATGGAAACAATTTATTGAAAATAAAGGAAATCACTTGGCCTATTAGACAAATCGGGCCTTGCATAGTAGGCTGAGAAGTGCGTTCTGGCTACTAGGTACGACATATATATATATATATATATATATATATATGTCGTACCTTGTAGCCAGAATGCACTTTTCAGCTTACTATGCAAGGCCCGATTTGCCTAATAAGCCAAGTTTTCCTCAATTAATATATTTTCTCTAATTTTTTTCTAATGGAATGATAAAGCTACCCATTTCATTATGTATGAGGTCAATTTTTTTTTTATTGAAGTTAAAATTAACGTAGATATATGCCCAAACCTAACCAACCCTACCTAACCTAACCTAACCTATCTTTATAGGGTAGGTTAGGTTAGGTAGCCGAAAAGGTTAGGTTAGGTTAGGTTAGGTTAGGTAGGTTAGGTAGTCGAAAAACAATTAATTTATGAAAACTTGACTTATTAGGCAAATTGGGTCTTGCATAGTAGGCTGAGAAGTGCGTTCTGGCTATTAGGTACGACATATATATATATATATATATATATATATATATATATATATATATATATATATATATATATATATATATATATATATGTCGTACCTAGTAGCCAGAACGCACTTCTCAGCCTACTATGCAAGGCCCGATTTGCCTAATAGGCCAAGTTTTCATGAATTAATGTTTTTTCAACTACCTAACCTAACCTAACCTAACTTTTTCTGCTACCTAACCTAACCTAACCTATAAAGATAGGTTAGGTTAGGTTAGGTTAGGTAGGGTTGGTTAGGTTCAGTCATATATCTACGTTAATTTTAACTCCAATAAAAAAAAATTGACCTCATACGTAATGAAATTGGTAGCTTTATCATTTAGAGAAAATATATTAATTCAGGAAAACTTGGCTTATTAGGCAAATCGGGCCTTGCATAGTAGACTGAGAAGTGCGTTCTGGCTACTAGGTACGACATATATATATATATATATATATATATATATATATATATATATATATATATATATATATATATATATATATATATGTCGTATCTAGTAGCCAGAACTCACTTCTCAGCCTACTATGCGAGGCCCGATTTGCGTAATAAGCCAAGTTTTACTGAATTAATATATTTTCTCTAATTTTTTTCTTATGAAATGATAAAGCTACCCATTTCATTATGTATGAGGTCAATTTTTTTTTATTGGAGTTAAAATTAACGTAGATATATGACCGAACCTAACCAACCCTACCTAACCTAACCTAACCTATCTTTATAGGTTAGGTTAGGTTAGGTAGCCGAAAACGTTAGGTTAGGTTAGGTTAGGTAGGTTAGGTTGTCGAAAAAACATTAATTCATGAAAACTAGGCTTATTAGGCAAATCGGGCCATGCATAGTAGGCTGAGAAGTGAGTTCTGGCTACTAGGTACGACATATATATATATATATATATATATATATATGTCGTACCTAGTAGCCAGAATGCACTTTTCAGCCTACTATGCAAGGCCTGATTTGCCTAATATGCCAAGTTTTCTTGAAATAATATATTTTCTCTAGTTTTTTTCTTATGAAATGATAAAGCTACCCATTTCATTATGTATGAGGTCAATTTTTTTTTATTTTAGTTAAAATTAACGTAGATATATGACCAAACCTAACCAACCCTACCTAACCTAACCTAACCTATCTTTATAAGTTAGGTTCGGTTAGGTAGCAGAAAAAGTTAGGTTAGGTTAGGTTAGGTAGGTTAGGTAGTCGAAAAAACATTAATTCATGAAAACTTGGCTTATTAGGCAAATCAGGCCTTGCATAGTAGGCTGAGAAGTGCGTTCTGGCTATTAGGTACGACATATATATATATATATATATATATATATATATATATATATATATATATGTCGTACCTAGTAGCCAGAACGCACTTCTCAGCCTACTATGCAAGGCCCGATTTGCCTAATAAGCCAAGTTTTCATGAAATAATTGTTTTTCGACGACCTAACCTACCTAACCTAACCTAACCTAACTTTTTAGGCTACCTAACCGAACCTAACCTATAGAGATAGGTTAGGTTAGGTTAGGTAGGGTTGGTTAGGTTCGGTCATATATCTGCGTTAATTTTAATTCCAATAACAAAAAATTGACCTCATACATAATGAAATAGGTAGCTTTATCATTTCATAAGAAAAAAATTCGAGAAAATATAATAATTCAGGAAAACTTGGCTTATTAGGCAAATCGGGCCTTGCATCGTAGGCTCAGAAGTGCGTTCTGGCTACTAGGTACGACATATATATATATATATATATATATATATATATATATATATATATATATATATGTCGTACCTAGTAGCCAGAACTCACTTCTCAGCCTACTATTCAAGGCCCGATTTGCCTAATAAGCCAAGTTTTCCTGAATTAATATATTTACTATAATTTTTTTCTTATGAAATGATAAAGCAACCCTTTTCTCTATGTATGAGGTCAATTTTTTTTATTGGAGTTAAAATTAACGTAGATATATGACCGAACCTAACCAACCCTACCTAACCTAACCTAACCTATATTTATAGGTAAGGTTAGGTTAGGTAGCCAAAAAAAGCTAGGTTAGGTTAGGTTAGGTAGGTTAGGTAGACGAAAAAACATTAATTCATGAAAACTTGGCTTATTAGGCAAATCGGGCCTTGAATAGTAGGCTGAGAAGTGCGTTCTGGCTATTAGGTACGACATATATATATATATATATATATATATATATATATATATATATATATATATATATATATATATATATATATATATATATATATATATATATATATATATATATATATATATATATATATATATATATATATATATATATATATATATATATATATATATAGGGGCTACCGGGGAGGGAGGACGTGTGGAGGAGGCTCTGTTGTTTACTGAGCCATTACCTAGGGACATCCTGACGTCACCGTTCCTAGCCTTCATAGAGTGCTGTGTGAATGTCCTGGGAAGGTGCAGGAGTGGCGGAAGGTGCCCAGAGTGGACCATCTCAACAAAAACGGATAAAAACAGGTGGGTGTGCAGGGTATGGAATACAACGGCAGTGAGGGCCACGCTGGCGCCCTCTAGGCCTCCCAGGCTAAGGTGTGGGGGAGGAGGGGGTGTTGTTGTTTGGTCGGGCGAGGGGGGGGGGGGTCACTCATGTGCCACCCAGTGTTTATAGAAATACGTTTGGAAAAGAAAAATGAAAATAAAAATCAGCAATCATGGTCAGAGCTAATAGAGCTCACAGTGTGCCGGATTACAAGTGTATGATTCATTCACCATTGTGCAGTGATATACAAGAAAATTATACCAGTGTTTAAGTGTCACCCAGACCCCCCCCCCCCCTCAAGCTGAGCGAGGCCCGGTCAACCCCCACCTCCGCCCCGCCCGCCGGCCTGACCGCACCACAGTACCTCCTGCCATCCCACCACCCAGCCCACCCTGCGCCTGGGTGTCTCCCACCCACCTATTCACCGCCCTCACTGTGCTTGTTGCAGAGATGTGTTAGGGAGCCGGTCGGCCGAGCGGACAGCACGCTGGACTTGTGATCCTGTGGTCCCGGGTTCGATTCCGGGCGCCGGCGAGAAACAATGGGCAGAGTTTCTTTCCCCCTATGCCCCTGTTACCTAGCAGTAAAATAGGTACCTGGGTGTTAGTCAGCTGTCACGGGCTGCTTCCTGGGGGTGGAGGCCTGGTCGAGGACCGGGCCGCGGGGACACTAAAGCCCCGAAATCATCTCAAGATAACCCTCCATGCACCCAGATATGGCACAGGTCACAGCAGGCATTCAGGTTCCTCCCAAAAGGGAGGGAGACACAAGTACTCATAGGAGTGGTGAGTGTGAGGGACAGCTAGCCACCCCTCCTGCCACCACCCGTGTCCACCCCTGCCGCCACCACCCCTGTCATCCCTCCCACGCCGGCCGCCCGGGGGATGGAGGGGACTCCACCAACTAACCAGGAACCCCTCAGCCAAGAACAGGGTCCTGGGAACAGTGCACCCAGACGTGCAACCAGAGGACCCAGACTCAGAGGAACGTGTCGGGTGTGTGACGAATCTCACAGCCTTAGAAACGATGGAACCCTACGTCAACACAACAACTGTGAGGGTTCATGGACGGCACCTGTAGAGAGAGAAGGCCCACAGGTCCCCCCAGCATCCCAGCAAACTTCATGTCATCAGATGACCTCCTGGGGGCCATCAAAGCATCCACCACCAAAACTCTTCCCCACATTCCTAAAGCAGCGCGCCCATTTGCAGCAGGGAAATATACAGACCTTTTAAGGAAAGTAAATGAACGGTCTGAAAATCTTAATACTGCAGCCACCATCAAAGCATGGCATAATTTGCTCCTGTTTGGCAATATTTGCTTAGGCGTACCTGCAAGAGGAGGCAAGTCGCTAGCCTCATCAGTCACTAGGGCAGTAAATAATTTCCCCAGAGCTGACAACTTGATCCCCATCCCTCCTCAACGCAAAAACCGTCGTGGCAGACCCAAGAGTTCCAATGATAATTTTAAACTTGGAACACAAGTGACCAAAAAAATTGAAGAGGGCAACACAGTAGGGGCAATTAGGTTACTTACCAGCGAAGACACAATCGCCCCTAGAAATACCGCTACCGCCAACTCGCTGAGAGAGAAGCACCCTCCTAGAGTACCATGGGAACCCACTGCTCAGGACACAAATGTCCCAGACATGGGACCTCTATTCCTCCAAGCGTCAGAGGTATACAAAGCCATCATGTCATTTCCGCCAGGCTCGGCAGGGGGATACACTGGAGTAAGACCTCAGCACCTCAAGGAGATGGTAAACCCAGTTCTCGGAGAAGTTGCCGAGACACTATTGTCAGAGGTCACGAAGTTTGTCAACGACTGCCTCTCTGGGTTGATCCCAGATACAATTAAACCCTTTTTCTTCGGAGTATCCCTTTGTGCCCTCAAGAAGAAAGATGATGGAGTCAGACCCATTGCCGTGGGTAACACACTTCGGCGCCTTGTTGCTAGGGCACCTGTCAGAAAAATTAGCATAGACGCTGCGACGATGCTTCGACCCCATCAACTAGGTTTTGGTGTCCCCCACGGCTGTGAAGCAGCAGCTCATGCAGCACGAGCCTATATAAAGCACCTCCCAGTAAATAAGGCATTAATTAAATTAGACTTTAAAAATGCCTTCAACCAGGTAAAAAGGGATGTGGTACTGGAAGCAGTTCGAACAAGCTTTCCTTCTCTACTCCCCTTCGTCTCAGCAGGGTACAGTAGGGAATCGACGCTGCTGTTTGGGGAACATGAAGTTGTTTCTGCAGAAGGTGTCCAGCAGGGAGACCCACTTGCCCCTTTTCTCTTTTGCATGGCTGTTAAAGAGGTCACAAGCAGGTTGACCAGCGAACTCAACATCTGGTTCCTGGACGATGGCACCCTGGCAGGGACACAGGAGTCCTTGCTAGAAGATCTACAGCTGGTGAAATCTAAGGGAGAGGAGTTAAGACTCACCCTAAACCCATTAAAGTGTGAAATCATCTCATCTAGCCAACCAACCATAGATGCAGTGCGAATCATATTGCCAGGAGCCCAAGTGATCGCTCTTACTGACAGTGTGCTGCTAGGGGCACCTCTGGGCTCGAGAGCCATTGAGGTAGTCCTCGAAGAAAAGCTGAACGACCTGAGGAGGATGGAGGGAAGAATAGGGGCTTTGGACGCCCACGATGCTTTGTACCTTCTCACAAGGTGCTTGGCTTTGCCCAGACTGACCTATTTCCTAAGGTGTGCTCCCTCCTTCGACAGCCCAAAATTAACAGAATATGACACACTCCTAAGGTCAATAACCGTGAAAGTGTTAAACCTCTCCCTGCAAGATGACCAATGGGACCAAGCAACGCTCCCAGTTAGACTCGGGGGGATAGGTATTCGCAAGGCGACACAGTTAGCATTGCCGGCATTCTGATCCTCGACCAGTGCAACAGGTGAATTAGTTAAGGAAATACTACCGGAACACCTAAGAGACTTCATTGGGATTCATGATCCCAAATTCGCGGAAGGAGCCGGTCAGTGGAACACTCTTGTCAACTTTCATCCTCGACCGACTTTTCCAAATGACTGCAAACAGTCCAAATGGGATAGCCCCATAGTGGAGAACATCGCCACATCATTGCTGGAGGCAGCTTCCAGGAAGGACAAAGCGCGTCTTCTAGCTGTGCAAGCGCCCCATGCCGGAGACTTCCTGTTGGCAGTCCCTAATTCCGCCTTGGGCACCCGCCTGGACCATCGGACCCTAAGTATTGGTGTTGCTCTGTGCCTTGCCGCCCCTATCTCCACCGAGCACCGGTGTATTTGCGGCCATGCACGGGCAGACCAATACGGCAGCCATGGTCTCATCTGTCGTAAGACACCGGGAAAGATTGCCAGACATGAAGCAGTCATTGACATCATCAAGAGAAGTTTGGCTTCAGCTGGGTGCCCAGCACAAAGGGAACCTCAGTTGTGCAGGCCTGACAACAGCCAAAAACGCCCAGATGGAGTCACCCTGCAGCCGTGGAGGGAAGGTAAACAGGTCGTGTGGGACTACACGTGTGCATCCACATTGGCTGATACCTATCTACCTTACAGCGCAGGTAAGGGAGCCGGGGCAGCCACCTTCAGGGAGACCCAGAAAACTAACAAGTACAGGGACCTAGAACGTTGTTACAGGTTCGTGCCAATAGGCTCTGAGACTCTGGGCGCCTGGGGTAAATGTGCACTTAAGTTCCTGAAGGAGCTGGGCGAGGAACTCATTGGGAAGACTAGAGACCCAAGAGCGGCCAGTTTTATGTTTCAGCGCCTCAGTGTCGCTGTTCAGAGGGGAAATGCGTGCTGTATCTTGGGTACGCACCCGACCCCCGAGGAACTGGACGAGGTCTTCGAACACTGATTGGTATATTGTTATATTGCTATATAAGTGTGTGTTTTCTGTAAACTGTAGCATTGCAATATAATCAAATAAAAAAAAATAATAGGGGTGGTAGGAGAGGAAAAGATTAAAGTATTCAGTGAGAATCCACAAGGTCTTCTCTGAACACTATTTATTTTCTTCTTCGAGGATGTGGGTCCCTTTAATTAAACCAGTGGTGGTACCCCTATATCTATCTATATATATATATATATATATATATATATATATATATATATATATATATGTCGTACCTAGTAGCCAGAACGCACTTCTCAGCCTACTATGCAAGGCCCGATTTGCCTAATAAGCCACGTTTTCATGAATTAATTGTTTTTCGACTACCTAACCTACCTGACCTAACTTAACCTAACTTTTTCGGCTACCTAACCTAACCTAACCTATAGAGATAGGTTAGGTTAGGTTAGGTAGGGTTGGTTAGGTTCGGTCATATATCTACGTTAATTTTAACTCCAATAAAAAAAAATTGACCCCATACATAATGAAATGGATAGTTTTATCATTTCATAAGAAAAAAATTTGAGAAAATATATTAATTCAGGAAAATTTGGCTTATTAGGCAAATCGGGCCTTGCATAGTAGGCTGAGAAGTGCGTTCTGGCTACTAGGTACGACATATATATATATATATATATATATATATATATATATATATATATATATATATATATATATATATATATATATATAAATATATATATATATATATATATATATTGTGACGGTAACGCGTTGGTGTTCGGCTGTTTAAGGCTAGGGGTATGGCCTCGTCACATAGTTATAAAAAAAAATAGAAAAACTGGAACTTCGTCTGTGGTAAGGTAAGGAGAAGACACACAAAACACAAGTAAACTTTAACAATGAAATTTTAATTACGTTAAATAAATCAAAACATGAAAATAATGCACAAACAAATATGTATAATAAAATCAATGAATCAAAATAATAAGAATACTTAAATGACAAAATGAAAAGTTACGTTAAGGCAAAATAACAAGAAGTGCAATACAACAGTTAAGTGGGAGGTGCTGGAATATTGGCTTAAAGCCACCACCTCTCTCAGTACACGCTAACGTCTAGCTGGGAGGAGTGCTGGCTACGAAAGCACGGAACATTCTGAGGACTGATGTTGGGGCGACCCCAGACATCAGGTAGTATTGGGGGGGCGAGGCAGGTGCAGCCAGACCGGCGACCAATCAGCGGAGCCGTAGCGATCAACGGGTAGTTTGGTGGTTGGAGTTCGAACAGGTGGCTGGTTGCATACGTTTTGCTCACCCTGGCAAGCCTTGCTGGTGTTGTTGGACATTTCTTCCATAGTCTTTTTATATAATTGTGAAGACGTAATTATGGAGGGAAGAGCAGGCTCAATCTCTTGAAGGAGATTATCGTCACAACTCTCCCCCGAAGCCTGCGGTTCTGGAAGAAGTACGTCGTTATGTGGTGGAGTAATGGATGGAGTTGCTTCTACTTCATAAACTCTGGAGAGATCATGGGCTAAGATGTTGTCAGACTCTTGGTATAGCGTGTCTCCAGGTTGAATTTCTGCAGGTAGCAAGCCCATAGTAGAAGACGTTGAGATGAGAAGTGGGCGTGCTGCAGGAGGTGTAGGGTGGTGTGGTCCGTATTGATGGTGGACCGAGCACTTTTCAGGTGTGGAGTGAAGTGCTGAAGCTTCAGGATGAGGAAGAGTAGCTCCTTGCCAATTGTTCCGTCGTTCCTTGTAGCAGTAGTCGCTGACAGGTGTATTCTTCTCGCCTCGTTGCTGCATCACGACACCACCATCGTCGGTACCATTGGCGTCGACATGGAGGATGTAGGGCTTATCTGACGAGGTGAGAGTGGAATTAGAAGAGGGCATAGGAGCACGAGTATTATCCTGAAAGCATTTGGGAAGATCATTAAGGATTTCGGAATTAGAAAGCGCTGACTCCTTGTCAGTGCTTTCGGGAGGAGAAGCTGGGAAGGTCTCACTGTGGATGTAGGGTTCTGTGAATGTGGAATAGTTAATCAAGACAGTGGGAGGAGTACCATTATATTGCTTCAGGAGGTTGACGTGGCACAGCTGGGTCTTCCGCCGCCTATCTGGAGTCTCTATCACGTAATTATTATTATTCCTGCACTCTTTGACGCAGTAGGGTCCTGAAAATTTGTTTTGTAAAGGTGAACCTGGGATAGGAAAATAGGCAAGGACGAAGTCTCCCGGCTTGAATTTTCTTACTTTGCTGGTCTGGTCGTAATGAGTCTTCATTCTCACCTGGGCTTTCAATAGATTATCATGAGCAAAGCGGTGGACTCTCTCTAGAATGTGTTGAAGGTTTTGAAGAAACTGGGGCACATTCTGATGCTCACTGAAGGTGGCATCTCTGAGAGAGTCTTTGAAAGCCTTAAGGGGAGTACGGCACTTACGGCCGTAGAGCATCTCATAAGGAGATACTCCTAGGGACTCATTGGGGAGACTTCTGAAAATACACATTATTAGGTCAATCTGCTTATCCCAATCCTTTGAGGTTTCACTACAAAACTTTTTCAAGAGTGCTTTGATGGTCTGATGACTACGTTCAAGAGAACCCTGTGAAGCAGGATGATAGGGGCTGGACAATACCTGTTTGATGTTGAACTCCTCCAGTGTCCTTTTGAAGAGATCACTGGTGAAGTTGGTGCCACAGTCACTTTGAATCTCCCTGGGAAATCCGTATTGAGTGAAGATCTTCAGTAGATGTTTGATAACCGTAGCAGCCGTGATGTTCTTCACTGGAACTGCTATGGGAAATCTGGTGGTAGGACACAGGATGGTTAGGATGTAGGCGTTACCTGAACTGGTCCGAGGTAAAGGACCGACACAGTCTATTATGAGTCTGTGGAAAGGTTCCGCAGGCACCTGTATGGGAATCAGTGGTGCTCTGGGAATGGAGACGTTCGGTTTGCCTGTCATCTGACATGTATGACACTGTTTTACGTACCGTTTGACGTTATTTACCATACCTGGCCAGTAGTAGTCTTGGCGAATCCCATGGTAAGTCTTGTTGAAGCCGTAGTGGGAGAATGCTCCATGGGCCAGGTGTAGAATAGTGGGCCGCAGGCTGGTGGGAATCACAAGTTGTTCGGTGTTGGCCCAATCGTCCTCCTCCTTCAGTTTACTGGGTCTATATCTGCGGTAGAGCAAGTCGTTCTCTAGGAAGAACCCAGGAATACTGTCGGGTTGAGTCTCAGCCTGGAAAAACAATGGTGTTAAAGTAAGATCTTCCCTCTGCAACTTACGGAACTCCAACTTGGTCAGATGCGGGGGTAGTTTCTGAGGGTCTTGAGGGACAGCGGTAGCAGTAGAGTCAGCTGGCTGTGGACGTGCGGCTTGTGCACGGGTGGTCACGAGAACCGGAGGAGAAACTTCACTCTCTTGAACCTCTGCTGGAACATACTCAAGAATAGGGTTACTTGGCACAGAGTTACACACCTGGGGTTTGTCCATGACGATCAGGTTGGTCGGTTGCAGGTCTTCTGCCAAGTCGTTGCCTAGGAGAAGTTGCACTCCAGGCATGGGAAAAGGCTTTTCCCTGACGGCGACTTGGACTTCCCCGTTCACGTAGGGACAATCCAGGTGGACTCTGGCGAGAGGGTATGGAGTGGTAGCAGTGAGGTCAGTGATGAAGACTGTTTCCCCGGTGTAGACTATGTTGGGCACAGCCGACTTCAAGATGATCGATTGTAGAGCCGCTGTGTCCCTCAAGATCTTCAATTTGAAACGTCCCTCCGGATTTGAACCGTTGGCAGAGACAGTTCCAGTATACAGGTGGTTACTGAAAAGAGAAAGATCATTAACATCAACACCAACATTCATCACAGGCTTACCGGACTTAGGAGGAGTTGGTTTGGGTCGTTGTTGGTCAGTGGTTCCCTTGTATTGAGACTTACCACACTTGTCTATGGTATGTCCATAGAGTCTACAATACTTGCAGTACAGTTGTGAACCAGCTTGATCGGGGCTCACCTTCTCGTAACTGTACCACGACTTCTTACTGGAGGATGGTTCAGGTGTCAGCCGGTGGATGAGGCTGTAAGTGTCAGCCGACTTAGCACACTTCAGGTAGTCGGTTTCTTCTTTATCTGCTAAGTAGAGGCGGACAGGAGGTGGCACACGTCTCAAGAATTCTTCAACAAGCATCAGGTTGACGAGTTCTGCAAAAGTAGAGACATGTGCTGCTTCCAGCCATTTCATGAAATACCTCCGTTTCGTGTTAGCAAACTCGAGGAAGGTAGTGGTACTTGCCTTCAGGTGGTCACGGAATTTCCTTCTATAACTTTCAGTAGAGAGGAGGTAGGCGTCCAACACTGCTTGTTTCAGAGTGTAGTAGTCATTCTCAGACGCCAAAGTACTGAGTGTGACTGCAGCTCTACCTGTAAGATGGACTCTGAGAAGTGTGGCCCATTGGTTGACAGGCCAACTGAGTTGATTAGCAAGGGTTTCAAAGGTGGTGAAAAAAACATCAACTTCTGCTTCTACAAAGGATGGCATTAACTTACTTGCATGTGATATATTAAAACTGACGGGAAGATTGGCAGTAGCTTGTTGGCGTTGAGTGAAGTGGGAAGTTTCCAAGGCGATTTCACGTTGACGACACTCTAGAGCCAGAGTTGCTTGTTGCTTGTCATGTTCACGTTGCATTTCCAACTCGCGTTGTTTGGTTTCAAGCTGTACGCGTTCCCGCTCCTGGAGTGCTTCAAGCTGTACTCGTTCACGTTCACGGAGTAATGCGACCTCGCGTTCTTGTTCTTCCCTCCGTATGGCAGCTGTTCGTTCTTCAATCTTTGCCAGTTCTAGTTTGAGTTTCAGCGTTGCCAAGTCAGGTTTATCTGCAATATAGTAAGTTTCATGAGTTTCAGAGTCTATCTTACCTTGCTCTAAATAGTAATCCAGCAACAGGTTGTGTAGGTCATTTTTGTTGGCTTGGTAGGGAACTTCTAGTTGATACTCATGTGCAAGAGTTTGTAATTCAGTCCTCTTGGCACGACTTAAAGTCCCTATTTCACCTGCTGGATTTGCACGGAAAGCTTGGAGACGAAACATGGTGAAATTAGCAAATAAAGGTACACGAATGTTCAATAATGAAATGTCAGAAACAGGACAACGTGGCAACTGGCACCTATCCTGTGTGATCTTTAACAATTAACGTTAAGTGAAAGATATTAAATGATTAAATTAAATCAAGGGCGCAGGAAATCTTGTACCCGGTACTCATGTAAGAGAATAAGGGCAAGAAAATCCTACTAACAAATGAAACAAAGTTTCGAAAACAAATGAAACAGTTAAATGCTTCAAAAGTAAAATTGGTAGTCCAAGGATGTAGGCATACCTTGCCAAGTCTCTATAGGACATAAAGCAAGTTTTTCCTACTGAATTTAATATGATACTTACAGAATTAGCGAATTTTTGTGCTCTGAAAAAAATAAGCTAATTCCCTACCGTTGTATGTATCATCATCTCTGACTGACGTGTAGGGGTGCGAGGTGTCAACTGGTGACGAGAACTGCTGCTGAGGTCCCAATTCAGCAACTAAAGTTCGAGTTAGAGGAACTATGGCCCTCTTTGTCCTCCTACAGTCAGATTGCAGAAGATTGGGTACTCTTGACCCGGGGCAGACCACAGTACCAGGGTACCAATATGATGATCTGTCAGAATGAGAAATATTCAAGGGACATAGATGGTAAATACGAGTAATAACAAGGAGGGAGAGATGACCAATTAAGAGTATGACTGCGGCCTACAGTCACCACGTAATCCAAAGTTGTCTCACCTTCACTATATGTTACTCTCGTAATGCACAATACACCGCACCTTATAAAAAATGAAATTGAATGAAAAATAGTAAAGCTACGTTAACAAAGTTAAATACGCTTACCATAAATTACCACTTGGCACCAGTACCTGAGTGAGGCTCCTAGGACAGGCCCCCATATAACTTGTGACGGTAACGCGTTGGTGTTCGGCTGTTTAAGGCTAGGGGTATGGCCTCGTCACATAGTTATAAAAAAAAATAGAAAAACTGGAACTTCGTCTGTGGTAAGGTAAGGAGAAGACACACAAAACACAAGTAAACTTTAACAATGAAATTTTAATTACGTTAAATAAATCAAAACATGAAAATAATGCACAAACAAATATGTATAATAAAATCAATGAATCAAAATAATAAGAATACTTAAATGACAAAATGAAAAGTTACGTTAAGGCAAAATAACAAGAAGTGCAATACAACAGTTAAGTGGGAGGTGCTGGAATATTGGCTTAAAGCCACCACCTCTCTCAGTACACGCTAACGTCTAGCTGGGAGGAGTGCTGGCTACGAAAGCACGGAACATTCTGAGGACTGATGTTGGGGCGACCCCAGACATCAGGTAGTATTGGGGGGGCGAGGCAGGTGCAGCCAGACCGGCGACCAATCAGCGGAGCCGTAGCGATCAACGGGTAGTTTGGTGGTTGGAGTTCGAACAGGTGGCTGGTTGCATACGTTTTGCTCACCCTGGCAAGCCTTGCTGGTGTTGTTGGACATTTCTTCCATAGTCTTTTTATATAATTGTGAAGACGTAATTATGGAGGGAAGAGCAGGCTCAATCTCTTGAAGGAGATTATCGTCACAATATATATATATATATATATATATATATATATATATCACATATAAATCACTAGCTTCCTCAGTCATTATGTCTATAAATAGTTTTTCTAGAGAGGACAACCAGGCACCCCTCTCATGCCAAAAACACCCACCGCAGGAAAGGTATCAACAGCCGAACCGAGGCATCTAAAATCAGAGCAACAGTCAGCAAGAAAATAGAAGAAGGCAACACAATAGGGGCGATCAGAGTCATTACCAGCGAGGACACAGTTGCCACCAGAGACGCCGATACAGCACAAGCCCTAAGAGAAAAACACCCACCCAGAGCTCCACGTGATGACAGTGTTCCTCTAGTCGGTGTCACCAGAGCAGAACCCCTGTGTGTGCTCCAATCCATGGTGCATAAAGCAGCTTTATCCTTCCCACCAGGATCAGCAGGTGGGTTCACAGGACTAAGACCCAACCACATCAAACAAATGCTCCACCCTGCACTGGGAGACATTGCACAGGCCCTCCTGGTGGAACTAACTAGATTCTCCAACATATGTCTAGCTGGCAACATACCAGAGACCATACGGCCTCTCTTTTTTGGCGCTACCCTCTGTGCCCTCAGAAAAAAAGATGGAGGAATCAGACTGATAGCTGTGGGCAATTCACTCCGGCGCCTCGTCGCTAAGGCTGCCGCCAGAACAGTTAGTCAGGCAGCAGCAGACATACTGAAGTCAAAACAGCTTGGGTTTGGCATTCCCCAAGGGTGTGAGGCAGCGGCTCATGCAACTAGATCCTACATTGCCAACATTATGGATGAAAAAGCCCTGATAAAACTGGAGTTCAAAAATGCTTTCAATCTAGTTAGAAGGGATTCAGTACTCAGTGCGGTTCATCGCCTTTTTTCTTCCCTCTACCCGTTTGTAAACTCATGTTACAGCAAGAATCTCTCTTTGATTTTCGGGGAACATGAAATTGAATCACAAGAAGGTGTCCAACAGGGGGGGATCCCCTTGCTCCTTTTCTTTTCTGCCTAGTTGTGAGATTTTTCTCTACGCCTACCTCCCTTAGGAGGTGGACTACAAGTTTAAAGTCTGCTCACGGCAGTTAAGCATGAGTCCAGTAGAAAAAGGAAAAGCGGGAGCAAACCTCCAGGCCTCCACCACCAAGGGTGAAAACCTGTCCACAATAGGCCGCTGGCTCCTCCTAGTTAAACAGGACGTTAAAACTAATAAAGGGACCGAGGGGTTCTCACAATCAAATATTTATATTTGATGTGGTGCTATGAATTGGAATTCGAATTCCCAAGAACAGCCGCCTTATCAAGATCACATCAACATTTAATAACATGCAGAAATATGGTGGAATAATATGGTTGAAGGGTTGACATCAAAGACCGTTTTCTCTAACATAACAATTTATTAATAACAAGAGACTAACTACTACATTACCGAGTTTACATTACGTTAATGTCAATCCAGTGGCACGATAACAAACAGCTAAATAGCAACCCTTGCTGTGAGGCTGCATACTGAACTAACCTGAACACAGGTGTGCCCACTGATGACGCAATATCGCAAATCAAAGAAAAATATCACAGACTAAGTTACACCACAGCGAATGGTTACGTTATTGTACATCAAGTGGCATTTGCAACACAGCTATTCAACAGCCCCTCGAGAAGTGACAGCAGGCTCCATCTTGCTGACACTTCGGGCTGACAACATGAACTAACTGAACAAATGAAGGATATCCACTGAAGACAAAGACACAAGCAGGCAATCAATAGTGTTTCGGTTTCCCTGACAGCTACTATAATCACAAACTTAGGGGTCCTCCCGCCCCCCAGGAGACCCACGTAACTAGGCGGGAGTCCAACAGTGACTCCCCCCCTATCACAACCCAGTGTGAACACTCTTTGCAACTCCCAACAAGAAGTTGCCCTGTTGTAACCCGTAACAAAGATAGGCAAGGCGGGATTCTGGGACACAGCTCCACAGATCCCTAGATGACTCTACTCTCGTCACCAGATGACAACCAAAAGAAATTGCCTTAAGTGATTAATTACGTTAATTGACTGATCGCAGCAGTCAGCAACAAAGTACTACGGTAATCACAAACAATTGTCTCCCACTAGACAACAACATGATGATACTCTACGTTAATCTTTAACACTTGTCTCTCTCTTGTTAGCAATAACTCAATATATATACATCACACTTGACTCCTTGCAAGTATTCAGTGAGTAATTCTCAATTAAGGTCAAACGGACCACTAATTACATCCCCATTGAGTTACGTTAACTAAGCCTACCCTAACTTGGTAGCTTCTCCACAGTCTGTGTCAAAAAATTACTAGTGAGTGTTAATTACCCTAATTAAGTCACTAATTACTTCTGAGCCATTAATTAACTGTCACCAGGACCGATAATTAATCATCCAGAAATACGTCTCACTCCGCACTGCCTAAGCAGGTCTCATCAAACACTGTGAATTCACGGGAAAGGAGTTAATTACCCTAATTAACAAGATGTGCCAATAATCCACTGTCCTCAGACAGGATATGATTAATACAATGATTTATGCTAGCTCCATGACCTCGCTTTACCGAGTCACCGGAGCTCTCCAATGTTAATTACTCCACTAATTGCTATACCCCTGAAAGGTAATTAGTCTCGAGCATATTACGTTAACACAAGTACTGACAGACTCTGACAGATCCTCTCCCACTACGTGAATTCATGATGAGAAGGCTAATTACATAATTAGCTAGAGTGGTCAATTAATTGTCACATGGACAATTAATTGCTCCCGAGACGTATTTCACTCAAGCTCAACACTGTTTCTCTTATAACAGCCCTCACTCACTCCACAATACTAAGTGTGCACCCTGTATCCAGTTAATTACCCCTTACTTAATTAACTCACTGAATACTTAAGTCCTCAACACAACTTAAAGAAACAAAGTAACCCCAGCGTTACATAGGTCACACTACAATGGCATGCAAAATCATAAAAGCACTGCCCACATATGGTTGCGGCTACTGCAACTCGCTAATTACTGTGCCCACACAATAATGACACACGGTTGTGCAACACACAAAACGTATACTAATATTACTGCCCCCCTCTTTTACTTGCACCCGATTGCAAAGGACTACTGTGAACACACACATACCTCAGCCAGGCAATTAACCCATCAATTGCCTGCTCTCATTAAGTACTGTGAATTCCCCTGAATAATCCTAGAGGTCCCTTAAACCCTCAACACAGTTCCTGGGGCAATAATATCGTATAAACTGAAACAATACTGCACAAACCTGCAACATAATGATGCCGTCAGCATACCCCACATGCTAATGACATCATTAGGCAATCAGTCAGCAATCACATCTACTGACTCACCACACAACACAGTACATAAACATGCAAATGAACACATAGAAATGGCATTCACATAGTCAATGAAAATTAATCATCAAGTAAAATGTAACTAACTACACAGACTTCAGGGGTCCCCACTGACATCCCTGCCTACCTCTAATGATTATAATTTTACAGTACTCTATGGCATTAATCCAGTCTGAACGATTATATAGAATCGACAGGCTGGATCACTTATATGGTAAATCTCTACACTGACCGGTTACATACTCTAGTCAGTCTACTTATACATACAGTGTGGTCCCGTGTATAATATCTATCTCCAGGTACCGCCCCTATCCAACACCTGGATCCCACTGACAGCTGTCACTCAGCTGCTTTTCTCGCCTGGCGAGGCTCTGAGATAACTCTTACCGGGAATTTCCACCGGTACCCATCACACTGTAATAGTATTCATTTCTACTGCCCTATTTCCCTTATCTTTCCTCATTTCCCAAGTTACTACCACACTAGCTGACAACACTTAGCTGGCTTGCTCCTCATGCGTCGACAAGATGTGGCCCTAGGCTGTCCCGGGAAAGTGGCCAAGGCATGTGGCCACAGCACCCCTCCCGAGCTGAGAGAGGGGGGTGGGGTAGGGTTTGGCCGCGCGGGTGGCCTGGGGTGGCCGGCGCGCGGGCAGGCGGGTGGGTGGCCTGGGGTGGCCATGGGTAGCGCATGACATCATAGCACCCCACCGGCTGAGCTGGCGGGCGGGGTGGGGGTGGTGTTTGGCCGGGTGGGTGGCCTCCACCCGCGGGCGGGCGCACACATGGGTGCCGCCCACAGGAGTACCCACACGGCTGGGGAATCACAACCCCATCAGACTAGAGCCTGCCTTGCTCTGAACTGGGGTGACAATGGCTGGCGGCGTCCCCATACTGACGCAGCCTGGCGGAATGCAAAGTCCAACATGGGCCTGTAATATCACATACACGTACACTGCCCAACACCAATTGTCCATTGCCACTCGACAGGATACTCGACCCACCTGTTACACCATGAGGCTCTGCCAGCCTGCCTCATGGGTTCACACAGTCAACTGTCTCTTAGCTTTTTACTGTTTCTTCCATAAATCCTTGGCCCCAATTCACTTAATTGGGCCTTGACACAACCCCTGATGGCAGGAGTGCCACCAATCGAGTAATTCGGACGACAGAAGCGATTAACAGGGGGTGGAGGTGGCCGGCGTGCCACCCCCACCAAACACCTCTTCCTTTCCTGGCCGCCCAATTCAAACTAACTCCCTGGCGGGCGGGAAAACTCAAATACCCCTACCTCCTCCCTACCTTGTCTAGACCAATCAGCTTGAAGCCGGCATGGCTCCTCGTCCCTCAACCAGTCACAGGCCTCCGTCACCCTCGGGCGTCCTGTGACGTCACAAGGAGAGAGAGGCCTATGACAGTGGCGTACTGTCTCACATGGTGGGGGGGGGGGGGAGGAAGGCAACGTTCACCCCACTGTCCCTCCCCTCCCCCTGTAAAACCGTTGGGAGAGTCAAGTACCTCCCTACACCACTTCACTCTCAACTCCCATCCTATTTCACAGAAACAGGAAAATTTCTGTAATTCTCTCTGCAGAGCAATCACAGGCCTCTAACTATTCACAAATGATAGTTCGTAACATAAGCTTTCATTCAACACCCAACAAGCATATGTTATTTTGAAAGCTTCAGTTTCTAGATTAACTAGCCTAATCTAGAAACTAGGAAAACTAGCTGAGGGATCTAGATCCCTCACACTAGTCATCAAGGAAGTCACCGATAACCTGTCCAGTGAGCTCAACATTTGTTTTTTGTACGATGGTACTCTAGCTGGCTCACCAGACTCACTCTTGGACGACATAAGAATAATTCAGGAGCAAGGAGCAAGTCTAGGCCTCGCCCTGAACTCTTCCAAGTGCGAAATAACCTCCACCAGCCAGAACATAATAGAGCAAATAAAGGTTGTTTTGCCAGATATTCACATAACCAACCCTGAGGACAGCACACTCCTAGGTGCTCCTCTTCGAGGGAATGCCATCAACGAGGTTCTTGGTAAGAAGATCACCGACCTGAAGAGGATGAACGAGAGGATTGAAGACATCGATGCTCATGATGCACTTTAATCTCATCACCAGGCTGACCTACTTTCTTAGATGTTCGCCATCTTTCAATAATATTATATTAGAAGAGTATGACACCTTGCTGAAATAAATGCTAGAAAAAGCCCTCAACCTTTCTCTCAGCGACTCACAGTGGAAACAGGCCTCCCTTCCTGTCAGACTCGGGGGCCTTGGCGTGCGCACAGCATCACAAATTGCGGTACCAGCGCTTCTGTCCTCTTCAGTGGCGTCTGACAACTTGGTGAAGGAAATCCTTCCTGAGCACCTAGTTCAACGGGCAGGGATACATGATCCCAGCTTTACAGACTGCACCACCAAATGGGTCTATCTTGCAGGACGAGCATCCCAACCACTGCTTTCTGAAGCCCATAAGAAATCCAGCTGGGATCACCCTATTGCTGTCCAAGAAGCTGCGACAACACTACATGATACTACCCGACTTAAAGCTGTAGCAGCTCCCCATGCAGGGGACTTCCTATTAGCAACCCCAATGTCAGCAACTGGCAGTCATCTCACACTGCAGGCCTTCTGAAATGCTGTGGCTCTCCGCCTCGCTGCCCCAATCCATACCGAATACAGGTGTATTTGCGGCGAGGCAGTGACCGACAGGTACGGACGGTATGGCCTTCTCTGGCAAAGGACAGGAGGATGGCATGCAAGAGACGGCGAGGTTAACGGCATCATCAAGAGAAACCTTACCACGGCCGGTTGTCCAGCAGAGAGAGAGCCCCATTACCTATGCCCCGCAACTTTGATGAGCATGTCATTCGCCCAAACAGGATCACGGTGAACCCCTGGAAGAATGGTAGACAGTTGGTGTAAGAATACACTTGCGTTTCAACCTTAGCCAACACCTATGTTAACTTCAGTGCTGCACAGGAAGGAGGTGCTGCCAATCACCGGGAAGCAGCCAAGTCACGTAAATACGGAGACCTTGATCACCACTACAATTTTGTCCCCATTGCCTCAGAGACACTTGGTGCCTGGTTATCTTGAGGTTATCTTGAGATGATTTTGGGGCTTTAGGGTCCCCGCGGCCCGGTCCTAGACCAGGCCTCCACCCCCAGGAAGCAGCCCGTGACAGCTGACTAACTCCCAGGTACCTATTTACTGCTAGGTAACAGGGGCACTCAGGGTGAAAGAAACTTTGCCCATTTGTTTCTGCCTCATGCGGGAATCGAACCCGCGCCACAGAATTACGAGTTCTGCGCGCTATCCACCAGGCTACGAGGCCCCTTGAGTGTGTGCCTGGGGTAAAAGTGCTGCAAGTTTTTTGTAGGAACTGGGGTCCACGCTAATTGAAACAATTAGAGACCCTAGAACCGCCAGTTTTCTCTTCCAGCGCTTGAGTGAGGCAATCCAGAGAGGAAATGCTCACTGTATCCATGGTTCCTGCCCCCCATCTGAGGAGCTGGAGATGCTGTACAACTTGTGACAAGTAGTCTTGTACCTTACATGTAACCAATGTTGTAACCCTTTTTGTGTAATGAATTTTTAAAATAAAATTAGATATATATACACACACTCACTAAAAGAATAGGGGTGGTAGGGGAAGAAAATACCAAAGTGTTTAGTGAGGATCCACAAGGTCTTCTCTGAGCACTCACTGTTTTCTTATCAGAGGCTATGGGTCCCTACACTTGCACCAGAGGTGGTACCCCTTCTTATATATTATATATATATATATGTCGTACCTAATAGCCAGAACGCACTTCTCAGCCTACTATTCAAGGCCCGATTTGCCTAATAAGCCAAGTTTTCATGAATTAATGTTTTTTTGTCTACCTAACCTACCTAACCTAACCTAACCTAGCTTTTTTTGGCTACCTAACCTAACCTTACCTATAAATATAGGTTAGGTTAGGTTAAGTAGGGTTGGTTAGGTTCGGTCATATATCTACGTTAATTTTAACTCCAATAAAAAAAAATTGACCTCATACATAGAGAAAAGGGTTGCTTTATCATTTCATAAGAAAAAAATTATAGTAAATATATTAATTCAGGAAAACTTGGCTTATTAGGTAAATCGGGCCTTGAATAGTAGGCTGAGAAGTGAGTTCTGGCTACTAGGTACGACATATATATATATATATATATATATATATATATATATATATATATATATATATATATATATATATATATATATATATATATATATATATATATATATTTGTATATTTTGGTAGCAGTCTTTCCTGTAGACATATATTATTAAATATGACCAAAAAAGTAAGATTAATAATTCTAACACGAATTTTCTCAATCTTTCGTACATTTCGCTTCACTGTTGGAGGTAAATCAAAAATCAATTCTCCAAAATTCATTTTTATTTCTAGTCTGACGCGACACGAGCGCGTTTCGTAAAACTTATTACATTTTCAAAGACTTTAGTTCACAAATACACAACTGAATAGAACTTACGCATCTCCGATTTTATATCTACATTTGAGTGAGGTGGAAGGGGTGATGTGGCATTAACACAAGACAGAACAAAATGTGGTATTAATAGGGTATTAGTTTCATCAACACAAGGCAGAACAAGAGTATTAATAGGGTATTAATTTCATCAACACAAGACAGAAGACGAAACAATGGATATTGAATAGAAGTGTTTGTAGAAAGCCTATTGGTCCATATTTCTTGATGCTTCTATATTGGAGTGGAGTCTTGAGGTGGGTAGAATATAGTTGTGCAATAATTGGCTGTTGATTGCTGGTGTTGACTTCTTGATGTGTAGTGCCTCGCAAACGTCAAGCCGCCTGCTATCGCTGTATCTATCGATGATTTCTGTGTTGTTTACTAGGATTTCTCTGGCGATGGTTTGGTTGTGGGAAGAGATTATATGTTCCTTAATGGAGCCCTGTTGCTTATGCATCGTTAAACGCCTGGAAAGAGATGTTGTTGTCTTGCCTATATACTGGGTTTTTTGGAGCTTACAGTCCCCAAGAGGGCATTTGAAGGCATAGACGACGTTAGTCTCTTTTAAAGCGTTCTGTTTTGTGTCTGGAGAGTTTCTCATGAGTAGGCTGGCCGTTTTTCTGGTTTTATAGTAAATCGTCAGTTGTATCCTCTGATTTTTGTCTGTAGGGATAACGTTTCTATTAACAATATCTTTCAGGACCCTTTCCTCCGTTTTATGAGCTGTGGAAAAGAAGTTCCTGTAAAATAGTCTAATAGGGGGTATAGGTGTTGTGTTAGTTGTCTCTTCAGAGGTTGCATGGCTTTTCACTTTCCTTCTTATGATGTCTTCGACGAAACCATTGGAGAAGCCGTTATTGACTAGGACCTGCCTTACCCTACAGAGTTCTTCGTCGACTTGCTTCCATTCTGAGCTGTGGCTGAGAGCACGGTCGACATATGCGTTAACAACACTCCTCTTGTAACTGTCTGGGCAGTCGCTGTTGGCACTTAGGCACATTCCTATGTTTGTTTCCTTAGTGTAGACTGCAGTGTGGAAACCTCCGCCCTTTTCCATGACTGTTACATCTAGAAAGGGCAGCTTCCCATCCTTTTCCATCTCGTAAGTGAAACGCAGCACGGAACTCTGCTCAAATGCCTCCTTCAGCTCCTGCAGATGTCTGACATCAGGTACCTGTGTAAAAATTTCGTCAACATACCTGCAGTATATGGCCGGTTTCAAGTTCATGTCGACTAAGACTTTTTGCTCGATGGTACCCATGTAGAAGTTTGCAAACAGGACACCTAGGGGAGAACCCATGGCGACCCCATCTACTTGCTTATACATGTGCCCATCCGGGCTCAAGAAGGGTGCCTCTTTAGTACAAGCTTGGAGTAGTTTCCTCAGAATATTTTCTGGTATGTCAAGAGGAGTACAGGCTGGATCACGATACACTCTGTCGGCTATCATTCCGATTGTCTCGTCCACAGGTACGTTGGTAAACAGCGATTCTACGTCCAACGAGGCTCTTATCCCTGTGGCCCGTGTGCCCCGCAGTAAGTCAACAAATTTCTTTGGAGACTTCAGGCTGAAGGCGCAAGGAACATAAGGAGTCAGCAGGCCGTTGAGTCGCTTCGCCAGTCTGTACGTGGGTGTGGGTATCTGGCTAATGATTGGCCGAAGTGGGTTTCCAGGCTTGTGCGTCTTGACATTTCCATACGCATATCCAGGTTTATATTCCCCAATGATCTTTGGCAGGTGGAGTCCGGATTTCTTGGCGTTCACAGTTTCGATCAGTTTGTTGACCTTTGCTTTTAATTCGGCTGTAGTGTCCTTCGTTACCCTTTGGAACTTAGTTTGGTCAGAGAGTATGATGTTCATTTTCGCCAGATATTCGTGTTTTTTTAAGAATGACATATATTGGCGACTTGTCACCTCTCCTGACAGTGACTTGGTCCTCAGTGAGGTTAATTCCTGCAAGGTTCAGGAAGCCATCTCTTGGTCGTGGAATTGCCATAGGTCCTCCATATAATGTTGTTAGTTTCTTGATAATCCTTGTTTCAGTGCTGAGGTGATGTTGGTCTGTGAGGATGTCGAGGTGTTGTTCAATGCGGGTACGGATACTATCGTCGATGTTGCTATTTCTCCACTCGTTTGTAGCATGAAGTAGTTGAAGTAGTAGTAGTAGAAGACATCATAAGAAGGAAAGTGAAAAGCCATGCAACCTCTGAAGAGACAACTAACACAACACCTATACCCCCTATTAGACTATTTTACAGGAACTTCTTTTCCACAGCTCATAAAACGGAGGAAAGGGTCTTGAAAGATATTGTTAATAGAAACGTTATCCCTACAGACAAAAATCAGAGGATACAACTGACGATTTACTATAAAACCAGAAAAACGGCCAGCCTACTCATGAGAAACTCTCCAGACACAAAACAGAATGCTTTAAAAGAGACTAACGTCGTCTATGCCTTCAAATGCCCTCTTGGGGACTGTAAGCTCCAAAAAACCCAGTATATAGGCAAGACAACAACATCTCTTTCTAGGCGTTTAACGATGCATAAGCAACAGGGCTCCATTAAGGAACATATAATCTATTCCCACAACCAAACCATCGCCAGAGAAATCCTAGTAAACAACACAGAAATCATCGATAGATAGAGCGATAGCAGGCGGCTTGACGTTTGCGAGGCACTACACATCAAGAAGTCAACACCAGCAATCAACAGCCAATTATTGCACAACTATATTCTACCCACCTCAAGACTCCGCTCCAATATAGAAGCATCAAGAAATATGGACCAATAGGCTTTCTACAAACACTTCTATTCAATATCCATTGTTTCGTGTTCTGTCTTGTGTTGATGACATTAATACCCTATTAATACTCTTGTTCTGTCTTGTGTTGATGAAATTAATACCCTATTAATACCACATTTTGTTCTGTCTTGTGTTAATGCCACATCACCCCTTCCACCTCACTCAAATGTAGATATAAAATCGGAGATGCGTAAGTTCTATTCAGTTGTGTATTTGTGAACGAAAGTCTTTGAAAATGTAATAAGTTTTACGAAACGCGCTCGTGTCGCGTCAGACTAGAAATAAAAATGAATTTTGGAGAATTGATTTTTGATTTACCTCCAACAGTGAAGCGAAATGTACGAAAGATTGAGAAAATTCGTGTTAGAATTATTAATCTTACTTTTTCGGTCATATTTAATAATATATATATATATATATATATATATATATATATATATATATATATATATATATATATATATATATATATATATATATGCAGAATAACCACATGTGAAAAATAGAAAATGCTTAACGCGTTTTCGGCTAATTCGCCTTCATCAGTGCAAAGTAGAAGCCTTTCATTCTACTTTGCTCTGATGAAGGCGAATTAGCCGAAAACGCGTTAAGCATTTTCTATTTTTCACATGTGGTTATTCTGCATACTTGGATCAGTGTTTTTGTGATCATTGTTGCATTGTTGATCATTATATATATATATATATATATATATAAATATATATATATATATATATATATATATATATATATATATATCTATATATAAATATATATATATATATATATATATATATATATATATATATATATATATATATATATATATATATATATATATATATATATATATATATATATATATATATATATGTCGTACCTAGTAGCCAGAACTCACTTCTCAGCCTACTATTCAAGGCCCGATTTGCCTAATAAGCCTAGTTTTCCTGAATTAATATATTTACTATAATTATTTTCTTATGAAATGATAAAGCAACCCTTTTCTCTATGTATGAGGTCAATTTTTTTTTATTGGAGTTAAAATTAACGTAGATATATGACCGAACCTAACCAACCCTACCTAACCTAACCTAACCTATATTTATAGGTAAGGTTAGGTTAGGTAGCCAAAAAAAGCTAGGTTAGGTTAGGTTAGGTAGGTTAGGTAGACGAAAAAACATTAATTCATGAAAACTTGGCTTATTAGGCAAATCGGGCCTTGAATAGTAGGCTGAGAAGTGCGTTCTGGCTATTAGGTACGACATATATATATATATATATATATATATATATATATATATATATATATATATATATATATATATATATATATATATATATATATATATATATATGTCGTACCTAGTAGCCAGAACGCACTTCTCAGCCTACTATGCAAGGCCCGATTTGCCTAATAAGCCAAGTTTTCATGAATTAATTATTTTTCGACTACCTAACCTAACCTAACCTAACTTTTTCTGCTACCTAACCTAACCTAACCTATAAAGATAGGTTAGGTTAGGTTAGGTAGGGTTCGTTAGGTTCGGTCATATATCTACATTAATTTTAACTCCAATTAAAAAAAATTGACCTTATATGTAATGGAATGGGTAGTTTTATCATTTCATCAAAAAAAAATTAGAGAAAATGTATTAATTCAGGAAAACTTGGCTTATTAGGCAAATCGGGCCTTGCATAGTAGGCTGAGAAGTGCGTTCTGGCTACTAGGTACGACATATATATATATATATATATATATATATATATATATATATATATATATATATATATGTCGTACCTAGTAGCCAGAACTCACTTCTCAGCCTACTATTCAAGGCCCGATTTGCCTAATAAGCCAAGTTTTCCTAAATTAATATATTTACTATAATTTTTTTCTTATGAAATGATAAAGCAACCCTTTTCTCTATGTATGAGGTCAATTTTTTTTTATTGGAGTTAAAATTAACGTAGATATATGACCGAACCTAACCAACCCTACCTAACCTAACCTAACCTATATTTATAGGTAAGGTTAGGTTAGGTAGCCAAAAAAAGCTAGGTTAGGTTAGGTTAGGTAGGTTAGGTAGACGAAAAAACATTAATTCATGAAAACTTGGCTTATTAGGCAAATCGGGCCTTGAATAGTAGGCTGAGAAGTGCGTTCTGGCTATTAGGTACGACATATATATATATATATATATATATATATATATATATATATATATATATATATATATATATATATATATATAAATCAATTCTCCAAAATTCATTTTTATTTCTAGTCTGACGCGACACTTGAACGCATTTCGTAAAACTTATTACATTTTCAAAGACTTTAGTTTACCCACACGCAACTATTACTGAACAGAGTTTAAACAGCTTCGATTTTATACCTGCATTTTGGTGAGGTGACATGTTACAGCAGTTTTGGATGAGGTGAAAACAAACTTTCAACACAAGACAGAACACGAAACAATGGGTATAATATTTTGTAAGCTAAAGGGAAGAATGGAAGCAACTGCAAAGGGTCTATTGGCCCATATTTATTGATGCTTTTATATTGGTGCGGAGTCTTGAAGTGGGTAGAATATAGTTGTGCATTAATTGGAGTTGATTGCTGGTGTCGACTTCTTAATGTGAAGTGCCTCGCAGATATCTAGCCGCCTGCTATCGCTGTATCTATCGATGATTTCTGTGTTTTTTGTTAATACTTTTCTGGTTGTGGGAAGAGATTATATGTTCCTTAATGGAGCCCCGTTGCTTATGCATCGTTAATCGCCTGGATAGAGATGTTGTTGTCTTGCCTATATACTGAATTCTTTGAGGCTTACAGTCCCCAAGTGAGCATTTGAAGGCATAGACGACATTGGTCGCTTTTATAGCGTTCTGCTTTGTATCTGGAGAGTTTCTCATGAGTAGGTTGGCCGTTTTCTTGGTTTTATAGTAGATCGTCAATTGTATCTTCTGATTTTTGTCAGTTGGGATAACGTTTCTATTAACAATATCTTTCAGGACCCTTTCCTCCATTTTATGAGCTGTGGAAAAGAAGTTCCTGTAAAATAGTCTAATAGGGGGTATAGGTGTTGTGTTAGTTGTCTCTTCAGAGGTTGCATGGCGTTTCACCTTCCTTCTTATGATGTCTTCGACAAAACCATTGGAGAAGCCGTTGTTGACTAGGACCTGCCTTACCCAACAGAGTTCTTCATCGCCTTGCTTCCATCCTGAGCTGTGGCTGAGAGCACGGTCGACATAAGCGTTAACGACACTCCTCTTGTACCTGTCTGGGCAGTCACTGTTGGCATTGAGACACATTCCTATGTTTGTTTCCTTAGTGTAGACTGCAATGTGGAAACCTGCGCTTCTTTCCATGACTGTTACATTTAGAAAGGGCAGCTTCCCATCCTCCATCTCGTAAGTGAAACGCAACACAGAATTCCGTTCAAATGCCTCCTTCAGCTCCTGTAGATGTCTGACATCAGGTACCTGTGTAAAAATGTCGTCAACATACCTGCAGTATATGGCCGGTTTCAAGTTCATGTCGACTAAGACCTTATGTTCGATGGTACCCATGTAGAAGTTTGCAAACAGGACACCAAGGGGAGAACCCATGGCGACCTCATCTACTTGCTTATACATGTATCCATCCGGGCTCAAGAAGGGTGCCTCTTTAGTACAAGCTTGGAGTAGTTTCCTTAGAATATTTTCTGGTATGTCAAGAGGAGTACAGGCCGGATCACGATACACTCTGTCCGGTATCATCCCGATTGTTTCATCCACAGGTACGTTGGTAAACAGTGATTCTACATCCAACGAGGATCTTATCCCTGTGGCCCCTGTCACATATCACATATCACAACATATCACCTCACCAAAATGCAGGTATAAAATCGAAGTTGTTTAAACTCTGTTCAGTTATAGTTGTACGTGTGTAAACTAAAGTCTTAGAAAATGTAATAAGTTTTACGAAATGCGTTCAAGTGTCGCGTCAGACTAGAAATAAAAATGAGTTTTGGAGAATTGATTTATATATATATATATATATATATATATATATATATATATATATATATATATATATATATATATATATATATATATATATATATATATATATATATATATATATATATATATATATATATATATGTGCGAAGAAGCGTGAATGGTCCCCAGGACTAAATGGAACTGAAAACTCACACCCCAGAAGTAACTCGAACCCATACTCCCAGGAGCAATGCAACTGGTGTGTACAGGACACCTTAATCCACTCGACCGGTCAAAAGCTGATGGTAGCCGAGGCTATTTTACCCATCAGCTCGCCGGCACTCTGTTGGTAATCTTGGGCATAGTACTTTATCAAATCACCTCATTCTTTGGGGCACAATGAGTAACACAAATGCGAACAAGCCTGAATGGTCTCCAGGACTATAAGAAACTGAAAACTCACACCCCAGAAGTGACTCGAACCCATACGGCCAGGAGCAATGCAACTGGTGTGTACAGGAAACCTTAATCCACTCGATCATCATGACCGGTCAAAAGCTGATGGTAGCCGAGGCTATTTTGCCCATCAGCCCGCCGGCACTCTGATGGTAATCTTGGGCAAAGTATTTTATCAAATCATCTCATTCTTTGAGGTGAGGTGAACCCTAGCCAGCACAGAAGCTGTGAGGCTTCTGTGCTTGTTAGGGTTCGAGTCTCCTGATGAGAAAGTGTTCTAAAGCTGTAAAACTTCACTTGCGCATTTTAGGCAAGTTAGTGCATTAAGCATAGACACAGTGTTCTCCCATATTAACAGGGACTTGATGAAAGAACGTGAGTGACCTCTCACTAGCTCTAGTTGCCCTTGGGAGGTGGTGATCTTTTGGGGGTTTACACCAAAATTACCATTTCCGTGAAGTGTCTGGGTTTGGTGCAGTGAGTTAAAGATGTACCTGCTATGCCAGTTGCTGTGAGGCTTCTTTGCTGGCTAGGGTTCGATTCTCCTGATGGGAAAGTGTTCAAAAGATGTAAAATTTCACTTGCGTGTTTTAGGCAAGTTAGTGCATATATATATATATATATATATATATATATATATATATATATATATATATATATATATATATATATATATATATATATATATATATATGTCGTACCTAGTAGCCAGAACGCGCTTTTCAGTCTACTATGCAAGGCCCGATTTGCCTAATAAGCCAAGTTTTGTTGAATTAATATATTTTCTCTAATTTTTTTCTTATGAAATGATAAAGCTACCCATTTCATTATGCATGAGGTCAATTTTTTTTTATTGGAGTTAAAATTAACGTAGATATATGACCGAACCTAACCATCCCTACCTAACCTAACCTAACCTATCTTTATAGGTTAGGTTAGGTTAGGTAACCGAAAAAGTAAGGTTAGGTTAGGTTAGGTAGGTTAGGTAGTCGAAAAACAATTAATTCATGTAAACTTGGCTTATTAGGCAAATCGGGCCTTGCATAGTAGGCTCAGAAGTGCGTTCTGGCTACTAGGTATGACATATATATATATATATATATATATATATATATATATATATATATATATATATATATATATATATATATATATATATATATATATATATATATATGGACAACACCCACCAGTGGGACTCGAACCCAGAAAGCACAACTACCTTCCAGTAGCTGCCATAACTAGTATGCTTTAACCCACTACACCATCAGACCCTACAAAAGAAGTAGAGACTTCGAGATATATATATACATCTCAAATATCTCCACTTCCCGAGGGCACCAGATAAGTGTGAGGTTAGTCTGCGTTTTTCATCAAGCCACTGTCAATGTAAGAGAACTCGTGTCCATGCTATAAGCCTATACTTGCATAAACCACAAGTGAAGATTAACAATCTTTGGACAACACCCACCAGTGGGACTCGAACCCAGAAAGCACAACTACCTTCCAGTAGCTGCCATAACTAGTACGCTTTAACCCACTACACCATCAGACCCTACAAAAGAAGTAGAGACTTCGAGATATATATATACATCTCAAATATCTCCACTTCCCGAGGGTACCAGATAAGTGTGAGGTTAGTCTGCGTTTTTCATCAAGCCACTGTTAATGTGAGAGACCTCGTGTCCATGCTGTAAGCCTATACTTGCATAAACCACAAGTGAAGATTAACAATCTTTGGACAACACCCACCAGTGGGACTCGAACCCAGAAAGCACAACTACCTTCCAGTTGCAGCCATAACTAGTACGCTTTAACCCACTACACCATCAGACCCTACAAAAGAAGTAGAGACTTCGAGATATATATATACATCTCAAATATCTCCACTTCCCGAGGGCACCAGATAAGTGTGAGGTTAGTCTGCGTTTTTCATCAAGCCACTGTCAATGTGAGAGAACTCGTGTCCATGCTATAAGCCTATACTTGCATAAACCACAAGTGAAGATTAACAATCTTTGGACAACACCCACCAGTGGGACTCGAACCCAGAAAGCACAACTACCTTCCAGTAGCTGCCATAACTAGTACACTTTAACCCACCACACCATCAGACCCTACAAAAGAAGTAGAGACTTCGAGATATATATATACATCTCAAATATCTCCACTTCCCGAGGGCACCAGATAAGTGTGAGGTTAGTCTGCGTTTTTCATCAAGCCACTGTCAATGTAAGAGAACTCGTGTCCATGCTATAAGCCTATACTTGCATAAACCACAAGTGAAGATTAACAATCTTTGGACAACACCCACCAGTGGGACTCGAACCCAGAAAGCACAACTACCTTCCAGTAGCTGCCATAACTAGTACGCTTTAACCCACTACACCATCAGACCCTACAAAAGAAGTAGAGACTTCGAGATATATATATACATCTCAAATATCTCCACTTCCCGAGGGCACCAGATAAGTGTGAGGTTAGTCTGCGTTTTTCATCAAGCCACTGTTAATGTGAGAGACCTCGTGTCCATGCTGTAAGCCTATACTTGCATAAACCACAAGTGAAGATTAACAATCTTTGGACAACACCCACCAGTGGGACTCGAACCCAGAAAGCACAACTACCTTCCAGTTGCAGCCATAACTAGTACGCTTTAACCCACTACACCATCAGACCCTACAAAAGAAGTAGAGACTTCGAGATATATATATACATCTCAAATATCTCCACTTCCCGAGGGCACCAGATAAGTGTGAGGTTAGTCTGCGTTTTTCATCAAGCCACTGTCAATGTGAGAGAACTCGTGTCCATGCTATAAGCCTATACTTGCATAAACCACAAGTGAAGATTAACAATCTTTGGACAACACCCACCAGTGGGACTCGAACCCAGAAAGCACAACTACCTTCCAGTAGCTGCCATAACTAGTACACTTTAACCCACCACACCATCAGACCCTACAAAAGAAGTAGAGACTTCGAGATATATCTATACATCTCAAATATCTCCACTTCCCGAGGGCACCAGATAAGTGTGAGGTTAGTCTGCGTTTTTCATCAAGCCACTGTCAATGTGAGAGAACTCGTGTCCATGCTATAAGCCTATACTTGCATAAACCACAAGTGAAGATTAACAATCTTTGGACAACTCCCAGGTTAAAGTGGGTAGTGGGTTAAAGCGTACTAGTTATGGCAGCTACTGGAAGGTAGTTGTGCTTTCTGGGTTCAAGTCTCACTGGTGGGTGTTGTCCAAAGATTGTTAATCTTCACTTGTGGTTTATGCAAGTATAGGCTTATAGCATGGACACGAGTTCTCTCACATTGACAGTGGCTTGATGAAAAACGCAGACTAACCTCACACTTATCTGGTGCCCTCGGGAAGTGGAGATATTTGAGATGTATATATATATCTTGAAGTCTCTACTTCTTTTGTAGGTCCTGATGGTGTAGTGGGTTAAATCGTACTAGTTATGGCAGCTACTGGAAGGTAGTTGTGCTTTCTGGGTTCGAGTCCCACTGGTGGGTGTTGTCCAAAGATTGTTAATCTTCACTTGTGGTTTATGCAAGTATAGGCATATATATATATATATATATATATATATATATATATATATATATATATATATATATATATATATATATATATATATATATATATATATATATATATATGTCGTACCTAGTAGCCAGAACTCACTTCTCAGCCTACTATTCAAGGCCCGATTTGCCTAATAAGCCAAGTTTTCCTGAATTAATATATTTACTATAATTTTTTTCTTATGAAATGATAAAGCAACCCTTTTCTCTATGTATGAGGTCAATTTTTTTTATTGGAGTTAAAATTAACGTAGATATATGACCGAACCTAACCAACCCTACCTAACCTAACCTAACCTATATTTATAGGTAAGGTTAGGTTAGGTAGCCAAAAAAAGCTAGGTTAGGTTAGGTTAGGTAGGTTAGGTAGACGAAAAAACATTAATTCATGAAAACTTGGCTTATTAGGCAAATCGGGCCTTGAATAGTAGGCTGAGAAGTGCGTTCTGGCTATTAGGTACGACATATATATATATATATATATATATATATATATATATATATATATATATATATATATATGTCGTACCTAGTAGCCAGAACTTACTTTTTGGCCTACTATTCAAGGCCCGATTTGCCTAATAAGCCAAGTTTTCCTGAATTAATATATTTTTTATAATTTTTTTCTTATGAAATGATAAAGCTACCCATTTCATTATGTATGAGGTCAATTTTTTTTTATTGGAGTTAAAATTTACGTAGATATATGACCGAACCTAACCAACCCTACCTAACCTAACCTAACTTATCTTCATAGGTTAGGTTTGGTTAGGTAGCCGAAAAAGTTAGGTTAGGTTAGGTTAGGTAGGTTAGGTAGTCGAAAAACAAATAATTCATGAAAACTTGGCTTATTAGGCAAATCGGGCCTTGCATAGTAGGCTGAGAAGTGCGTTCTGGCTACTAGGTACGACATATATATATATATATATATATATATATATATATATATATATATATATATATATATATATATATATATATATATATATATATATATATATATATATATATATATATGTCGTACCTAATAGCCAGAACGCACTTGTCAGCCTACTATGCAAGGCCCGATTTGCCTAATAAGCCAAGTTTTCCTGAATAAATATATTTTTTCTAATTTTTTTCTTATGAAATGATAAAGCTACCCATTTCATTATGTATGAGGTCAATTTTTTTTTATTGGAGATAAAATTAACGTAGATATATGACCGAACCTAACCAACCCTACCTAACCAAACCTAACCTATCTCTATCGGTTAGGTTAGGTTAGGTAGCAGAAAAAGTTAGGTTAGGTTAGGTTAGGTAGGTTAGGTAGTCGAAAAAACATTAATTCATAAAAACTTGGCTTATTAGGCAAATTGGGCCATGCATAGTTGACTGAGAAGTGCGTTCTGGCTATTAGGTACGACATATATATATATATATATATATATATTTGAGTGAGGTGGATGGGGTGAGGTGGTATTAATAGGGTATTAATTTCATCAACACAAGACAGAACACGAAACAATGGGTATTGAAATGGAAGTGATTGTAGAGAGCCTATTGGTCCATATTTCTTGATGCTTCTATATTGGAGCGGAGTCTTGAGGTGGGTAGAATATAGTTGTGCATTAATTGGCTGTTGATTGCTGGTGTTGACTTTTTAATGTGTAGTGCCTCGTGAACGTCAAGCCGCCTGCTATCACTGTATCTATCGATGATTTCTGTGTTGTTTACTAGGATTTCTCTGGCGATGGTTTGGTTGTGGGAAGAGATTATATGTTCCTGAATGGAGCCTGTTGCTTATGCATCGTTAAACGCCTAGAAAGAGATGTTGTTGTCTTGCCTATATACTGGGTTTTTTGGAGCTTACAGTCCCCAAGAGGGCATTTGAAGGCATAGACGACGTTAGTCTCTTTTAAAGCGTTCTGCTTTGTGTCGGGAGAGTTTCTCATGAATAGGCTGGCCGTTTTTCTGGTTTTATAGTAAATCGATTTACGATGTCACATATATATATGACTGAAAACTCACACCACAGAAGTGACTCAAACCCATACTTCTAGGAGCAACGCAACTGGTATTTACAGGAAGCCTTAATCCGCTTGACCATCTCGACCGGACAAAAGGACGTGATTGCCGAAGCTATTTGAGCCACTTCCCAACCGGCACTCGGATGGTAATCTTGGGCATAGCATTTTATCAAATCACCTCATTATTTGGGGCACACGTGAGGAACACAAATGCGAACAAGGCTAAATGGTCCCCAGGACTATATGCGACTGAAATCTCATACCCCAGAAGTGGTATGAACCCATACTTCCAGGAGCAACGCAACTGGTATCTACAGGAAGCCTTAATCCGCTTGACCATCATGACTGGACAAAAGGAAGTGATAGCCGAAGGTATTTAAACCACTTCCCTGCCAGCACGTGGATGGTTATCTTGGGCATAGCATTTTATCAAATCACCTCATTCATTGGGTCACACATGAGGAACACAAATGCGAACAAGCCTGAATGGTCCCCAGGACTATATGCGACTGAAAACTCACACCCCAGAAGTTACTCGAACCCATACTCCCAGGAGCAACGCAACTGATATCTACAGGATGCCTTAATCCGCTTGACCATCACGACCGGACAAAAGGAAGTGATAGCCAAAGCTATTTGAACCCTTTCCTCGCCGGCACTTGGATGATAATCTTGGGCATAACATTTTATCAAATCACCTCATTCTTTGGGGCACACGTGAGGAACACAAATGCGAACAAGCCTGAATGGTCTCCAGGACTATGTGCGACTGAAAACTCACACCCCAAAAGTGACTCGAACCCATTCTCCCAGGAGCAACGCAACTGGTATCTACAGGACGCCTTAATCCGTTTGACCATCACGATCGGACAAAAGGAAGTGATAGCCAAAGCTATTTGAACCCCTTCCTCGCCGGCACTTGGATGGTAATCTTGGGCATAGCATTTTATCAAATCATCTCATTTTTTGGGGCACACGTGAGGAACACAAATGCGAACAGGCCTGAATGGTCCCCAGGACTATATGCGACTGAAAACTCACACCCCAGAAGTGACTCGAACCCATACTCCCAGGAGCAATGCAACTGGTATCTACATGACGCCTTAATCCGCTTGACCATCACGACGGGACAAAAGGAAGTGATAGCCGAAGCTATTTGAACCACTTCCCCGCTGGCACTCGGATGGTAATCTTGGGCATAGCATTTTATCAAATCACTTCATTCTTTGGGGCACACGTGAGGAACACAAATGCGAACAAGCCTGAATGATCTCCAGGACTATAACTTTGAAACATTATTTAGCAATCCATCCTCCGAATTGACAGTAAGGTGTAATACTAAGTGTAATAAGTTCATTTCCTGACTGTTAGAAATAGTACATAATTACCCTTATGCTGTTACATTTACCTCCCCATTTATTCTCCTCGTTTTCAGTAAGGACACTCAAAGTTTTAGAATGAAGTTTTCAAGTTCAATGCCTTCTACACAAGTTTTAAATATTAAGAATGTATTTTTCAGTTATATTAAACAATAGAGATTTTATACAAAGTTTGAAAATATTCTGAGTTACTTTACAATTTATTGAAATATTTTTGTTTCGTTTTATTAGTTTTAATAACTATAATATCAATACAGCTATTGGTTAAATACTAATTATAATTAAGAAGCAATAAAATTCTTGTCTTCGTTCACTAAGAAGGTTAGGTTATGTCGGGGTTTGTTAATTCAACTTTTCAGGTAAACCCAAATATTCATAATATATTTGACAGTATGGTTTAATACTAAGTGAAAATAAGTACAATTCCTGACTGCTAGGAATCGTACATAATTACACTTATTTGTGCGGTTACATTTACCTTCCTATATTCTGAGGATGGGCTGTATTTAATGGAAAATGAATGAAAAGCTGACTGTTGTAATCTGTAACCTTGTAAAATTTAGGAGTGACCCCATTATTCTCTCCTCCGTCATGTAACGTTTAGCAATTTTAAGTAAAACACATTTCCTGTGTAAACGACAATATACAATGAATCCTAAAACCCGACAGAGGAATAAGTCATTTCCTGGCCACTTTTGTTCACAGGTGGTAACAACACATGTGAGCTGATGAGCAAGGCTACCTACCCGGCTACCAGTGACCCGGCACTTGTTAACATCTCGGGCTGGTCACACTACACAATTTCCTCTCCAAGCGAGGTTTGTGTCTGTTCTGGTATTCCTATATTTGTTAGCATATTCATGACTAGTTTTAGAAATTGCGAATATCTATGTTTTGAGTATGAACTCTGAAATTTATATCCGCATTTCATTCAGATACTTTATAATTGAAGTTAACCAGTCTCTGCATGAATTTTCCATTGTACCTGAGAAAGAATATAGACGTTAAAGAGTGCTAGTTTCAGGGTCCTTAGGTTGTGGCCCCTTTTGTGCTACAGCCATCCCCAAGACGCACTTCTCTTCTATTTTAACGTGATGTGTAACCTAATAACTTAATATAGTGGATATAACTTATTAACAATGTAAAATAAATGTGTCTTTCTAGAAAGACCAAAGATCAGGTGTGTTAGTTATGTTGACATTTCTTTGTATTTGCAATACGTGGGAAAATTATAAAAAGAGGCGTGATTCTAACACATGAAATGGACGAGACACTGTTCCAAAAATGTTGGAATGTAATTAGTTGTAAGTCACGTGTGGAGTGTTTGTCATCAGCAAATAGTGTGATCGGCGGCTGGATTAACAAGCAATTGGCAATTGTTTCTGAGAACCAGCCAATCCTGAGGCTACTCTCATCCAAGCTGCGGTCGACCCCGATGATGCATTCATCATTGTTAGCATACTGTGGCCAAACTTATTAATTTCTTATATATTCATTATTATCAGGCACCAAGACACCCAGAGGGTGCCTCGATAGGAGCTACGTTTTCAGGTGGCTCGACAATACAAATATCTGGAAGAACATTTTTTATTTGGCCAGTGATGTTTGGGTTAGGGAAGAATATTTTACATTAGGATGCATTGAGAATTAGGTCCAATGCTGTTGCTCCTTGCTCCTGGATTGTCCTTACATCCTCCACATCCTCCATCTGGGGTTCCGGCGAGAAAGCCATCATTTAGGTATCAGATGTTTTGTTCGCTTCTCAGACTATCAGTGACCTTTTTTATACCTAAGCTGAAAAAGCTTTTAGGCCCCACTGTAGCACGATTAGATGAATGGGTAAAGGTCAAGGAAATGATTGTGTACAGCCCTGATAAGAGCGTCTCTTCTGACTTGATTCAAGGCATTTCTAAAGTCCAGCTTTACTAGTGTCTTCTGTTCTGAGAGATCAGCTGTGTAAGTACACGCTTTGTGTGCTGCAGCTTCACACCCTAGGGGGGATCCCAAATCCGAGCTAATTAGGTTTCAATAAGGTGGCTGCTTCCTGGCTGATAGAGCTCACTGCAGCCTTAGCTATGAGGCGTCGAATGGTGTTGTCAAGAGCAATTGGCCTGATTCCCGCATCCTTCTTCGTTAGAGCACAGAGTGCTGCTCCATAAAAGAGAGGCCTGATGTCCTTAGGGGCGCCATCAGCCAAACACATGTTGGAAAATTTGGTAAATTCCACTAGAAGGTCCTCTGTGGCATCTCCAAGCTCTTGGTTGAGCATTAGTTAGTTGTGCTGGGGTCTTAGGCCTGTGAAGGCCCCTGCTGAACGTAATGGGAAAGACATGCTGCTTTGTACACCTAAGATTCCTGAACTATTAAGGGTTCTATCTCAGCAATATTTTGCTGTGGATAATTGCTACTGTCTGGAGCTCTATGTGGGTGTTTGTCTTGTAGAGCCTAATCTGTCGTGGTGTTCCTGGGGACGATATTGTCCTCGCTGGTTATGATTCTGATTCAACCTGTGGTATTGCCCCTCTTCTATTTTCTGGTGATCTGTGCACTCATATGGTGGTTCTCAGGTGAGCAATTGATGGTCGTCCTGCCACTGGTATTCTTAGAACGAGGGAGACGGACGAGGTTGTCTTCTCTGAGGAATTAATTAAGATCCCTAATTACTGAGACTGTTAATGACTTGTCTCTCCTCGGCAGAAATGCTAGACATGCATTCCCAAGGAGATTGTGCCATGTTCCAATGAACCTATGGTTCTAGGAGCATTATTGACCTTTGTCAGAAGACTGCTGAGTCTGGTTGGTGATTGCTAGCGGACAGCCTTGGGGATGTGGAGCAAAGTTCTAGTGGACGTCGCTCTGACTGCTTCATGCAGATTATCTGCTGATATAAAGTTGAGAGAGGTATTGTTCCTCGTTCATGGAGCATGGTGTCCATTGTCACTGTCCCGGGGAAGGCGCCTAGATCCTAGACAACAACCTGAATTGACAGAATGTTAGCGGACAGTTTCATCATCATTCTGACGAAACGCTCTGTCACATAATTGACAGTTTCCTCTTGGGTATTCCCTTCTTAGCTGGAAGGAGATTATGTGACGGGTGCAACATGCCTAAATGCCCAGACGCCTGGCTGCCCACTGAGTGTACCCTTTCCTCCCCTCAACTCCCCCTCCCCAATGGAGAGCAACGTGGCAAGTACTCTATGCCATATTGCTTGGAGCGTTTGCCATGTTGCACCAACCGGACCATGTCCTCAGGAACAATGTGGCAAGCACTCCATGCCATGTTGCGTGGAGTGCTTGCCATGTTGCACGAAGCGGACACGTCCTCAGGGACAACAATGCAACATGGCAATCACTCCATGCCATGTTGCATGGAGAGCTTGCAAAGTTGCACTAACAACAGCTTGGAGGTACGAGTGACCCACCGCCACCGCACTCAGGGACAACCAATTTCCCCCCACCCCACCCTTTCACAATCCCAATCGCCTCTATCACACTCACTAAACCTAACCTTACCTCACCACCCATATTCCCTAATGACTCCCAACCGACCCACTCTTCTGCCTTCCAAAAGACCCCACCCAACCAACCACTCTCTCTCTCTCCTGACCCACCAACCAGCATCTTACCAGTATCTCCAGACAACACAATCCCGCCTCATATGAAAGCAATGATTTCTCACATGATATGTAAAAGGTATTCATTGTCACTCATTCATTCTCATTCATTCATTCATTTAATATGCAAGTAAAAGAAACATGATAATGCTCTTTGTAAAATTCAGAAGAACCAGGAGGATATAGTCCTTATTTTGCAGGACCAGAGATGGTCACGGGAGAGTTTAGCAAATCGCAACTTGGTGCATGGTGATGCAACACTTGAAGCCAAGGCAAATGACAGCAAACATAGTGATACCATTGCATCAGTGAGCACACCAACACTAGGCAAAACACCAACACCAGTGTCCACTGGCATCAATACACACAGTAACACCAGTACATACAACAACACCAATGCACACAGTAACCCCAGCAAATTGGGGGCTGAGTGGACAGCGCTCTAGATTTGAGAATCTAGGGACCGGGGTTCGATCCCCACAGCCGGCGGAAAAACAACTGTGCGAAGTTTCCTTCACCTTGATGCTCCTTTTACCTAGCAGTAAATAGGTACCTGGGAGTTAGACAAACTGCTACAGCCTGTTTCGTGTGTGTGTGTGTGTGTGTGTGTGTGTGTGTGTGTGTGTGCGTTCACCTAGTTGTTCACCTAGTTGTGTTTTGCGGGGATTGAGCTTTGCTCTTTCGGCCCGCCTCTCAACTGTCAATACACTCTTTACTAACTACCTTTTTTTTCTATCCACACTACACACCCCAGGAAGCAGCCCGTGACAGCTGACTAACTCCAAGGTACCTATTTACTGCTAGGTAACAGGGACATTCAGGGTGAAAGAAACTTTGCCCATTTGTTTCTGCCTTGTGCGGGAATCAAACCCGCGCCACAGAATTACGAGCCCTGCACGCTATCCACCAGGCTACCAGGCTACCAGACCCCTCACTATCCACCAGGCTACCAGGCCCCTCGCTATCCACCAGGCTACCAGGCCTCTAGGTGTGTGTGTGTGTGTGTGTGTGTGTGTGTGTGTGTGTGTGTGTGTGTGTGTGTGTGTGTGTGTGTGTGTGTACTCACCTAGTTGTACTCACCTAGTTGTGTTTGCGGGGGTTGAGCTCTGGCTCTTTGGTCCCGCCTCTCAACCGTCAATCAACAGGTGTACAGATTCCTGAGCCTATCGGGCTCTGTCATATCTACACTTGAAACTGTGTATGGAGTGAGCCTCCACCACATCACCCCCTAATGCATTCCATTTGTCAACCACTCTGACACTAAAAAAGTTCTTTCTAATATCTCTGTGGCTCATTTGGGCACTCAGTTTCCACCTGTGTCCCCTTGTGCGTGTTCCTCTTGTGTTAAATAGACTGTCTTTATCTACCCTATCAATCCCCTTCAGAATCTTGAATGTGGTGATCATGTCCCCCCTAACTCTTCTGTCTTCCAGCGAAGTGAGGTTTAATTCCCGTAGTCTCTCCTCGTAGCTCATACCTCTCAGCTCGGGTACTAGTCTGGTGGCAAACCTTTGAACCTTTTCCAGTTTAGTCTTATCCTTGACTAGATATGGACTCCATGCTGGGGCTGCATACTCCAGGATTGGCCTGACATATGTGGTATACAAAGTTCTGAATGATTCTTTACACAAGTTTCTGGATGCCGTTCGTATGTTGGCCAGCCTGGCATATGCCGCTGATGTTATCCGCTTGATATGTGCTGCAGGAGACAGGTCTGGCGTGATATCAACCCCCAAGTCTTTTTCCTTCTCTGACTCCTGAAGAATTTCCTCTCCCAGATGATACCTTGTATCTGGCCTCCTGCTCCCTACACCTATCTTCATTACATTACATTTGGTTGGGTTAAACTCTAACAACCATTTGTTCGACCATTCCTTCAGCTTGTCTAGGTCTTCTTGAAGCCTCAAACAGCCCTCTTCTGTTTTAATCCTTCTCATAATTTTAGCATCGTCCGCAAACATTGAGAGAAATGAATCGATACCCTCCGGGAGATCATTTACATATATCAGAAACAAGATAGGACCGAGTACAGAGCCCTGTGGGACTCCACTGGTGACTTCACGCCAATCGGAGGTCTCACCCCTCACCGTAACTCTCTGCTTCCTATTGCTTAGATACTCCCTTATCCACTGGAGCACCTTACCAGCTACACCTGCCTGTCTCTCCAGCTTATGTACCAGTCTCTTATGCGGTACTGTGTCAAAGGCTTTCCGACAATCCAAGAAAATGCAGTCCGCCCAGCCCTCTCTTTCTTCCTTAATCTGTGTCACCTGATCATAGAATTCTATCAAGCCTGTAAGGCAAGATTTACCCTCCCTGAATCCATGTTGGCGATTTGTCACGAAGTCCCTTCTCTCCAGATGTGTTACCAGGTTTTTTCTCACGATCTTCTCCATCACCTTGCATGGTATACAAGTCAAGGACACTGGCCTGTAGTTCAGTGCCTCTTGTCTGTCGCCCTTTTTGTATATTGGGACCACATTCGCCGTCTTCCATATTTCTGGTAGGTCTCCCGTCTCTAGTGATTTACTATACACTATGGAGAGTGGCAAGCAAAGTGCCTCTGCACACTCTTTCAGTACCCATGGTGAGATCCCATCTGGACCAACCGCCTTTCTAACATCCAGATCCAGCAGGTGTCTCTTGACCTCCTCTCTCGTAATTTCGAACTCCTCCAAGGCCGCCTGGTTTACCTCCCTTTCTCCTAGCACAGTGACCTCACCCTGTTCTATTGTGAAGACCTCCTGGAACCTCTTGTTGAGTTCCTCACACACCTCTCTGTCATTCTCTGTATACCTGTCCTCGCCTGTTCTAAGTTTCAATACCTGTTCTTTCACTGTTGTTTTCCTTCTGATGTGACTGTGGAGTAGCTTTGGTTCGGTCTTGGCTTTGTTTGCTATATCATTTTCAAAATTTTTCTCTGCTTCTCTTCTCACCCTGACGTACTCATTCCTGGTTCTCTGGTATCTCTCCCTGCTTTCTGGTGTTCTGTTATTCCGGAAGTTCCTCCACGCCTTTTTGTTCAGTTTCTTCGCTTCCATACATGCCCTATTATACCATGGATTCTTCTGTTGCTTCTCGGATTTTTCCCTTTGGGCCGGGATGAACCTGTTTACTGCCTCCTGACACTTTTGGGTAACATATTCCATCATACCCTGTACAGACTTGTCTCTGAGGTCTGTGTCCCAAGGTATTTCACTTAGGAAACTTCTCATCTGTTCATAATTCCCCTTTCGGTATGCCAGCCTTTTGATTCCTGTGTGTGTGTGTGTGTGTGTGTGTGTGTGTGTGTGTGTGTGTGTGTGTGTGTGTGTGTGTGTGTGTGTGCGTGTGTGTGTGTGTGTGTGTGTGTGTGTGTGTGTGTGTGTGTGTGTGTGTGTGTGTGTGTGTGTGTGTGTGTGTGTGTGTGTGTGTGTGTGTGTGTGTGTGTGAGTGTGTGTGTGTGTGTGTGTGTGTGTGTGTGTGTGTGTGTGTGTGTGTGTGTGTGTGTGTGTGTGTGTGTGTGTGTGTGTGTGTGTGTGTGTGTGTGTGTGTGTGTACTCACCTAGTTGTACTCACCTAGTTGTGTTTGCGGGGGTTGAGCTCTGGCTCTTTGGTCCCGCCTCTCAACCGTCAATCAACAGGTGTACAGATTCATGAGCCTATCGGGCTCTGTCATATCTACACTTGAAACTGTGTATGGAGTCAGCCTCCACCACATCACTTCCTAATGCATTCCATTTGTCAACCACTCTGACACTAAAAAAGTTCTTTCTAATATCTCTGTGGCTCATTTGGGCACTCAGTTTCCACCTGTGTCCCCTTGTGCGTGTTCCCCTTGTGTTAAATAGACTGTCTTTATCTACCCTATCAATCCCCTTCAGAATCTTGAATGTGGTGATCATGTCCCCCCTAACTCTTCTGTCTTCCAGCGAAGTGAGGTTTAATTCCCGTAGTCTCTCCTCGTAGCTCATACCTCTCAGCTCGGGTACTAGTCTGGTGGCAAACCTTTGAACCTTTTCCAGTTTAGTCTTATCCTTGACTAGATATGGACTCCATGCTGGGGCTGCATACTCCAGGATTGGCCTGACATATGTGGTATACAAAGTTCTGAATGATTCTTTACACAAGTTTCTGAATGCCGTTCGTATGTTGGCCAGCCTGGCATATGCCGCTGATGTTATCCGCTTGATATGTGCTGCAGGAGACAGGTCTGGCGTGATATCAACCCCCAAGTCTTTTTCCTTCTCTGACTCCTGAAGAATTTCCTCTCCCAGATGATACCTTGTATCTGGCCTCCTGCTCCCTACACCTATCTTCATTACATTACATTTGGTTGGGTTAAACTCTAACAACCATTTGTTCGACCATTCCTTCAACTTGTCTAGGTCTTCTTGAAGCCTCAAACAGTCCTCTTCTGTTTTAATCCTTCTCATAATTTTAGCATCGTCCGCAAACATTGAGAGAAATGAATCGATACCCTCCGGGAGATCATTTACATATATCAGAAACAAGATAGGACCGAGTACAGAGCCCTGTGGGACTCCACTGGTGACTTCACGCCAATCGGAGGTCTCACCCCTCACCGTAACTCTCTGCTTCCTATTGCTTAGATACTCCCTTATCCACTGGAGCACCTTACCAGCTACACCTGCCTGTCTCTCCAGCTTATGTACCAGCCTCTTATGCGGTACTGTGTCAAAGGCTTTCCGACAATCCAAGAAAATGCAGTCCGCCCAGCCCTCTCTTTCTTGCTTAATCTGTGTCACCTGATCGTAGAATTCTATCAAGCCTGTAAGGCAAGATTTACCCTCCCTGAATCCATGTTGGCGATTTGTCACGAAGTCCCTTCTCTCCAGATGTGTTACCAGGTTTTTTCTAACGATCTTCTCCATCACCTTGCATGGTATACACGTCAAGGACACTGGCCTGTAGTTCAGTGCATCTTGTCTGTCGCCCTTTTTGTATATTGGGACCACATTCGCCGTCTTCCATATTTCTGGTAGGTCTCCCGTCTCTAGTGACTTACTATACACTATGGAGAGTGGCAGGCAAAGTGCCTCTGCACACTCTTTCAGTACCCATGGTGAGATCCCATCTGGACCAACCGCCTTTCTAACATCCAGATCCAGCAGGTGTCTCTTGACCTCCTCTCTCGTAATTTCGAACTCCTCCAAGGCCGCCTGGTTTACCTCCCTTTCTCCTAGCACAGTGACCTCACCCTGTTCTATTGTGAAGACCTCCTGGAACCTCTTGTTGAGTTCCTCACACACCTCTCTGTCATTCTCTGTATACCTGTCCTCGCCTGTTCTAAGTTTCAATACCTGTTCTTTCACTGTTGTTTTCCTTCTGATGTGACTGTGGAGTAGCTTTGGTTCGGTCTTGGCTTTGTTTGCTATATCATTTTCAAAATTTTTCTCTGCTTCTCTTCTCACCCTGACGTACTCATTCCTGGTTCTCTGGTATCTCTCTCTGCTTTCTGGTGTTCTGTTATTCCGGAAGTTCCTCCACGCCTTTTTGTTCAGTTTCTTCGCTTCCATACATGCCCTATTATACCATGGATTCTTCTGTTGCTTCTCGGATTTTTCCCTTTGGGCCGGGATGAACCTGTTTACTGCCTCCTGACACTTTTGGGTAACATAGTCCATCATACCCTGTACAGACTTGTCTCTGAGGTCTGTGTCCCAAGGTATTTCACTTAGGAAACTTCTCATCTGTTCATAATTCCCCTTTCGGTATGCCAGCCTTTTGATTCCTAGTTCTTTTTGGGGGGAGATAAGTCCTAGCTCTACCAGGTACTCAAAGTTCAATACACTGTGGTCACTCATTCCCAAGGGCGCTTCCATCTTAACTTCCCTTGTATCCCATTCATTTAGGGTAAATATCAAATCAAGCATTGCTGGTTCATCTTCTCCTCTCATTCTTGTTGGTTCTTTGGTGTGCTGGCTTAGAAAGTTTCTTGTTGCCACGTCCAGCAGCTTAGCTCTCCATGTTTCTGGTCCTCCATGCGGGTCTCTGTTCTTCCAATCTATCTTCCCATGGTTGAAGTCTCCCATAATTAGTAGTCCAGATCCATTCCTGCTAGCAACAGAAGCTGCTCTTTCTATTATGTTAATGGTGGCCATGTTGTTTCTATCATATGCCTGTCTAGGTCTTCTGTCATTTGGTGGTGGATTATATATGACTGCGACTATAATTTTTTTGCCTCCATTTGTTACAGTACCTGCTATGTAGTCACTGAAACCTTCGCAGCCCTGAATATCCATCTCCTCAAAATCCCAGCCTTGTCTTACCAGCAGAGCTACACCACCCCCACCTCTTCCTTCCCTCTCTTTCCTCATAACATAATAGTCCTGTGGGAACACTGCATTTGTTATCGTTTTCGTGATCTTTGTTTCTGTGAGGGCTATTATGTCTGGGTTTTCCTCTAGTACCAGTTCTCCAAGCTCATTTGCTTTATTTGTAATTCCATCTATGTTTGTGTACATCGCTTTGAGGCTCACTTTCTTCTGTCCCTTCTCAAATCGCCTCCTTGGTGAGTGTTCTGCTGGTGGGGGAGGCTGTTCCATGGGTGTGAGGACCTGTGAGGTGGATAACAGGGTCTCAGAGGATACTGGGATGAGGGGCGGGGGATCCAGTGAAGGGGGAGAGACAGGGAGGGTATGGGGTGAAAGGGGAGGGAGGACGGGAAGGAAAGGGGGGGAGGGAGGACTCGGGAGGAGGGGAGGGGTAGAAGGGTGGGGATTGGGTGTGGGGGGAGGGAGATTTTGCTGAACATTTGAGTGGGGGCAGGGAGGGTTTGGGGTAGGGGGGTTTTCTATGCAGTGGAGGGAGGCGGGGTTGTCCTCCCTTCTGGTGTTACTGGGTAGCTGGTTGTGGGTTCCCCCCTCGCCTCTGGGGGTGTTGGGTTGGGAGCTGTGACTTCCTGGTTTTCCCCTCTCGCCCTGCGCCTCTTCCTTGCTTCTGCCGCCACGGCTCTCTCCTCCCTTGTCATGTCTCTCTCGAGGAATACATTTTTTAATTTTCCCACGTTTTTCAGGGAGCTCTTCCTTGATAGGATCTTCTCCTTTGTGTTCTCGTTTGCAAACACTATCTTTATCATTCGGTCTCGGTCTTTGTTGTACCGGCCTAGCCTGAAAACCTTCTCAATGCTATGCTCAGCCCCTTCCATGTCTAGTGCCTTTAGTACTTCATTCACTGCTGCTTTGTCCTTGTCACTCCACTCTGTCCTATTAGATCCTTCCTGCTCCTTAATACCCACAGCAACCACTGATCTGTTCCTTTCCAGCAGTTGGCTAGTGGAGCGTGCCGCCTCCTGCGAGGTGGCTGCTTTCATGGCCACTTCCATCACTGCAGTCATTACTTCAGAGTTATTTTTTTTTAGTATTTCCGCAAATGTTGCTTTTATTGTGGCATTCTCATCCAGAAAACTATTACCACCTTCTCCCTGGGTGGTTTTCTGATTCTCAGCCTCGATACCATTTTCTTTGAGGGCTCTAATCTCCTCCTTTGCTGCTGTCAGCTCTCTTTTCAGGTTGCTTATTTCGTTCTTCATTTCCTGCATCATTTCTTGCATCTCACTCTTGATGTCCTCCAGAAACTGGGCGAACATTTCCTTCATCTCATCACCTTGGCTCTTTCCTGTTCCCCTGGGACCTCTGGCTGCCATGCTTGACCCTGTTGGGATGGGGGAGGGAGAGAGAGAGAGAGAGGAAGAGAGAGAGAAAGAGAGAGAGAGAAAGGGAGTGATAAAGGGAGAGATAAATGGGTGGGTGGGGGGGATCCGACCCTTCCACTGAAGTGAGAAGAAAGTAGAAGGGGAGGGGGGGGGAGGAGATGGAGAGAGAGGCGGGAGGGAGAGAGAGGAGAGGGAGAGAGTGGGTGAGGGAGAGAGCGGGTGAGGGAGAGAGCGGGTGAGGGAGAGAGCGGGTGAGGTGTGTGTGTGTGTGTGTGGGCAGAGAGGGAGGGGGAAGGAAAGAGAGGGAGGGAGAGGGGGAGGGAGGGGGAAGGAAAGAGAGGGAGGGAGAGGGGGAGGGAGGGGGAAGGAAAGAGAGGGAGGGGGAAGGAAAGAGAGGGAGGGAGAGGGGGAGGGAGGGAGAGAGGGAGGGAGGGAGAGAGGGAGGGAGAGAGAGAGAGAGGGAGAGAGAGAGGGAGGGAGAGAGAGAGAGAGAGAGAGAGAGAGAGAGAGAGAGAGAGAGAGAGAGAGAGAGAGAGAGAGAGAGAGAGAGAGAGAGAGAGAGAGAGAGAGAGAGAGAGAGCAGGAGAGAGAGAGAGAGAGCAGGAGAGAGAGAGCAGGAGAGAGATAGTGGGAGAGGGAGAGAGGGAGTGGGAGAGAGGGAGAGTGGGGAGGGGAAGAGTGTGTGTATGGGCGATGCGGGGGACTGGGGGTGGGGGGGGAGATGGTGACTATGTCAGGTCAGGTCCGATGGTGGGGTCAAGATGGGGGGGGGGGATAGTAAGGTCCTATCCCAGATGCCTTTTCCCCTGACTGGACAATTGTGTGTGTGTGTGTGTGTGTGCACGCGTGTGTGTGTCTGTTTTAGCGTGTGCACACTTGTGTGCGTGTATGTGTCAAGATATCCCTTATGCGTTACCTCTGCCTAAATGAGCCACTCTGAGATTTTTAAATGTATATGATATCCTGAACGAGAATTTGATAATCTTTTACCTCAATCTGTACACCTGATTAATTGACCAGAGAGGGGTACATACCAGTCTGCCTCCCGCTCACACAACCAGATGAGCGATGTATGATGACGATGGTTATCCGTCGTTGTCTCCCACTAGGTGATTCACTAAGTGCTGGTAGATTGATGAGGTCGTTCTTCTCTTTCAACACAAAGCTCTGGAGTCAGTCACTGTATCGTTATGTGACAGTTCACTAATTCACTGTACCACTGATCACAGTCACCACTCAACAGCACAATCAGGTAGCTCCACGGCGGGTCGTCCCACCCGGTCAGGTCACACACTTACATGCACCGGTGATGCCCTAGCTCCACTTTTGGTTTCTTCGCCAAATCTTCGCACTATCACTAGCGATATGACTATGCTATGTTGCACCCTGCTAGCTACACACTGCGAGAGGCCAAATACTATGATCTAGCCTCTATACTCCTTCAATGTCCCGAGAAATTGATGAATTTCCGCGGACCTCACTAATCGCGTGTGTCTCCTACCTTCTCCTACTGTGTGTGTGTGTGTGTGTGTGTTTTGGGTGTATGTGTGAGAGAGAGAGAGAAGAAAAAACAGTACTTAGTAACAGTTGAGAGTCGGGTCGAAAGAGCAGAGCTCAACCCCCGCAAGAACAACTAGGTGAATACATACAACACACACAGTCTCACCAGTGACAACACCGCGCACAGCACATCTGGTGACCACCACCCCCGCGATGGATAACCAGAGTGAAGAAAATTTCAATATCCTACAATGGAACTGCAATGGAGTTCACAGTAGACTTAATAACATCATACAGTACGTTCGTAAACACCAAACTGACATCACAGTGCTACCGAAGACACTCGTGGGTAATGACTTCATCCCAAGGTTCAGCAGTTTTCACAAGTTCTCTCGACCCTCTGGGGAAGAAAAACGGGGTCTTATTACCTTATGTAAGAAACAATATACCTGCACATATTATTGATGATCTACATATGGGGATGAATATGAATTACTGGGGGAAAATCTACACTTAAACAACAATGATCGACATATAATTAACCTATATGTGCCACGGAACAAATTTGACCTTGACCCACTACCTGAATACAGGAACGTAGTATACCATACAAATTGAATAGATCAAATACTAATGACCCAAAGTGGATAACAAATAATTTAAAGAACCTTATAGGTAAAAAGAGAGCTTGGTACAAAAGGATTAAGAATGGGGAAGTCAGTTTAGAACAGGAATTCATACAACTGGTTAGAGGTGTTAAAGAAGAGATTGGGAAAGCAAAAAGAAACTATGAAGTTCGCATAGCAGAGCAAGCAAAGTCAAATCCTAAAGGTTTTTTCAGTTATATCGAACTAAGACAAGGGAAAGGATAGGTCCATTAAAATCTGAGACAGGTCAAATAACGGATAATGACAAGGAGATGAGTAGTATTTTTAACAAATATTTTATATCTGTATTTACTAAAGAAGAACTTAACAATATGCCTTCAGCCGAACAAGTCTATGTGGGTGGGGATGAGGACAGGTTGACTAGTTTACTAGTTACCAGGGAGGATGTAATTAAACAATTAGAAAAACTAAAAACAAACAAATCCCCAGGGCCGGATGAAGTGTTTGCCAGGGTGCTTAAAGAATGCATAGAGGAGCTTTCCGGGACACTGTCTACCATATTTATTAAATCAATAGAGTCAGGCAGAGTGCCAGAGTCATGGAAGGTAGCTAAAGTGGTACCAATTTTTAAGAAAGGCGATAGATCACTTGCGTCAAACTATCGGCCAATTAGCCTAACGTCTATTGTGGGAAAGTTACTTGAATCAATAATTGCAAATACAATTCGTCTCCATCTTGAAAAACATAAATTAATAAATGAGTCGCAACATGGTTTTACAAATGGCCGTTCATGTTTAACAAATTTGCTAACTTTTTATTCCAGCATAGTTGAGGCAGTTGATAGTGGTAAGGATTGTGATGTTGTGTACCTTGACTTTAGCAAAGCTTTTGATACAGTGCCACATGAAAGACTAATTAAAAAAAATAGAAGCTCATGGTATGGGGGTGCTATATTAAGTTGGATTAGGGCATGGCTATTCCAAAGGAAACAGAGAGTTAGTGTAAATGGGGTTAAGTCAAAGTGGGATAATGTTGGTAGTAGAGTACCTCAGGGCTCTGTCCTGGGACCTCTGTTGTTTATAATATATATAAATGATTTAGATTCAGGTTTGAGTAGCAACATTTGCAAATTTGCCGATGATACGAAAATCATTAGGGAAATTAATTCGGAGGAGGACTCACTATCACTTCAAGTTGATCTAGATAGGGTTTTGAAATGGTCAAAGGATTGGCAAATGCAGTTTAATGCTGACACATGTAAAGTTCTGAGGCTAGCTAATGATGATAGAGTTATAAGATACGAGCTAGACGGTGTTGAGATGGCGAAGTCGGATTGCGAAAGGGATCTGGGAGTTATGATTAGTAAGAATTTAAAACAAAAGGATCAATGCATGAATGTTCGTAATAAGGCAAATAGGACACTGGGATTTATTAATCGAAGCGTTAGAAACAAGACACCTGGTGTGGTTCTTAAGCTATATCTTGCTCTGGTTAGGCCCCATTTAGATTATGCAGTTCAGTTTTGGTCGCCGTATTATAGAATGGATATAAATTCACTTGAACGTGTCCAACGTAGGATGACTAAGTTAATTCCCCAAATTAGAAATCTTTCATATGAAGAAAGATTAACAAAGCTTAAGTTGCATTCACTGGAAAGGCGAAGAGTTAGGGGTGACATGATAGAGGTTTACAAGTGGATGAATGGACATAACAGGGGGAAAATTAATAGGGTATTAAAAATATCAACACAAGACAGAACACGAAACAATGGGTGTAAATTGGATAAGTTTAGATTTAGGACAGACTTGGGTAAATACTGGTTTAGTAACAGGGTTGTTGATTTGTGGAGCCAATTGCCGCGTAACGTGGTGGATGTGGTGTCCCTCGATTGTTTCAAGCGCGGGTTGGACAAGTATATGAGTGGGATTGGGTGGTTATAGATAGGAGCTGCCTCGTATGGGCCAATAGGCCTTCTGCATTTACCTTTGTTCTTATGTTCTTAATATACTAATGAAGAACCTACCTTGCTGGTCGTCGATGTTAATGCCAGGCACCCACACTTTGGTACTAACTGTACTCAGCCCAATGTCAATGGACGGAAACTGTCACGCTATTTTAGGGGGAGTGAAAATCTTCCCAAGACAAGGTGTCGGAAAAAACGACATCCTTTACTAACCTTTAATACAATATGCCGGTAATATTGCTGCTGATTTAGCACTAACAAATTAACCCAAAGTCTATTCATTACTCATTCAAAGAAAACGAGATAATACTGAAATTTTCTTCGGAAGAAAAATAAAACCATATCCCTGGGACGAACATAATTATAAGTACTAAAATAAATTAAATATAAACCCCTCTTTCCACTTCTTGATAAAACGCATCTGGAGAAGCCCATGCAAGAGTTGGGGGGAGGGGGTTAGCCATTTTAACCCTGAACAGTACAAACGTGTCGTGTTGTAATCGAGTACTTGATCATAACAAGTTATTATCGAGGAGTTAGAAGCACAAATCGGCACCGTCGTATCCAGGGAAGGCATTGTATACTCAATGACGTGAAGAGCTGTATTCATTGTCTAATTTACTGTTATGGTTAGGCCGGCTGAGAAAATTAAACCCATGGGAGAGCAATAATTCAACCCTTTATTTCAGAATATTATTATATACATGTAAACAGATTAATTTAGGTACAGCAAATATTACTGTACAATCTCATTCACCGATAAATTGAGAAGTGAAATTATTAATGTGGAATCACTCAAAGACAGGAGATCACGTGACTGATCTTGTTCCATCCTGCACATAACATCGCGAGACCCCCGAGTCTGGCTGGTTACTTAAATGTTTACACCAACACAAGAATGTTGAAGCTTTCTAGTAAGCTAAGGCTTTTAAAATATATTTCACTAACCCATGTAGTCTTAACAATTGTAGGGAACTGTCTACCAATCGATAATTTCTATTGATAGACTAAATATTTAATAAACCTAACGTTTATTGAGATTTTGGCCAGGCTATGGTTTTCCAGCGATGCTGTGGAACATGAGGTCATGACAAAGTAAAATGGAGTGGAAAAAGTATAAGAGCTGGACATTTACTTGTCATGACCTCATGTTCCACAGCATCACTGGAAAACTATAGCCTGGCCAAAGTCTCAATAAGCGTCTAGGGTTAAGTCAAAAGGCTAACATAAAATACATTAGTTTACTGGGACGTATAAAACAGTTCACCGTAAAACAATAAAAAAATAAAGTTCTTTACAACTGATACTCTATCACATTATTCACAGCTCTTCTGAATCATCAACAGAAATTAAACTGCACACCCTCGAGACTACCAATAACGCTAACATGCTTTAAATACAGTACAGGATGGTGGTGTTACACATTAAGAAGTAGTGCATGAGGAATCAATAACATATTAAAGTACAGTAGCAATTACTGAGTCCTCAACTACCCCACCTCAATATGTACACATAAAATCACCTTCCTCCTGACATAAATCACGTACCTCGGTAACCTGATCCATTACGGTTACAATAGCATACCTATATATATATATATATATATATGTCGTACCTAGTAGCCAGAACGCACTTCTCAGCCTACTATGCATGGACTGATTTGCCTAATAAGCCAAGTTTTCATGAATTAATATATTTTCTCAAATTTTTTTCTTGTGAAATGATAAAGCTACCCATTTCATTATGTATGAGGTCAATATTTTTTTATTGGAGTTAAAAATAACGTAGATATATGACCGAACCTAACCAACCCTACCTAACCTAACCTAACCTATCTTTATAGGTTAGGTTAGGTTAGGTAGCCGAAAAAGTTAGGTTAGGTTAGGTTAGGTAGGTTAGGTAGTCGAAAAACAATTAATTCATGAAAACTTGGCTTATTAGGCAAATCAGGCCTTGCATAGTAGGCATAGAAGGGCGTTCTGGCTATTAGGTACGACATATATATATATATATATATATATATATATATATATATGTCGTACCTAGTAGCCAGAACTCACTTCTCAGCCTACTATGCAAGGCCCGATTTGCCTAATAAGCCAAGTTTTCCTGAATTAATATATTTTCTCTAATTTTTTTCTTATGAAATGATAAAGCTACCCATTTCATTATGTATGAGGTAAATTTTTTTTTATTGGATTTAAAATTAACGTAGATATACGATCGAACCTAACCAACCCTACCTAACCTAACCTAACCTATCTTTATAGGTAATGTTAGGTTAGGTAGCCAAAAAAAGCTAGGTTAGGTTAGGTTAGGTAGGTTAGGTAGACGAAAAAACATTAATTCATGAAAACTTGGCTTATTAGTCAAATCGGGCCTTGCATAGTAGGCTGAGAAGTGAGTTCTGGCTACTAGGTACGACATATATATATATATATATATATAAATATATATATATATATATATATATATATATATATATATATATATATATATATATATATATATATATATATATATATATATATATATGTCGTACCTAGTAGCCAGAACTCACTTCTCAGTCTACTATTCAAGGCCCCATTTGCCTAATAAGCCAAGTTTTCCTGAATTAATATATTTACTATAATTTTTTTCTTATGAAATGATAAAGCTACCCTTTTCACTATGTATGAGGTCAATTTTTTTTTATTGGAGTTAAAATTAACGTAGATATATGACCGAACCTAACCAACCCTACCTAACCTAACCTAACCTATATATATAGGTAAGGTTAGGTTAGGTAGCCAAAAAAAGCTAGGTTAGGTTAGGTTAGGTAGGTTAGGCAGACGAAAAAACATTAATTCATGAAAACTTGGCTTATTAGGCAAATCGGGCCTTGCATAGTTGGCTGAGAAGTGAGTTCTGGCTACTAGGTACGACATATATATATATATATATATATATATATATATATATATATATATATATATATATATATATATATATATATATATATATATATATATATATATATATATATATATATATATATATATATATATATATATATATATATATATATATATATATATATATACAACTGACGATTTACTATAAAACCAGAAAAACGGCCAGCCTACTCATGAGAAACTCTCCAGACACGAAACAGAACGCTTTAAAAGAGACTAACGTCGTCTATGCCTTCAAATGCCCACTTGGGGACTGTAAGCTCCAAAAAACCCAGTATATAGGCAAGACAACAACATCTCTTTCTAGGCGTTTAACGATGCATAAACAACAGGGCTCCATTAAGGAACATATAATCTCTTCCCATAACCAAACCATCGCCAGAGAAATCCTAGTAAACAACACAGAAATCATCGATAGATACAGCGATAGCAGGCGGCTCGACGTTTGCGAGGCACTACACATCAAGAAGTCAACACCAGCAATCAACAGCCAATTATTGCACAACTATATTCTACCCACCTCAAGACTCCGCTCCAATATAGAAGCATCAAGAAATATGGACCAATAGGCTTTCTACAAACACTTCTATTCAATATCCATTGTTTCGTGTTCTGTCTTGTGTTGATACTTTTAATACCCTATTAATATCCTCTAATGCCACATCATCCTTCCCACCTTACTCAAATGTAATGCCACATCACCCTTCCCACCTCACTCAAATGTAGATATAAAATCAGGGAAACGCAAGTTCTAATCAGTTGTGTATTTGTGAAGTCTTTGAAAATGTAATAAGTTTTACGAAACGCGCCCGTGTCGCGTCAGACTAGAAATAAAAATGAATTTTGGAGAAGTGATTTTTGATTTACCTCCAACAGTGAAGCATAATGTACGAAAGATTGAGAAAATTCGTGTTAGAATTATTAATCTTACTTTTTCGGTCATATTTAATAAAATATATATATATATATATATATATATGTCGTACCTAGTAGCCAGAACGCACTTCTCAGCCTACTATGCAAGGCCCGATTTGCCTAATAAGCCAAGTTTTCATGAATTAATTGTTTTTCGACTACCTAACCTACCTAACCTAACCTAACCTAACTTTTTCGGCTACCTAACCAAATCTAACCTCTAAAGATAGGTTAGGTTAGGTTAGGTAGGGTTGGTTAGGTTCGGTCATATATCTACGTTAATTTTAACTCCAATAAAAAAAATTGACCTCATACATAATGAAATGGGTAGCTTTATCATTTCATAAGAAAAAAATTAGAAAAAATATATATTTTTTTTTAGTTTATTAGGCAAATCGGGCCTTGAATAGTAGGCCAAAAAGTGAGTTCTGGCTACTAGGTACGATATATATATATATATATATATATATATATATATATATATATATATATATATATATATATATATATATATATATATATATATATATATATATATATATATATATATATATATATATATATATATATATATATATATATATATATATATATACATTAGTAATCAATAGACAGGCACAATGCTACGCAAAACCTGAGCAGGATGTCACACGTCCGCCCATCTGAGAAATCAAGAGGTAGTATAATGTACCTGGCTTGCTAAGGTTCAAGTCCTTCTCAGCAGATGAGTTCTTGTTGTTATCTATTACTTGTGCGTTTATGCAAGTGAGTTGTGTGTAGGAAGGCTCAAGTTTTTTCTAGTAGATGGGATTGACTTGATGAAAATGAATTCTGATCTGTTACTATTGCTGAGGTCATTGGGGGTTGATCTGTTGGGTAAATTTCTCCCAACATTCAATCCTTTTAGTGATCTGCGTGGTGTAGAGGTCAGAGTACTGTCTAAGTCAAGGTATATAATACACCTGGCTTTCCAAGGTTCGTTTCCTTGTCAGGATATGATTTCTTGTTGTTATCTCTTACCAATGCGTTTAAGCAAGTGGGTCATGTACATGAAGACCCGAGTTTTCTCTAATGAACAGAATTGACTTGATGAAAATGAATTTTTATCCCTTACTATTGCTGGTGTCATTGGGGGAGTTGATCTGTTGGGTAAACTGCTCCCAACGTTTAATACTTTTAATGATCTGTATATTGTAGTGGTCAGAGAACTGGTTATGTTAATGTGTAATGCAACTGGCTTTCTAAGGTTGGAGTCCTCACGAGATGAGTTCTTGTTGTTATCTATTACTTGTGCGTTTATGCAAGTGGGTCATGTACAAAAAGGCACGACTTTTCTCTACTAAATGGGGTTGACTTGATGAAAATGAATTCTGATCTCTAACCATTGCTGATGTCATTGGGGGGTTTATATGTTGGGTAAATTGCTACCAACGTTCAATCCTTTTAATGATCTGCGTTTTGTAGTGGTCAGAGTACTGGTAATGTCAAGGTTTGTAATGCATCTTGCTTTCCAAGGTTAGTATCCGTCTCAGGAAATGAGCTCGTTGTTGTTATCTATTTCTTGTGCATTTATGCAAGTGGGTCTTGTCTATAAAGGCTCGAATTTTCTCTAGTAAATGTGACTGACTTGATGGAAATGAATTCTAGTATCTTACCATTGCTGGTGTCATTCGGAGTTCATTTGTCGGGTAAATTGATTCTGATGTTCAATTCTTTTAATGATCTCACAGTGTAGTGGTCAGGGGTCTGGTTATGTAAAGGTGTGTAATGAAACTGGCATTCTAAGGTTCGAGTCCTTTTATGAATATGAATACTTGTTGTTATCTATTACGTGTGTATTTATGGTGATACGTAATTTATGGGCAGTGACTGGGCCGTGTACATAAAGGATGAAGTTTTCTCTAATAAATGGGATTGACTTGATGAAAAGTTCTAATCTATTTCCACTGCTGGTGTCATTGGGGGTTAATCTGTTGGTTAAATTGCTTCTGATGTTCAATCCTTTTAATGATCTGCGTGGTGTAGTCAAAGTACTGGTAATGTCAGGGTGTGTAATGCATCTGTCTTTGCAAGGTTCGAGTACTTCTCAGGAGATTAGTTCTTGTTTTATCTATTACTTGTGCATTATGCAAGTGGGTCGTGTACATAATGGGTCGAGTTTTCTCTAGTAAATGTGATTAACTTGATGAACATTATTTATGATCTATTTCCCTTGCTAGTGTCATTTGGGTTGATCTGTTGGATAAATTGCTCCCGACATTCAATCCTTTTAATGATGTGCATTGTACTCACCTAGTTGTACTCACCTAGTTGTGATTGTGGGGGTTGAGCTCTGGCTCTTTGGTCCCGCCTCTCAACCGTCAATCAACAGGTGTACAGGTTCCTGAGCCTATTGGGCTCTGTCATATCTACACTTGAAACTGTGTATGGAGTCAGCCTCCATCACATTGCTTCCTAATGCATTCCATTTGTCAACCACTCTGACACTAAAAAAGTTCTTTCTAATATCTCTGTGGCTCATTTGGGAACTCAGTTTCCACCTGTGTCCCCTAGTGCGTGTGCCCCTTGTGTTAAATAGCCTGTCTTTATCAACCCTGTCGATTCCCTTGAGAATCTTGAATGTGGTGATCATGTCCCCCCTAACTCTTCTGTCTTCCAACGAAGTGAGGTTCAATTCCCGTAGTCTCTCCTGTTACGAACCCGGATCCCGCGTCCGAGCCTGGAGCAGTGACAACCACGCCATCTGTGGGTCAGCTCCCGAAACCCCCGCCAAACGAACGACGACACCGGATGAGGACGGCGAATATCGGCCACAAGGGCCAGTTTCCAGTCCTGTGCAGCTCACAACACAGCCGCTCCTGACCTCTGGTGAGGTGGTGCTCCGACGACAGCGCCATCTATGGACTGGATACGTCAGGTGTTTGCGCCCGAGCCCGTAAGTGAGGTGTTTTAGTGTCCCAGTTATTGATGACGTGTCTGCTTACAGAGCCGACCTGGGACTGCTGTGTTGAAGGTTGAGTCAGTCTACCCGCGGCAGCCAGTCTCCATACCTTGAACCTTGCTGCAGCTGTTGTGACGTCGTCCCCCCCGTAAGAACACTGTGGTGTGTTAGCCTGCCAGTGGAGTGGCAGTAAGAGGATTTACCCGGGACCGACTGTTGGAGACGATCATCCACTGGGGTACTGAAGACAGGAGAGTGACTTGTGGTGTCACACGAAGCTCCTGTCTAGGGCGTTCCCCTTTGATCGTTCGTGGAGTGGCCGTACAAGCCTTGTGGGCTCAGAACCTGCCAGCAGACCAGCTGGACGTGTGGTTGACGGCCTCCACGGCGGTGCCCCCCACTAGACCCGTGTTTTGGCTGACCTGTGGCCAGGGTAGGCTCAACTTCTTTGGAGAATTAATTGTGAGGCCACGAAGAGAGCACCAAGTATTCGGCACCAAGAGTTGTGGCACCAGCGTCTTCAGCAGAAGACATCGATTGAGGATTAATCCCCTTGTCAAGTGTTAATACCCCTCCCCTTTGTGCACTCATTCATTTTATATATTTAAACGGTGATGGTAATAATTATAATATTAAGTTCTTAGCTTTCTTTCCTTACTCCCTTTAAGTTACTTGCGTCACGGATCTCATCCCTTGATAGCCACTACTGGCTTGGGAACGGATACATATATCTTCCTCTAACAACATCAGAGTAAGGACCCCGTTGTGTCCCGAGAGGGCCGTAACATAATTGGCATCCCCAGCGGGATTCGAACCCGCGGCCTCTGGATTAGAATCAGTGATGTTGCTCATACCTCATAGCTCATACCTCTCAGCTCGGGTAACATTGTGTTGTGGTCAGAGTACTGGTTATGTCAAGGTTTGTAATGCATCTGGTTTTCCAATGTTCGAGTCCTTCTCAGGAGATGAGTTCTTGTTGTTTAATATTACTTGGACGTTTATTCAAGTGGGACGCGTACTTGAGGCTCGAATTTTACATAGGAAGTGTTATTGACTTGATGAAAATTGTTTTTGATCTCTTACCATTAATGGTGACATTGGGGAATAATCTGTTGGGAAAATTGCTCCTGACGTTCAATATTTTTAATGATATGTGTGATGTAGTGGTCAGAGTATTGGTTATGTCACTGTGTGTAATGCACCTGGCATTCAAAGGTTCGAGTCCTTCTCAGGATATGAATTCATATTCTCATCCAGTACTTGTGCGTTTATGCAAGTGAGTTGTGTGCATGAAGGCTCAAGTTTTTTCTAGTAAATGGGATTGACTTCATGCGAATGAATTCTGATATCTTACCATTGTTGGTGTCATTGATGGTTGATGTGTTTGGTTAATTGCTTCCGACTTTCAATCCTTTTAATGATGTGTGTGGTGTTGTGGTCAGAGTATTGGTAAAGTCAAGGTGTGTAATGCCCCTGGCTTTCAAAGGTTAAAGTCATTCTCAGATGAAAACATTTTGTTATCTATTACTTGTGCGTTTATTCAAGTGGGTCATGTAAATGAAGGCTCGTGTTTTCTCTAGTAAATGAGACTGACTTGATGAAAATGAATTCTGATCTATTAGAATTGCTGGTGTCATCGGGGGTTGATCAATTTTGGTTAATCACATCTTGGACATCACCTGCCAGATGATGTCCAAGATGTGTTGGAGGCAGCGCATGTTGTAGGCGTTCAGCTGTCTTTCCTGACTGGCACGGAGTGTCCAGGACTCGCTGCCAAATCGGAGAGTGCTCAGGACACAGGCTCTGTAAACCTGGATCTTTGTATACACAGTCAGCTTATTGTTGGTCCATACTCTCTTTGTTATTCTGGAGATGGTAGTAGATGCCTTACCGATGCGTTTCCTTCCGTGGCAGATCCGAAGGCGTGCTGCAGCATAATTGCGAAGAAAATTCCGAATAGGGTTGGAGCCAGGACGCAGCCCTGCTTTACTCCACTTCGGATGTTGAAGGTGTCTTATGTTAGGCCATCAAAGACCACGGTGCCCCTCATGTTCTCGTGGAAAGATCTAATGATGCTGAGGAGCCTGGGTGGGCATCCGATCTTGGGGAGGATCTTGAACAGGCCATCCTTGCTGACGAGGTCGAAGGCCTTCGTCAGATCTATAGAGGCTACAAAGAGTGGCTGCTTCTGTTCCCTGCATTTCTCCTGACAGAAAAGACCATGTCGACGGTGGACCTGTTAGCTTGGAATCCACATTGTGATTTGGATAGACTTTCTCTGCAAGTACTTAAAACCTCCTCAGTGTGACTCGAGCAAAAAGCTTTCCGACAATACTGAGGAGGGAGATGCCACGGTAATTGTTGCAGTCGCCCCTGTCACCTTTATTCTTATACAGGTGACGATGTTGGTGTACCTCATGTCCTGTGGCACCTCTCCTTTTTCCCAGCAGAGACAGAGGATTTCATGCGGCTCCATGAGCAGGTTACCTCTGCAGCACTTCAGGATCTCAAAAGTAATGCTTTCTTTTCCAGGAGCTTTGCCAGAAACAAGGGAGGCTAGGGCCTTCTGAGTTCTAAGTGTACCAGGTCGGTTCGCTATCGAGCTCCAATAACACAGGCAGGCAGGCACTCAATGGCACTCAGGGCGTCTTCGGTGACCACTTTCTCCCTGGCGTATTGCTCGAAGTAGTGCTCCACCCAGTGCTTCAGCTGCAGTGTCTGGTCCTAAATCACCTCGCCTGTGGCAAAATTCAGGGGGAGGAGGGAGCGGTCTTCTTCTGGATTGGGCCGAGGGCCTGCTTGATGCCGTCATACATCCCCCCTTTACATTGCCTGTATGTGCTGCAGTCTGTATCTGGGGGCAGAGCTGGAGCCAATAGTTGTTGGCACATCACCTGGCGCTTTGCTGCACTTTGCAGTGGACGGCCCGAAGGATCTGTAAGTTGCCCTGACTTGGACAGGGTCTGTAGGCTGCCAAGGCATTTCTCTTCTCTTCAATGACAGGTGTCATTTCCTCTGAGTGAGCCTCGAACCAGTCTGTCGACATGCTGGTCTTCTTGCCAAAGGTGGACATGACAGCGTTGAACACAGCGTCTCCTGAAGTGTTCCTATCATTTACAGGCGGTGACCCTGGTTGGGCCAGGAAGAGCTTCCTCGAGCACACGTGCACAATCTTCCACCTTGTCTTGGTAGTGTTGATGCGAGGTCTGCCCCTCTTTTTCGAGTGGTGATTCTTCTTTGTTTGCATTTTGACCCTGCTACATACCAAGGAGTGTGCGGTGTCATAGACGGCAATCTAGTAGCTATGCGTAATCTTGATGCTGGTTAGACTTGCACGCCTGGTTAGAATCAGGTCAAGCTGGTGCTAGTGCATGGATCTGGTAAGTCTCCAAGAGACTCGGTGTTGAGGCTTTGTGCCGAAGAACGTGTTTGTGACACAGAAACCATGAAGGCAGCAGAGTTCTATCAGACGTTGTCCGTTCTCATTCATCCTCCTTATGCCGAATTGACCCAGACAAGCGGGCTAAAAGTTGTGATCAGCAGCCACTCTGGCGTTGAAGTCGCCGAGGATGAACAGTGGCTCCTTTACAGGGATTCTCGCTATGACTCTGTTGAGGTCATCGTAGAATTTTTCCTTTGCCTCTGCTGGAGAAGTCAGGGTTGGTGCATATGCACTAAGTACATTGACTGGTCCTGTTTGGGATTGCAGTTGCAGAGACAGAATTCATTCGGTTTCCCCCGTCAGTGGCATAATGTGTCCCAATACTGCATTCCTGACTGCAAATCCCACACAAGGTGTTCTCTGGTCTCATCTGGAGGTTTTTCTTGCCAGAAGAAAGAGAAGGCCCTGTCTCTTATAGATCCTGATCATGGAAGCCTGGTCTCTTGGAGAGTAACAATATCCATATGCAGTTTGCTCAGTTCCATATCGATGATTACTGTTTTTCGGGCGACGTTGATTTCTTGCAGGTCGTCAGAGAAACCTGTTGCCAGTGTCCTGACATTCCATGTGCCCAGCTTAAGGGCAGATATTTTCTTTTTGGGTTTGGTATTGCTTAGTGCAAAGTTGTCAGGCCGCTTGTCGGTTTTCACCTTGAACTCTACTCACCCAGTAAGGTTAACAGATTCTCATGGATTTCCGGTCTGCTTTCAACACTAATACAATTGGGGCAGCCCACTCACTATGTGTAATTGGCTCTAAGATGCCTTCTGCAACATACCTTTCCAGGGTTGATTCACCCAATTGCTTCTAACAGAATGTAACTGCTCTTGCAATAACGGATTTAGCTGAAGCCCCACTTTTCAGGTGAATTTTTGCCACCATCGTCGTTTATACCTTTAAATGCCCACTTAGGGACTGTAAGCCCAAAGAACTCAGAATACAGGCAAGACAACAACGTCTCTTTCCAGGCGATTAACAAAGCATAAACAACAGGGCTCCATTAAGGAACATATAATCTCTTCCCACAACGAGACCATCACCAGAGAAATCTTAACAAACAAGACAGAAATCATCAATAGGTACAGCGATAGCAGGCGGCTCGACATCAGCGAGGCACAACACATCAAAAAGTCAACACCAGCAACCAGCAGCCAATTAATGCACAACTATATTCTACCCACTTCAAAACTCCGCACCAATATAGAAGCATCAAGAGGAAGTATAGGCCAATAGGCCCTTTGCAGTTAATTCCATTCTTCTCTTTCAGTATTAGGCATCCATCAGTCTCAGGAGATTATGGAGTTGCATTCTGATGTCGGCCTGGTCTGGAGTGGCCTCACCAGGGCGCAAAGCCAGGTTAGGTTGATTCAGGGGAGAAGATGTTACCAGGCAGCAGTTCCTCCCCTCTCCACGGTGCTGAAAGTCTCCAATGGAAAGGCATACGCCAATATGATTGGTTCTAGTACCGTCGCAGGAACTGTGAGTTCCGGGGATGACCTCGAAGTTGGTGAAGTAGGGTTCAAGGACCTCCAACCTCGGAGACCGCCGTGGTTGGGGCTGGAGAAGAACCACCCCATCAATGGTTATGAACGACCCTAGCCCTATGAAGGAGGGCCTGGGCTGCACGACCCTCGGGAGGTGGGTTGTATATATATATATATATATATATATATATATATATATATATATATATATATATATATATATATATATATATATATATATATATATATATATATATATATATATATATATATATATATATATATATATATATATATATATATATATATATATATATATATATATATATATATATATATATATATATATATATATATATATATATATATATATATATATATATATATATATATATATATATATATATATATATATATATATATATATATATATATATATATATATATATATATATATATATATATATATATATATATATATATATATATATATATATATATATATATATATATATATATATATATATATATATATATTATTAAATATGACCGAAAAAGTAAGATTAATAATTCTAACACGAATTTTCTCAATCTTTCGTACATTACGCTTCACTGTTGGAGGTAAATCAAAAATCACTTCTCCAAAATTCATTTTTATTTCTAGTCTGACGCGACACGGGCGCGTTTCGTAAAACTTATTACATTTTCAAAGACTTCACAAATACACAACTGATTAGAACTTACGTATCTCTGAGTTTATATCTACATTTGAGTGAGGTGGGAAGGGTGATGTGGCATTAGAACAAGATGGGATATTAATAGGGTATTAAAAGTATCAACACAAGACAGAACAAAAACAATGGGTATTGAATAGAAGTGTTTGTAGAAAGCCTATTGGTCCATATTTCTTGATGCTTCTATATTGGAGTGGAGTCTTGAGGTGGGTAGAATATAGTTGTGCAATAATTGGCTGTTGATTGCTGGTGTTGACTTCTTGATGTGTAGTGCCTCGCAAACGTCAAGCCGCCTGCTATCGCTGTATCTATCGATGATTTCTGTGTTGTTTACTAGGATTTCTCTGGCGATGGTTTGGTTATGGGAAGAGATTATATGTTCCTTAATGGAGCCCTGTTGCTTATGCATCGTTAAGCGCATAGAAAGAGATGTTGTTGTCTTGCCAATATACTGGGTTTTTTGGAGCTTACAGTCCCCAAGTGGGCATTTGAAGGCATAGACGACGTTAGTCTCTTTTAAAGCGTTCTGTTTTGTGTCTGGAGAGTTTCTCATGAGTAGGCTGGCCGTTTTTCTGGTTTTATAGTAAATCGTCAGTTGTATCCTCTGATTTTTGTCTGTAGGGATAACGTTTCTATTAACAATATCTTTCAGGACCCTTTCCTCCGTTTTATGAGCTGTGGAAAAGAAGTTCCTGTAAAATAGTCTAATAGGGGGTATAGGTGTTGTGTTAGTTGTCTCTTCAGAGGTTGCATGGCTTTTCACTTTCCTTCTTATGATGTCTTCGATGAAACCATTGGAGAAGCCATTATTGACTAGGACCTGCCTTACCCTACAGAGTTCTTCGTCGACTTGCTTCCATTCTGAGCTGTGGCTGAGAGCACGGTCGACGTATGCGTTAACAACACTCCTCTTGTACCTGTCAGGGCAGTCGCTGTTGGCATTTAGGCACATTCCTATGTTTGTTTCCTTAGTGTAGACTGCAGTGTGGAAACCTCCGCCCTTTTCCATGACTGTTACATCTAGAAAAGGCAGCTTCCCATCCTTTTCCGTCTCGTAAGTGAAACGCAGCACGGAACTCTGCTCAAATGCCTCCTTCAGCTCCTGCAGATGTCTGACATCAGGTACCTGTGTAAAAATGTCGTCAACATACCTGCAGTATATGGCCGGTTTCAAGTTCATGTCGACTAAGACTTTTTGCTCGATGGTACCCATGTAGAAGTTTGCAAACAGGACACCTAGGGGAGAACCCATGGAGACCCCATCTACTTGCTTATACATGTGCCCATCCGGGCTCAAGAAGGGTGCCTCTTTATTACAAGCTTGGAGTAGTTTCCTCAGAATACTTTCTGGCATGTCAAGAGGAGTACAGGCTGGATCACGATACACTCTGTCGGCTATCATTCCAATTGTCTCGTCCACAGGTACGTTGGTAAACAGCGATTCTACGTCCAACGAGGCTCTTATCCCTGTGGCCCGTGTACCCCGCAGTAAGTCCACAAATTCCTTTGGAGACTTCAGGCTGAAGGCGCAAGGAACATAAGGAGTCAGCAGGCCGTTGAGTCGCTTCGCCAGTCTGTACGTGGGTGTGGGTATCTGGCTAATGATTGGCCGAAGTGGGTTTCCAGGCTTGTGCGTCTTGACATTTCCATACGCATATCCAGGTTTATATTCCCCAATGATCTTTGGCAGGTGGAGTCCGGATTTCTTGGCGTTCACAGTTTCGATCAGTTTGTTGACCTTTGCTTTTAATTCGGCTGTAGTGTCCTTCGTTACCCTTTGGAACTTAGTTTGGTCAGAGAGTATGATGTTCATTTTCGCCAGATATTCGTCTTTTTTAAGAATGACATATATTGACGACTTGTCACCTCTCCTGACAACTATCTCCTTGTTCTCACGAAGGCTTTTAGCTGCCGCTTTAAGCTCGGGGGACAGTATGGTGCTTCTGTAGTTGCCTCGATTCTTTCCTCCTTCTGCAATAAGTTCTACTTGTAAGGTATCTTTGGTAGTGACCTTCTTTTGTGTCTCGAGGTCGAATATGTCGTCCAACAGAATTTCCAACTCTACTTTCCGGAGTAGAGAATTTCCAACTCTACTTGAAGGAGGCATTTGAGCAGAGTTCCGTGCTGCGTTTCACTTACGAGACGGAAAAGGATGGGAAGCTGCCTTTTCTAGATGTAACAGTCATGGAAAAGGGCGGAGGTTTCCACACTGCAGTCTACACTAAGGAAACAAACATAGGAATGTGCCTAAATGCCAACAGCGACTGCCCTGACAGGTACAAGAGGAGTGTTGTTAACGCATACGTCGACCGTGCTCTCAGCCACAGCTCAGAATGGAAGCAAGTCGATGAAGAACTATGTAGGGTAAGGCAGGTCCTAGTCAATAATGGCTTCTCCAATGGTTTCATCGAAGACATCATAAGAAGGAAAGTGAAAAGCCATGCAACCTCTGAAGAGACAACTAACACAACACCTATACCCCCTATTAGACTATTTTACAGGAACTTCTTTTCCACAGCTCTTAAAACGGAGGAAAGGGTCCTGAAAGATATTGTTAATAGAAACGTTATCCCTACAGACAAAAATCAGAGGATACAACTGACGATTTACTATAAAACTAGAAAAACGGCCAGCCTACTCATGAGAAACTCTCCAGACACAAAACAGAACGCTTTAAAAGAGACTAACGTCGTCTATGCCTTCAAACGCCCACTTGGGGACTGTAAGCTCCAAAAAACCCAGTATATAGGCAAGACAACAACATCTCTTTCTATGCGTTTAACGATGCATAAGCAACAGGGCTCCATTAAGGAACATATAATCTCTTCCCATAACCAAACCATCGCCAGAGAAATCCTAGTAAACAACACAGAAATCATCGATAGATACAGCGATAGCAGGCGGCTTGACGTTTGCGAGGCACTACACATCAAGAAGTCAACACCAGCAATCAACAGCCAATTATTGCACAACTATATTCTACCCACCTCAAGACTCCACTCCAATATAGAAGCATCAAGAAATATGGACCAATAGGCTTTCTACAAACACTTCTATTCAATACCCATTGTTTTTGTTCTGTCTTGTGTTGATACTTTTAATACCCTATTAATATCCCATCTTGTTCTAATGCCACATCACCCTTCCCACCTCACTCAAATGTAGATATAAACTCAGAGATACGTAAGTTCTAATCAGTTGTGTATTTGTGAAGTCTTTGAAAATGTAATAAGTTTTACGAAACGCGCCCGTGTCGCGTCAGACTAGAAATAAAAATGAATTTTGGAGAAGTGATTTTTTATTTACCTCCAACAGTGAAGCGTAATGTACGAAAGATTGAGAAAATTCGTGTTAGAATTATTAATCTTACTTTTTCGGTCATATTTAATAATATATGTCTACAGGAAAGACTGCTACCAAAATATACTAATATATATATATATATATATATTATATATATGTATACATACAGTCTTTATATACATATATACAGTCTTTATATATATATATACAGTCTTTCCTGTAGACATATATTATTAAATATGACCGAAAAAGTAAGATTAATAATTCTAACACGAATTTTCTCAATCTTTCGTACATTTCTTTTCACTCTTGGTGGTAATTCAAAAATCAATTCTCCAAAATTCATTTTTGTTTCTAGTCTGACGCGACACTTGAGCGCGTTTCGTAAAACTTATTACATTTTCAAAGACTTTAGTTTACACATACACAACTGAATAGAGCTTACACATCTCCGATTTGTTTATATCTACATTTGAGTGAGGTGGATGGGGTGAGGTGGTATTTAATAAGGTATTAATTTCATCAACACAAGACAGAACATGAAACAATGGGTATTGAATAGAAGTGATTGTAGAAAGCCTATTGGTCCATATTTCTTGATGCTTCTATATTGGAGCGGAGTCTGGAGGTGGGTAGAATATAGTTGTGCATTAATTGGCTGTTGATTGCTGGTGTTGACTTCTTGATGTGTAGTGCCTCGCAAACGTCAAGCCGCCTGCTATCGCTGTATCTCTCGATGATTTCTGTGTTGTTTACTAGGATTTCTCTGGCGATGGTTTGGTTGTGGGAAGAGATTATATGTTCCTTAATGGAGCCCTGTTGCTTATGCATCGTTAAACGCCTAGAAAGAGATGTTGTTGTCTTGCCTATATACTGGTTTTTTTTTAGCTTACAGTCCCCAAGAGGGCATTTGAAGGCATAGACGACGTTGGTCTCTTTTACAGCGTTCTGTTTTGTGTCTGGAGAGTTTCTCATGAGTAGGCTGGCCGTTTTTCTGGTTTCATAGAAAATCGTCAGTTGTATCCTCTGATTTTTGTCTGTAGGGATAACGTTTCTATTAACAATATCTTTCAGGACCCTTTCCTCCATTTTATGAGCTGTGGAAAAGAAGTTCCTGTAAAATAGTCTAATAGGGGGTATAGGTGTTGTGTTGGTTGTCTCTTCAGAGGTTGCATGGCGTTTCACTTTCCTTCTTATGATGTCTTTGACGAAACCATTGGAGAAGCCGTTGTTGACTAGGACCTGCCTTACCCTACAGAGTTCTTCGTCGACTTGCTTCCATTCTGAGCTGTGGCTGAGAGCACGGTCGACATATGCGTTAACAACACTCCTCTTGTACCTATCTGGGCAGTCGCTTTTGGCATTTAGGCACATTCCTATGTTCGTTTCCTTAGTGTAGACTGCAGTGTGGAAACCTCCGCTCTTTTCCATGACTGTTACATCTAGAAAGGGCAGCTTCCCATCCTTTTCCATCTTGTAAGTGAAACGCAGCACGGAACTCCGCTCAAATGCCTCCTTCAGCTCCTGCAGATGTCTGACATCAGGTACCTGTGTAAAAATGTCGTCAACATACCTGCAGTATATGGCCGGTTTCAAGTTCATGTCGACTAAGACTTTTTGCTCGATGGTACCCATGTAGAAGTTTGCAAACAGGACACCTAGGGGAGAACCCATGGCGACCACATCTACTTGCTTATACATGTGCCCATCCGGGCTCAAGAAGGGTGCCTCTTTAGTACAAGCTTGGAGTAGTTTCCTTAGGATATTTTCTGGTATGTCAAGAGGAGTACAGGCTGGATCACGATACACTCTGTCGGCTATCATCCCGATTGTCTCGTCCACAGGTACGTTGGTGAACAGCGATTCTACGTCCAACGAGGCTCTTATTCCTGTGGCCCGTGTGCCCCGCAGTAAGTCAACAAATTCCTTTTGCGACTTCAGGCTGAAGGCGCAAGGGACATAAGGAGTCAGCAGGCCGTTGAGTCGCTTCGCTAGTCTGTACGTGGGTGTGGGTATCTGGCTAATGATTGGCCGAAGTGGGTTTCCAGGCTTGTGTGTCTTGACATTTCCATACGCAGGTACCTGATGTCAGACATCTGCAGGCGGAGTTCCGTGCTGCGTTTCACTTACGAGATGGAAAAGGATGGGATGCTGCCCTTTCTAGATGTAACAGTCATGGAAAAGAGCGGAGGTTTCCACACTGCAGTCTACACTAAGGAAACGAACATAGGAATGTGCCTAAATGCCAAAAGCGACTGCCCAGATAGGTACAAGAGGAGTGTTGTTAACGCATATGTCGACCGTGCTCTCAGCCACAGCTCAGAATGGAAGCAAGTCGACGAAGAACTCTGTAGGGTAAGGCAGGTCCTAGTCAACAACGGCTTCTCCAATGATTTCGTCGAAGACATCATAAGAAGGAAAGTGAAACGCCATGCAACCTATGATGAGACAACCAACACAACACCTATACCCCCTATTAGACTATTTTACAGTAACTTTTTTCCACAGCTCATAAAACGGAGGAAAGGGTCCTGAAAGATATTGTTAATAGAAACGTTATCCCTACAGACAAAAATCAGAGGATACAACTGACGATTTACTATAAAACTAGAAAAACGGCCAGCCTACTCATGAGAAACTCTCCAGACACAAAACAGAACGCTTTAAAAGAGACTAACGTCGTCTATGCCTTCAAACGCCCACTTGGGGACTGTAAGCTCCAAAAAACCCAGTATATAGGCAAGACAACAACATCTCTTTCTATGCGTTTAACGATGCATAAGCAACAGGGCTCCATTAAGGAACATATAATCTCTTCCCATAACCAAACCATCGCCAGAGAAATCCTAGTAAACAACACAGAAATCATCGATAGATACAGCGATAGCAGGCGGCTTGACGTTTGCGAGGCACTACACATCAAGAAGTCAACACCAGCAATCAACAGCCAATTATTGCACAACTATATTCTACCCACCTCAAGACTCCACTCCAATATAGAAGCATCAAGAAATATGGACCAATAGGCTTTCTACAAACACTTCTATTCAATACCCATTGTTTTTGTTCTGTCTTGTGTTGATACTTTTAATACCCTATTAATATCCCATCTTGTTCTAATGCCACATCACCCTTCCCACCTCACTCAAATGTAGATATAAACTCAGAGATACGTAAGTTCTAATCAGTTGTGTATTTGTGAAGTCTTTGAAAATGTAATAAGTTTTACGAAACGCGCCCGTGTCGCGTCAGACTAGAAATAAAAATGAATTTTGGAGAAGTGATTTTTTATTTACCTCCAACAGTGAAGCGTAATGTACGAAAGATTGAGAAAATTCGTGTTAGAATTATTAATCTTACTTTTTCGGTCATATTTAATAATATATGTCTACAGGAAAGACTGCTACCAAAATATACTAATATATATATATATATATATATTATATATATGTATACATACAGTCTTTATATACATATATACAGTCTTTATATATATATATACAGTCTTTCCTGTAGACATATATTATTAAATATGACCGAAAAAGTAAGATTAATAATTCTAACACGAATTTTCTCAATCTTTCGTACATTTCTTTTCACTGTTGGTGGTAATTCAAAAATCAATTCTCCAAAATTCATTTTTGTTTCTAGTCTGACGCGACACTTGAGCGCGTTTCGTAAAACTTATTACATTTTCAAAGACTTTAGTTTACACATACACAACTGAATAGAGCTTACACATCTCCGATTTGTTTATATCTACATTTGAGTGAGGTGGATGGGGTGAGGTGGTATTTAATAAGGTATTAATTTCATCAACACAAGACAGAACACGAAACAATGGGTATTGAATAGAAGTGATTGTAGAAAGCCTATTGGTCCATATTTCTTGATGCTTCTATATTGGAGCGGAGTCTGGAGGTGGGTAGAATATAGTTGTGCATTAATTGGCTGTTGATTGCTGGTGTTGACTTCTTGATGTGTAGTGCCTCGCAAACGTCAAGCCGCCTGCTATCGCTGTATCTCTCGATGATTTCTGTGTTGTTTACTAGGATTTCTCTGGCGATGGTTTGGTTGTGGGAAGAGATTATATGTTCCTTAATGGAGCCCTGTTGCTTATGCATCGTTAAACGCCTAGAAAGAGATGTTGTTGTCTTGCCTATATACTGGTTTTTTTTTAGCTTACAGTCCCCAAGAGGGCATTTGAAGGCATAGACGACGTTGGTCTCTTTTACAGCGTTCTGTTTTGTGTCTGGAGAGTTTCTCATGAGTAGGCTGGCCGTTTTTCTGGTTTCATAGAAAATCGTCAGTTGTATCCTCTGATTTTTGTCTGTAGGGATAACGTTTCTATTAACAATATCTTTCAGGACCCTTTCCTCCATTTTATGAGCTGTGGAAAAGAAGTTCCTGTAAAATAGTCTAATAGGGGGTATAGGTGTTGTGTTGGTTGTCTCTTCAGAGGTTGCATGGCGTTTCACTTTCCTTCTTATGATGTCTTTGACGAAACCATTGGAGAAGCCGTTGTTGACTAGGACCTGCCTTACCCTACAGAGTTCTTCGTCGACTTGCTTCCATTCTGAGCTGTGGCTGAGAGCACGGTCGACATATGCGTTAACAACACTCCTCTTGTACCTATCTGGGCAGTCGCTTTTGGCATTTAGGCACATTCCTATGTTCGTTTCCTTAGTGTAGACTGCAGTGTGGAAACCTCCGCTCTTTTCCATGACTGTTACATCTAGAAAGGGCAGCTTCCCATCCTTTTCCATCTTGTAAGTGAAACGCAGCACGGAACTCCGCTCAAATGCCTCCTTCAGCTCCTGCAGATGTCTGACATCAGGTACCTGTGTAAAAATGTCGTCAACATACCTGCAGTATATGGCCGGTTTCAAGTTCATGTCGACTAAGACTTTTTGCTCGATGGTACCCATGTAGAAGTTTGCAAACAGGACACCTAGGGGAGAACCCATGGCGACCACATCTACTTGCTTATACATGTGCCCATCCGGGCTCAAGAAGGGTGCCTCTTTAGTACAAGCTTGGAGTAGTTTCCTTAGGATATTTTCTGGTATGTCAAGAGGAGTACAGGCTGGATCACGATACACTCTGTCGGCTATCATCCCGATTGTCTCGTCCACAGGTACGTTGGTGAACAGCGATTCTACGTCCAACGAGGCTCTTATTCCTGTGGCCCGTGTGCCCCGCAGTAAGTCAACAAATTCCTTTTGCGACTTCAGGCTGAAGGCGCAAGGGACATAAGGAGTCAGCAGGCCGTTGAGTCGCTTCGCTAGTCTGTACGTGGGTGTGGGTATCTGGCTAATGATTGGCCGAAGTGGGTTTCCAGGCTTGTGTGTCTTGACATTTCCATACGCAGGTACCTGATGTCAGACATCTGCAGGCGGAGTTCCGTGCTGCGTTTCACTTACGAGATGGAAAAGGATGGGATGCTGCCCTTTCTAGATGTAACAGTCATGGAAAAGAGCGGAGGTTTCCACACTGCAGTCTACACTAAGGAAACGAACATAGGAATGTGCCTAAATGCCAAAAGCGACTGCCCAGATAGGTACAAGAGGAGTGTTGTTAACGCATATGTCGACCGTGCTCTCAGCCACAGCTCAGAATGGAAGCAAGTCGACGAAGAACTCTGTAGGGTAAGGCAGGTCCTAGTCAACAACGGCTTCTCCAATGATTTCGTCGAAGACATCATAAGAAGGAAAGTGAAACGCCATGCAACCTATGATGAGACAACCAACACAACACCTATACCCCCTATTAGACTATTTTACAGTAACTTTTTTCCACAGCTCATAAAACGGAGGAAAGGGTCCTGAAAGATATTGTTAATAGAAACGTTATCCCTACAGACAAAAATCAGAGGATACAACTGACGATTTACTATAAAACCAGAAAAACGGCCAGCCTACTCATGAGAAACTCTCCAGACACAAAACAGAACGCTTTAAAAGAGACCAACGTCGTCTATGCCTTCAAATGCCCTCTTGGGGACTGTAAGCTCCAAAAAAAACAGTATATAGGCAAGACAACAACATCTCTTTCTAGGCGTTTAACGATGCATAAGCAACAGGGCTCCATTAAGGAACATATAATCTCTTCCCACAACCAAACCATCGCCAGAGAAATCCTAGTAAACAACACAGCAATCATCGATAGATAGAGCGATAGCAGGCGGCTTGACGTTTGCGAGGCACTACACAACAAGAAGTCAACACCAGCAATCAACAGCCAATTAATGCACAACTATATTCTACCCACCTCAAGATTCCGCTCCAATATAGAAGCATCATGAAATATGGACCAATAGGCTTTCTACAATCACTTCTATTCAATACCCCCTCCCCGCTCAGCTCGTTGTCGCCGTGTGGGGGCTTAGTGGGCGGCTGCCGGAGTGTGATGCTCCTTGGGACAGTCCTCTGTCCTTTTCTAGCCTTGTGCTCCTGCTGCCGTCCTCTCCAATTCTGCTGGGCATCTTTTCCTTTTCCTTCTGTTTCGTTTTTCTCCCCCCTCTTCTCCTATCTGCTTGCCGTTTCCTGCCGACCTTTTGCTCGTTCTGGTTCTTCCCTTGGAGTTCTTCTATTTTGACGCCTGGGTGCTTGAGGAGGCATACTCTTGCACCCGTAGAACTGCAGTACCCGACGTCGAGAGCGAGGGGAACCTTTTATTTTCAATCCCCACTTCGTCACTGAACCCGATCTCGACGGACTGTCGGTTTCTTAAGGTGGCGTTTGTGGGGCGTATACTCACGACGCACCCCTAGGAGGCCCCGACAAGATCGGCGATAGCTTCTTGTTGGGTGTCCTGCCTCTAATTGTGGCTCCATGGTGGGTGTGGGGGCACATTCATGAGTGAATTCTTCTTTTCGTCAAGATGATAACCCCTGCTTCGGCTTCTTCTGGTTTACCTTCTCAGGCTCGTGGGGTGGGCGACCAAGCCCCCGAGTCGGTCTGTATTGGAAGACCGGGCTCTGTAGCCTCCGCTGCATTGGGCCCTGACCTTGCTCCTCCTTTGGCCTCTCTGACTCCTTCCTCTGGCTCCCCTCCCTCCTCTGTGGTTGGGTCGAGCCCCAAGCCCCCAGTGGTGACTACCTCGTCCCCTGGCGCGGCTCCTTCTCTGGTTGTAACTACTGCACCTTTTAACCCCTCTCTCTCTGGGGGTTCTCACCGCCGTCCTCGTCACGGCCGTCCTCGCTCGATTCCTTCCAGTTCTGCTACCTATCAAGCCTTGTTTGGTCCCGCTTCGTGGGCCAAATATTTTGATCTCCTCCCTCTTGATTCTGCGCCTCCTGACGATTTCTCCCTCCATCGACATCTCATTGATTCCGTGGATGCCTCCATTACTTTCAACCCCACTCGTCTCGGTACACGTGTCGTTGCTGCTCCTTCTCAGGATGCTGCTTCCCGCTTGGCTGCCTTATCCTGCCTTGGCGAGACCCCCGTTCGGGTCTCGAAGAACGCTCAGTTGAATGCCAGTGTTGGCACTATTTTGCTCCCGCCCCATGTTGCGACCGGTGTTCGGGACCTGCGCGACTGCCACGACGATATTCGACATATCCTCGCTGCCCAGGGCCATTCTATTCTCCAGGTGGACACGTTTACTCGTCCCCCTCGTGGTAGTCGCCGTCAACCCCTCCGGGTTGTGAAGATTACCTTTGATGGTAGGACCCTTCCACCCTCTGTCATTCTTGCTGGTGCCAGGTGCTCTGTCCAGGAGTACATTCCTTCTCCTCGGCTCTGCAACAAGTGCTGGAGGTTTGGGCATGGTGCCCTCCGCTGCTCCGAGACTGTCTCTCTCTGTCCTTTGTGTGGTGGCGAAGGTCACTCTAAGTCGGAGTGCGCTTCTCCCCAGGCTCGTTGCCTCAACTGCGGTGAGGCCCATCCTACCTTCTCCCGTGCGTGTGTCCATTACAAGCTTGAGGCAGCTGTCCTCAACTTGAAGCACCAGGAGCGTTTATCTTTTCCTGAGGCGAGGCGCCAGGTTCGCCGGCTCCCGCCTTATGCTAATATCTCTTATGCTCGCGTGTTGCGCTCTTCCTCTCCTCGTCCTTCCCGCCTTCCTCAGACTCACAACCGTTTCCGGGCCTTGGACCCTGATGCGCCCACTGCCCCCTCCTCTGTCCCTTTGGGTTCTCTCCCGAATGATCTTCCTCCTGGTCCTCTGTCTGGGGTTCCCCTTCCTTCTACCCGGTCTGTCGTGTCTTCTGTGTCTTCTTCCTCGTCCCCCTCCGATCCTCCTTCCCATCCTCTTCCTCCATCTATCGGCTCTCCCCACCGCCTGTCGGTGCGGGCGGATGTCCATCGCTCTCCTAACGGCCGTCGTGTGTGCTCTCGTTCAGCTTCTCCTGTTGAGACACTGGAATCCGTTGCCCGGTACGTAGTTGCTGGGACACCGGTCTCTTTAAGTCAGAAGCGTAAGCCTGGCTCCTCTCCTTCCTCTTCCCCGGCGGGTAAGAAGGCTTCGCTTTCTTCCTCAGCTCCTCCTTCTGGCTCTGTTGCTCCTTCCCCTCCCGTTTCAGTGCTTGCGCCCCCTGTTCCTGCTATGGAGGTTTCTTTGGCCCCTGCTTCCCTTTCGGTTGCTGCTCTTGCTGGGGTGTGCTCCCCTCTTTCTACTCCCCCTCTTCCTGCTGCTGTCCTTGACTGCTCCTCTCCGTTGTCTCCTCCTCTTCCTCCTCCTCCTCCTCCGGACCCCGCCCACCCACCTCTGATCTGTTCTCCCGTTTCCTTCCCTCCGTCTTTGCTCAGTTTACCCATGCCCCCTAACCCTGACTTTGCTGACCCTGATCCCGACCCTGATATTCTTTAACGTGCTCTGTTGCTCTTTCGCCTTTGTTTCTTCCTTGTTCTCTGTTTTTGTCCTTTCTCTTCTCGTCGTTGTCCATTCTTCAATGGAACGTTCGAGGTTATTACGCCAATTTCCTCGAACTCCAACTTCTGATTTCGCGGTTTTCGCCCCTTTGTGTCTGTCTCCAGGAGCCAATGCTTGGTGCTCGTCCTGGTCGTTTTCGTGGCTATTCCTTTCTTTCCCCCCCCCCCCCCCCAGCCATTGCTGGGGCTTCTAATTCTTCTGCTCTCTTGATTCGGGCTGATGTTCCCTTTGTTCCTTTACTTTTTCCTTCGCCTCTCCATTGTTCTGCTGCTCGTATCTTTGTGGCGAAATGGTACACAGTTTGTTCCATTTATCTCCCCCCGAGTGTCCCGCTCTCTCTTCCTGATTTGAAACACCTCCTAGACTCCTTGCCGGAGCCTGTGCTCCTGCTGGGTGACTTCAATTGTCGTCATTCTCTTTGGGGTGACGTTCTGACGAATACCCGGGGTCGCCTCCTTGAGCCGTTTCTCCTCTCTTCTTCCCTGTCTCTTCTGAATTCTGGTGAGCCCACTCATTTGGACTCTCGAACTCGCACCCTTTCTTGTCTTGATCTTTCTCTCTGCTCTTCTTCTCTTTACTTAGATTTCACGTGGCAGGTTCTTGATGACCTCCATGGAAGTGATCATTTCCCCATCCTTGTTTCCTTTTTCTCTTTTCGCCCTTCCCTCTCTTTCCCTAGGTGGCAGTTTGCTAAGGCGGACTGGACCCTATTTTCCCTCAGTGCTACTCTCTCTGACCTCTCCCTTCTGCCCCTCTCTCGCGCTCTCCTTTTTCATGACACTGTCTTCAACGCTGCCCTCCGCTCTATTCCTCGCTCTTCCTCTCGGGGTCCACGGAAGTGCGTTCCCTGGTGGAATGCGGACTGTGCTCGGGCTGTCCGCTGTAAGCGTGCAGCCTGGAAGAGGCACCGCCGTAGGCAGACGACCGATTCTTTTCTTTTCTTTCGGAAAGCGAGTGCGGTGGCCCGTAGGGCCATCCGTACGGCTAAACGTGAATGTTGGGCATCTTATGTCTCAACAATTACGTCCGAAACCCCTCTGGCCCAGATCTGGAAGCGTATCCGCAAGATAGCGGGTAAGTTCGTTCCCGATGTTTCACCGGTCCTTCACCTCCATGATACTCTTGTGGCGGACCCGTTGCAGGTCGCTTCCGAACTGGGTTCCCACTTTTCTTCTGTTAGCTCTGGTCTTCATCTTCCCCAATCTTTCCTTCTTCGTAAACCTGTCCTTGAGTCTCGTCCTTCAGATTTCTGCACTCATCTTCAGCTTCCCTATAATGATCCCTTCTCTCTCTCTGAACTTCGTTCTGCCCTGGCCCTCTGCGGTTCTACGGCGGCGGGCTCCGATGGTATTCATTATGAGATGCTTCGCCATCTCCCTCCGAGCACGTCTCAGTATTTACTGAGTCTGTATAATCGGATCTGGGAGTCGTCGTCAGTCCCTGAGGACTGGCTCGATGCCGTTGTCCTCCCTGTTCGCAAACCGGGGTCTCTGGGTACTTCCCCTAAGGACTTTCGCCCTATTGCTCTCACAAGTTGTGTCTGCAAACTCTTTGAACGTATGGTTAACGTTCGTCTGATGTGGTTCCTGGAACACCATCACCTCCTCTCCCCTTCTCAATTTGGTTTCCGCAAGTGCCGCAGCACGACAGATGTCCTGGTGAACTTGGAGGTCTATATTCGTACTGCTTTTGCTGCGAAGACCTCCGTTGTTGCCGTCCTTTTTGACCTAGAAAAGGCTTATGACACCACTTGGCGTTATCATATCCTATCTCAACTTCATTCTTTTGGCCTTCGTGGTCATCTCCCTCTCTTTCTCCGCAGCTTCCTCTCTCGTCGTTCCTTTCGGGTGCGCCTTGGTACCGCTCTCTCTCCCTCTTTTCAGCAATACGAAGGTGTGCCCCAGGGTAGTGTTCTGAGCACTACTCTTTTTCTGGTTGCCCTCAGTGGTCTTCTTTCCTCTCTTCCTTCTGGTGTCTTCTCCGCTCTCTATGTCGATGATCTTACCCTTTGTTGTCAGGGTGATGATTCCCCTCTCCTTCAACGCCGGCTTCAACTTGCCATTGATGCCGTGTCGTCTTGGGCCACAGGTCATGGCTTCAAGTTCTCTACTTCTAAGACTTGTGCCATGACTTTTACGCGGAAACGGGTCCCTCTTTGTCACTTTATGGTCATCCCCTTGAATACAAAGATTCCGCGAAGCTTTTGGGGTTATTCCTTGACACTCGTTTGTCTTGGTCTCCCAATATCTCTTACCTCCGTGTTGAGTGCTCTAAGGCCCTTACCCTCCTTCGGGTCTTGTCCCATACTTCTTGGGGGGCAGATAGGCGCACTCTCCTTGCTTTACATTCCTCTCTCGTCCAGTCTAAGCTCGATTATGGTTGCCCTGCTTACTCGTCTGCTTCTCCTTCTACTCTTCGCCGTCTTGATGCTTTGCACCATACTGGGTTGCGTCTCAGTTCTGGTGCCTTTCGTTCGACTCCCATCCTTAGCTTGTATGTTGACACTGGCTTCCTGTCTCTCCAGGACCGCCGTGATCGCTACTGTCTTCGCTATCTTGCGCGGTCCTTACAACATCCTTCCTCTCGCCTCTGTCGTGCTTTAACTTTTACCCCTCCTGCGGTTCCTGTTCCTCTTCACCACCTCCCTCTTTCTGTCCGGTTATCTCGCCTACAGGATTCTCTTTCCGTTCGTATTTCTGATGTTTCTCCTCGTGTTGTTCCTTCTTTGCCCCCGTGGAGGGTCCCTCTTCCGCGGTTTTGTACATCTTTGACCCGTATCACTAAAGCTTTTACCCCTCCTACGGTTCTAAAACGTCTTTTCCTCGAGCACTTTTCTTCTCACTCCCGCTCCGTTTCTGTCTTCACCGATGGGTCTAAGTCAGCGGACGGTGTTGGCTACTCTGTTGTTTTTCCTGATCGCACTTATATGTGTCGCTTGCCTCCGGAGACTAGCATCTTTACAGCGGAACTTTATGCTATTCTCTATGCTCTTCGTCTCCTGCTTTCTCGTTGTCAGTCTTCCTTTGTGGTTGTTGTTGACTCTCGTAGTGCCCTCATGGCTCTCGGGTCCTTTAATCCGGTTCATCCAGTAGTTGTCGAGATCCAGCATTGGCTGTTTCTCGTTCACAGTAAATTTAAGTCGGTTGAGTTTTGTTGGGTTCCCAGCCATATTGGTGTGTCTTTCAATGAGCGTGCGGATGCTGCTGCCAAGGAAGCTGTCCGCTCTTGTCCCATCTCTCGCAAAGGCATTCCGTCTTCCGACTTTTACCCGGTTATCCATTCCTCAGTCTTTACCCGTTGGCAGGCTTCTTGGTTGTCTGTTACTGGTAACAACCTACGTACTCTTAAATGTTGTGTTTCCTCGTGGCCGTCCTCCTTCCACCGTAACCGGCGGTGGGAAACAGCTCTGGCGAGGTTGCGTATTGGCCATACTCAGTTAACCCATGGTCACTTGATGGAGCGCCGCCCTGCTCCTTATTGTCCTAGTTGCATTGTCCCTCTTACGGTCGTGCATGTCCTTCTTGAATGTCCTGACTTCCAGGACGAGCGTGTGTCTTGCTTTCCGACCGCCCCTCGCGGTCACCTGTCCCTCGATAGAATTCTTGGTGACTCGGATACTTTTGATATCGTTCGCCTTATGCGTTTTTGTTCTCGTATTGGCATCCTTGGTGATATTTAGCGCCCTCTGATTATTTTGCGTACTTGATGGTGCTACATAGCCTTCCCGGTTTGGTGCCTTCTTTTGATAATTACTTACTTACTTCTATTCAATACCCATTGTTTCGTGTTCTGTATTGTGTTGATGAAATTAATACCTTATTAAATACCACCTCACCCCATCCACCTCACTCAAATGTAGATATAAACAAATCGGAGATGTGTAAGTTCTATTTAGTTGTGTATGTGTAAACTAAAGTCTTTGAAAATGTAATAAGTTTTACGAAATGCGCTCAAGTGTCGCATCAGACTAGAAATAAAAATGAATTTTGGAGAATTGATTTTTGAATTACCACCAACAGTGAAAAGAAATGTACGAAAGATTGAGAAAATTCGTGTTAGAATTATTAATCTTACTTTTTCGGTCATATATAATATATATATATATATATATATATATATATATATATATATATATATATATATATATATATATATATATATATATATATATATATATATATATATATATATATATATATATATATATATATATATGCGAACAAGCCTGAATGGTCCCCAGGACTATATGCGACTGAAAACTCACACCCCAGAAGTGACTCGAACCCATACTCCCAGGAGCAACGCAACTGGTAACTACAGGGCGCCTTAATCCTCAAAGTGGCTCAAATAGCCTCGGCTATCACTTCCTTTTGACGGCCGTGATGGTCAAGTGGATTAAGGCGCCCTGTAGTTACCAGTTGCGTTGCTCCTGGGAGTATGGGTTCGAGTCACTTCTGGGGTGTGAGTTTTCAGTCGCATATAGTCCTGGGGACAATTCAGGCTTGTTCGCATATATATATATATATATATATATATATATATATATATATATATATATATATATATATATATATATATATATATATATGTATCTATCTATATATATATATATATATATATATATATATATATATAATATATATATATATATATATATATATATATATATATATATATATATATATATATATATATATATATATATATATATATATATATATATATATATATATATATACCCATGTAGAAGTTTGCAAACAGGACACCTAGGGGAGAACCCATGGCGACCCCATCTACTTGCTTATACATGTGCCCATCCGGGCTCAAGAAGGGTGCCTCTTTAGTACAAGCTTGGAGTAGTTTCCTCAGAATACTTTCTGGCATGTCAAGAGGAGTACAGGCTGGATCACGATACACTCTGTCGGCTATCATTCCAATTGTCTCGTCCACAGGTACGTTGGTAAACAGCGATTCTACGTCCAACGAGGCTCTTATCCCTGTGGCCCGTGTACCCCGCAGTAAGTCCACAAATTCCTTTGGAGACTTCAGGCTGAAGGCGCAAGGAACATAAGGAGTCAGCAGGCCATTGAGTCGCTTCGCCAGTCTGTACGTGGGTGTGGGTATCTGACTAATGATTGGCCGAAGTGGGTTTCCAGGCTTGTGCGTCTTGACATTTCCATACGCATATCCAGGTTTATATTCCCCAATGATCTTTGGCAGGTGGAGTCCGGATTTCTTGGCGTTCACAGTTTCGATCAGTTTGTTGACCTTTGCTTTTAATTCGGCTGTAGTGTCCTTCGTTACCCTTTGGAACTTAGTTTGGTCAGAGAGTATGATGTTCATTTTCGCCAGATATTCGTCTTTTTTAAGAATGACATATATTGACGACTTGTCACCTCTCCTGACAACTATCTCCTTGTTCTCACGAAGGCTTTTAGCTGCCGCTTTAAGCTCGGGGGACAGTATGGTGCTTCTGTAGTTGCCTCGATTCTTTCCTCCTTCTGCAATAAGTTCTACTTGTAAGGTATCTTTGGTAGTGACCTTCTTTTGTGTCTCGAGGTCGAATATGTCGTCCAACAGAATTTCCAACTCTACTTTCCGGAGTAGAGAATTTCCAACTCTACTTGAAGGAGGCATTTGAGCAGAGTTCCGTGCTGCGTTTCACTTACGAGACGGAAAAGGATGGGAAGCTGCCTTTTCTAGATGTAACAGTCATGGAAAAGGGCGGAGGTTTCCACACTGCAGTCTACACTAAGGAAACAAACATAGGAATGTGCCTAAATGCCAACAGCGACTGCCCTGACAGGTACAAGAGGAGTGTTGTTAACGCATACGTCGACCGTGCTCTCAGCCACAGCTCAGAATGGAAGCAAGTCGATGAAGAACTCTGTAGGGTAAGGCAGGTCCTAGTCAATAATGGCTTCTCCAATGGTTTCATCGAAGACATCATAAGAAGGAAAGTGAAAAGCCATGCAACCTCTGAAGAGACAACTAACACAACACCTATACCCCCTATTAGACTATTTTACAGGAACTTCTTTTCCACAGCTCATAAAACGGAGGAAAGGGTCCTGAAAGATATTGTTAATAGAAACGTTATCCCTACAGACAAAAATCAGAGGATACAACTGACGATTTACTATAAAACTAGAAAAACGGCCAGCCTACTCATGAGAAACTCTCCAGACACAAAACAGAACGCTTTAAAAGAGACTAACGTCGTCTATGCCTTCAAACGCCCACTTGGGGACTGTAAGCTCCAAAAAACCCAGTATATAGGCAAGACAACAACATCTCTTTCTATGCGTTTAACGATGCATAAGCAACAGGGCTCCATTAAGGAACATATAATCTCTTCCCATAACCAAACCATCGCCAGAGAAATCCTAGTAAACAACACAGAAATCATCGATAGATACAGCGATAGCAGGCGGCTTGACGTTTGCGAGGCACTACACATCAAGAAGTCAACACCAGCAATCAACAGCCAATTATTGCACAACTATATTCTACCCACCTCAAGACTCCACTCCAATATAGAAGCATCAAGAAATATGGACCAATAGGCTTTCTACAAACACTTCTATTCAATACCCATTGTTTTTGTTCTGTCTTGTGTTGATACTTTTAATACCCTATTAATATCCCATCTTGTTCTAATGCCACATCACCCTTCCCACCTCACTCAAATGTAGATATAAACTCAGAGATACGTAAGTTCTAATCAGTTGTGTATTTGTGAAGTCTTTGAAAATGTAATAAGTTTTACGAAACGCGCCCGTGTCGCGTCAGACTAGAAATAAAAATGAATTTTGGAGAAGTGATTTTTTATTTACCTCCAACAGTGAAGCGTAATGTACGAAAGATTGAGAAAATTCGTGTTAGAATTATCAATCTTACTTTTTCGGTCATATTTAATAATATATGTCTACAGGAAAGACTGCTACCAAAATATACTAATATATATATATATATATATATATTATATATATGTATACATACAGTCTTTATATACATATATACAGTCTTTATATATATATATACAGTCTTTCCTGTAGACATATATTATTAAATATGACCGAAAAAGTAAGATTAATAATTCTAACACGAATTTTCTCAATCTTTCGTACATTTCTTTTCACTGTTGGTGGTAATTCAAAAATCAATTCTCCAAAATTCATTTTTGTTTCTAGTCTGACGCGACACTTGAGCGCGTTTCGTAAAACTTATTACATTTTCAAAGACTTTAGTTTACACATACACAACTGAATAGAGCTTACACATCTCCGATTTGTTTATATCTACATTTGAGTGAGGTGGATGGGGTGAGGTGGTATTTAATAAGGTATTAATTTCATCAACACAAGACAGAACACGAAACAATGGGTATTGAATAGAAGTGATTGTAGAAAGCCTATTGGTCCATATTTCTTGATGCTTCTATATTGGAGCGGAGTCTGGAGGTGGGTAGAATATAGTTGTGCATTAATTGGCTGTTGATTGCTGGTGTTGACTTCTTGATGTGTAGTGCCTCGCAAACGTCGAGCCGCCTGCTATCGCTGTATCTCTCGAAGATTTCTGTGTTGTTTACTAGGATTTCTCTGGCGATGGTTTGGTTGTGGGAAGAGATTATATGTTCCTTAATGGAGCCCTGTTGCTTATGCATCGTTAAACGCCTAGAAAGAAATGTTGTTGTCTTGCCTATATACTGGTTTTTTTTTAGCTTACAGTCCCCAAGAGGGCATTTGAAGGCATAGACGACGTTGGTCTCTTTTACAGCGTTCTGTTTTGTGTCTGGAGAGTTTCTCATGAGTAGGCTGGCCGTTTTTCTGGTTTCATAGTAAATCGTCAGTTGTATCCTCTGATTTTTGTCTGTAGGGATAACGTTTCTATTAACAATATCTTTCAGGACCCTTTCCTCCATTTTATGAGCTGTGGAAAAGAAGTTCCTGTTAAATAGTCTAATAGGGGGTATAGGTGTTGTCTTGGTTGTCTCTTCAGAGGTTGCATGGCGTTTCACTTTCCTTCTTATGATGTCTTTGACGAAACCATTGGAGAAGCCGTTGTTGACTAGGACCTGCCGTACCCTACAGAGTTCTTCGTCGACTTGCTTCCATTCTGAGCTGTGGCTGAGAGCACGGTCGACATATGCGTTAACAACACTCCTCTTGTACCTATCTGGGCAGTCGCTTTTGGCATTTAGGCACATTCCTATGTTCGTTTCCTTAGTGTAGACTGCAGTGTGGAAACCTCCGCTCTTTTCCATGACTGTTACATCTAGAAAGGGCAGCTTCCCATCCTTTTCCATCTTGTAAGTGAAACGCAGCACGGAACTCCGCTCAAATGCCTCCTTCAGCTCCTGCAGATGTCTGACATCAGGTACCTGTGTAAAAATGTCGTCAACATACCTGCAGTATATGGCCGGTTTCAAGTTCATGTCGACTAAGACTTTTTGCTCGATGGTACCCATGTAGAAGTTTGCAAACAGGACACCTAGGGGAGAACCCATGGCGACCACATCTACTTGCTTATACATGTGCCCATCCGGGCTCAAGAAGGGTGCCTCTTTAGTACAAGCTTGGAGTAGTTTCCTTAGGATATTTTCTGGTATGTCAAGAGGAGTACAGGCTGGATCACGATACACTCTGTCGGCTATCATCCCGATTGTCTCGTCCACAGGTACGTTGGTGAACAGCGATTCTACGTCCAACGAGGCTCTTATTCCTGTGGCCCGTGTGCCCCGCAGTAAGTCAACAAATTCCTTTTGCGACTTCAGGCTGAAGGCGCAAGGGACATAAGGAGTCAGCAGGCCGTTGAGTCGCTTCGCTAGTCTGTACGTGGGTGTGGGTATCTGGCTAATGATTGGCCGAAGTGGGTTTCCAGGCTTGTGTGTCTTGACATTTCCATACGCAGGTACCTGATGTCAGACATCTGCAGGCGGAGTTCCGTGCTGCGTTTCACTTACGAGATGGAAAAGGATGGGATGCTGCCCTTTCTAGATGTAACAGTCATGGAAAAGAGCGGAGGTTTCCACACTGCAGTCTACACTAAGGAAACGAACATAGGAATGTGCCTAAATGCCAAAAGCGACTGCCCAGATAGGTACAAGAGGAGTGTTGTTAACGCATATGTCGACCGTGCTCTCAGCCACAGCTCAGAATGGAAGCAAGTCGACGAAGAACTCTGTAGGGTAAGGCAGGTCCTAGTCAACAACGGCTTCTCCAATGATTTCGTCGAAGACATCATAAGAAGGAAAGTGAAACGCCATGCAACCTATGATGAGACAACCAACACAACACCTATACCCCCTATTAGACTATTTTACAGTAACTTTTTTCCACAGCTCATAAAACGGAGGAAAGGGTCCTGAAAGATATTGTTAATAGAAACGTTATCCCTACAGACAAAAATCAGAGGATACAACTGACGATTTACTATAAAACCAGAAAAACGGCCAGCCTACTCATGAGAAACTCTCCAGACACAAAACAGAACGCTTTAAAAGAGACCAACGTCGTCTATGCCTTCAAATGCCCTCTTGGGGACTGTAAGCTCCAAAAAAAACAGTATATAGGCAAGACAACAACATCTCTTTCTAGGCGTTTAACGATGCATAAGCAACAGGGCTCCATTAAGGAACATATAATCTCTTCCCACAACCAAACCATCGCCAGAGAAATCCTAGTAAACAACACAGCAATCATCGATAGATAGAGCGATAGCAGGCGGCTTGACGTTTGCGAGGCACTACACAACAAGAAGTCAACACCAGCAATCAACAGCCAATTAATGCACAACTATATTCTACCCACCTCAAGATTCCGCTCCAATATAGAAGCATCATGAAATATGGACCAATAGGCTTTCTACAATCACTTCTATTCAATACCCCCTCCCCGCTCAGCTCGTTGTCGCCGTGTGGGGGCTTAGTGGGCGGCTGCCGGAGTGTGATGCTCCTTGGGACAGTCCTCTGTCCTTTTCTAGCCTTGTGCTCCTGCTGCCGTCCTCTCCAATTCTGCTGGGCATCTTTTCCTTTTCCTTCTGTTTCGTTTTTCTCCCCCCTCTTCTCCTATCTGCTTGCCGTTTCCTGCCGACCTTTTGCTCGTTCTGGTTCTTCCCTTGGAGTTCTTCTATTTTGACGCCTGGGTGCTTGAGGAGGCATACTCTTGCACCCGTAGAACTGCAGTACCCGACGTCGAGAGCGAGGGGAACCTTTTATTGTCAATCCCCACTTCGTCACTGAACCCGATCTCGACGGACTGTCGGTTTCTTAAGGTGGCGTTTGTGGGGCGTATACTCACGACGCACCCCTAGGAGGCCCCGACAAGATCGGCGATAGCTTCTTGTTGGGTGTCCTGCCTCTAATTGTGGCTCCATGGTGGGTGTGGGGGCACATTCATGAGTGAATTCTTCTTTTCGTCAAGATGATAACCCCTGCTTCGGCTTCTTCTGGTTTACCTTCTCAGGCTCGTGGGGTGGGCGACCAAGCCCCCGAGTCGGTCTGTATTGGAAGACCGGGCTCTGTAGCCTCCGCTGCATTGGGCCCCGACCTTGCTCCTCCTTTGGCCTCTCTGACTCCTTCCTCTGGCTCCCCTCCCTCCTCTGTGGTTGGGTCGAGCCCCAAGCCCCCAGTGGTGACTACCTCGTCCCCTGGCGCGGCTCCTTCTCTGGTTGTAACTACTGCACCTTTTAACCCCTCTCTCTCTGGGGGTTCTCACCGCCGTCCTCGTCACGGCCGTCCTCGCTCGATTCCTTCCAGTTCTGCTACCTATCAAGCCTTGTTTGGTCCCGCTTCGTGGGCCAAATATTTTGATCTCCTCCCTCTTGATTCTGCGCCTCCTGACGATTTCTCCCTCCATCGACATCTCATTGATTCCGTGGATGCCTCCATTACTTTCAACCCCACTCGTCTCGGTACACGTGTCGTTGCTGCTCCTTCTCAGGATGCTGCTTCCCGCTTGGCTGCCTTATCCTGCCTTGGCGAGACCCCCGTTCGGGTCTCGAAGAACGCTCAGTTGAATGCCAGTGTTGGCACTATTTTGCTCCCGCCCCATGTTGCGACCGGTGTTCGGGACCTGCGCGACTGCCACGACGATATTCGACATATCCTCGCTGCCCAGGGCCATTCTATTCTCCAGGTGGACACGTTTACTCGTCCCCCTCGTGGTAGTCGCCGTCAACCCCTCCGGGTTGTGAAGATTACCTTTGATGGTAGGACCCTTCCACCCTCTGTCATTCTTGCTGGTGCCAGGTGCTCTGTCCAGGAGTACATTCCTTCTCCTCGGCTCTGCAACAAGTGCTGGAGGTTTGGGCGTGGTGCCCTCCGCTGCTCCGAGACTGTCTCTCTCTGTCCTTTGTGTGGTGGCGAAGGTCACTCTAAGTCGGAGTGCGCTTCTCCCCAGGCTCGTTGCCTCAACTGCGGTGAGGCCCATCCTACCTTCTCCCGTGCGTGTGTCCATTACAAGCTTGAGGCAGCTGTCCTCAACTTGAAGCACCAGGAGCGTTTATCTTTTCCTGAGGCGAGGCGCCAGGTTCGCCGGCTCCCGCCTTATGCTAATATCTCTTATGCTCGCGTGTTGCGCTCTTCCTCTCCTCGTCCTTCCCGCCTTCCTCAGACTCACAACCGTTTCCGGGCCTTGGACCCTGATGCGCCCACTGCCCCCTCCTCTGTCCCTTTGGGTTCTCTCCCGAATGATCTTCCTCCTGGTCCTCTGTCTGGGGTTCCCCTTCCTTCTACCCGGTCTGTCGTGTCTTCTGTGTCTTCTTCCTCGTCCCCCTCCGATCCTCCTTCCCATCCTCTTCCTCCATCTATCGGCTCTCCCCACCGCCTGTCGGTGCGGGCGGATGTCCATCGCTCTCCTAACGGCCGTCGTGTGTGCTCTCGTTCAGCTTCTCCTGTTGAGACACTGGAATCCGTTGCCCGGTACGTAGTTGCTGGGACACCGGTCTCTTTAAGTCAGAAGCGTAAGCCTGGCTCCTCTCCTTCCTCTTCCCCGGCGGGTAAGAAGGCTTCGCTTTCTTCCTCAGCTCCTCCTTCTGGCTCTGTTGCTCCTTCCCCTCCCGTTTCAGTGCTTGCGCCCCCTGTTCCTGCTATGGAGGTTTCTTTGGCCCCTGCTTCCCTTTCGGTTGCTGCTCTTGCTGGGGTGTGCTCCCCTCTTTCTACTCCCCCTCTTCCTGCTGCTGTCCTTGACTGCTCCTCTCCGTTGTCTCCTCCTCTTCCTCCTCCTCCTCCTCCGGACCCCGCCCACCCACCTCTGATCTGTTCTCCCGTTTCCTTCCCTCCGTCTTTGCTCAGTTTACCCATGCCCCCTAACCCTGACTTTGCTGACCCTGATCCCGACCCTGATATTCTTTAACGTGCTCTGTTGCTCTTTCGCCTTTGTTTCTTCCTTGTTCTCTGTTTTTGTCCTTTCTCTTCTCGTCGTTGTCCATTCTTCAATGGAACGTTCGAGGTTATTACGCCAATTTCCTCGAACTCCAACTTCTGATTTCGCGGTTTTCGCCCCTTTGTGTCTGTCTCCAGGAGCCAATGCTTGGTGCTCGTCCTGGTCGTTTTCGTGGCTATTCCTTTCTTTCCCCCCCCCCCCAGCCATTGCTGGGGCTTCTAATTCTTCTGCTCTCTTGATTCGGGCTGATGTTCCCTTTGTTCCTTTACTTTTTCCTTCGCCTCTCCATTGTTCTGCTGCTCGTATCTTTGTGGCGAAATGGTACACAGTTTGTTCCATTTATCTCCCCCCGAGTGTCCCGCTCTCTCTTCCTGATTTGAAACACCTCCTAGACTCCTTGCCGGAGCCTGTGCTCCTGCTGGGTGACTTCAATTGTCGTCATTCTCTTTGGGGTGACGTTCTGACGAATACCCGGGGTCGCCTCCTTGAGCCGTTTCTCCTCTCTTCTTCCCTGTCTCTTCTGAATTCTGGTGAGCCCACTCATTTGGACTCTCGAACTCGCACCCTTTCTTGTCTTGATCTTTCTCTCTGCTCTTCTTCTCTTTACTTAGATTTCACGTGGCAGGTTCTTGATGACCTCCATGGAAGTGATCATTTCCCCATCCTTGTTTCCTTTTTCTCTTTTCGCCCTTCCCTCTCTTTCCCTAGGTGGCAGTTTGCTAAGGCGGACTGGACCCTATTTTCCCTCAGTGCTACTCTCTCTGACCTCTCCCTTCTGCCCCTCTCTCGCGCTCTCCTTTTTCATGACACTGTCTTCAACGCTGCCCTCCGCTCTATTCCTCGCTCTTCCTCTCGGGGTCCACGGAAGTGCGTTCCCTGGTGGAATGCGGACTGTGCTCGGGCTGTCCGCTGTAAGCGTGCAGCCTGGAAGAGGCACCGCCGTAGGCAGACGACCGATTCTTTTCTTTTCTTTCGGAAAGCGAGTGCGGTGGCCCGTAGGGCCATCCGTACGGCTAAACGTGAATGTTGGGCATCTTATGTCTCAACAATTACGTCCGAAACCCCTCTGGCCCAGATCTGGAAGCGTATCCACAAGATAGCGGGTAAGTTCGTTCCCGATGTTTCACCGGTCCTTCACCTCCATGATACTCTTGTGGCGGACCCGTTGCAGGTCGCTTCCGAACTGGGTTCCCACTTTTCTTCTGTTAGCTCTGGTCTTCATCTTCCCCAATCTTTCCTTCTTCGTAAACCTGTCCTTGAGTCTCGTCCTTCAGATTTCTGCACTCATCTTCAGCTTCCCTATAATGATCCCTTCTCTCTCTCTGAACTTCGTTCTGCCCTGGCCCTCTGCGGTTCTACGGCGGCGGGCTCCGATGGTATTCATTATGAGATGCTTCGCCATCTCCCTCCGAGCACGTCTCAGTATTTACTGAGTCTGTATAATCGGATCTGGGAGTCGTCGTCAGTCCCTGAGGACTGGCTCGATGCCGTTGTCCTCCCTGTTCGCAAACCGGGGTCTCTGGGTACTTCCCCTAAGGACTTTCGCCCTATTGCTCTCACAAGTTGTGTCTGCAAACTCTTTGAACGTATGGTTAACGTTCGTCTGATGTGGTTCCTGGAACACCATCACCTCCTCTCCCCTTCTCAATTTGGTTTCCGCAAGTGCCGCAGCACGACAGATGTCCTGGTGAACTTGGAGGTCTATATTCGTACTGCTTTTGCTGCGAAGACCTCCGTTGTTGCCGTCCTTTTTGACCTAGAAAAGGCTTATGACACCACTTGGCGTTATCATATCCTATCTCAACTTCATTCTTTTGGCCTTCGTGGTCATCTCCCTCTCTTTCTCCGCAGCTTCCTCTCTCGTCGTTCCTTTCGGGTGCGCCTTGGTACCGCTCTCTCTCCCTCTTTTCAGCAATACGAAGGTGTGCCCCAGGGTAGTGTTCTGAGCACTACTCTTTTTCTGGTTGCCCTCAGTGGTCTTCTTTCCTCTCTTCCTTCTGGTGTCTTCTCCGCTCTCTATGTCGATGATCTTACCCTTTGTTGTCAGGGTGATGATTCCCCTCTCCTTCAACGCCGGCTTCAACTTGCCATTGATGCCGTGTCGTCTTGGGCCACAGGTCATGGCTTCAAGTTCTCTACTTCTAAGACTTGTGCCATGACTTTTACGCGGAAACGGGTCCCTCTTTGTCGCTTTATGGTCATCCCCTTGAATACAAAGATTCCGCGAAGCTTTTGGGGTTATTCCTTGACACTCGTTTGTCTTGGTCTCCCAATATCTCTTACCTCCGTGTTGAGTGCTCTAAGGCCCTTACCCTCCTTCGGGTCTTGTCCCATACTTCTTGGGGGGCAGATAGGCGCACTCTCCTTGCTTTACATTCCTCTCTCGTCCAGTCTAAGCTCGATTATGGTTGCCCTGCTTACTCGTCTGCTTCTCCTTCTACTCTTCGCCGTCTTGATGCTTTGCACCATACTGGGTTGCGTCTCAGTTCTGGTGCCTTTCGTTCGACTCCCATCCTTAGCTTGTATGTTGACACTGGCTTCCTGTCTCTCCAGGACCGCCGTGATCGCTACTGTCTTCGCTATCTTGCGCGGTCCTTACAACATCCTTCCTCTCGCCTCTGTCGTGCTTTAACTTTTACCCCTCCTGCGGTTCCTGTTCCTCTTCACCACCTCCCTCTTTCTGTCCGGTTATCTCGCCTACAGGATTCTCTTTCCGTTCGTATTTCTGATGTTTCTCCTCGTGTTGTTCCTTCTTTGCCCCCGTGGAGGGTCCCTCTTCCGCGGTTTTGTACATCTTTGACCCGTATCACTAAAGCTTTTACCCCTCCTACGGTTCTAAAACGTCTTTTCCTCGAGCACTTTTCTTCTCACTCCCGCTCCGTTTCTGTCTTCACCGATGGGTCTAAGTCAGCGGACGGTGTTGGCTACTCTGTTGTTTTTCCTGATCGCACTTATATGTGTCGCTTGCCTCCGGAGACTAGCATCTTTACAGCGGAACTTTATGCTATTCTCTATGCTCTTCGTCTCCTGCTTTCTCGTTGTCAGTCTTCCTTTGTGGTTGTTGTTGACTCTCGTAGTGCCCTCATGGCTCTCGGGTCCTTTAATCCGGTTCATCCAGTAGTTGTCGAGATCCAGCATTGGCTGTTTCTCGTTCACAGTAAATTTAAGTCGGTTGAGTTTTGTTGGGTTCCCAGCCATATTGGTGTGTCTTTCAATGAGCGTGCGGATGCTGCTGCCAAGGAAGCTGTCCGCTCTTGTCCCATCTCTCGCAAAGGCATTCCGTCTTCCGACTTTTACCCGGTTATCCATTCCTCAGTCTTTACCCGTTGGCAGGCTTCTTGGTTGTCTGTTACTGGTAACAACCTATGTACTCTTAAATGTTGTGTTTCCTCGTGGCCGTCCTCCTTCCACCGTAACCGGCGGTGGGAAACAGCTCTGGCGAGGTTGCGTATTGGCCATACTCGCTTAACCCATGGTCACTTGATGGAGCGCCGCCCTGCTCCTTA
>NC_091175.1:37088251-37108251 GCF_040958095.1 Procambarus clarkii
TACAGCACAGTTAAAGCCGTCAGGTACGGTGCGGTAGGGGGGGGGAGGAACCACCCAACTGAGAGGAACCTGTTTTTTACACCTGCCCATAGAGGGATGGTGTGTAACTGCCACTCACCTGTGAGTGTATTATACAAATATATATACACTTTTTTTACTTAGATACATCACCATACTTTGCTGTATAAAGAACATGATCATAGCAGTACATAATAGATACCTATCTTCATGCTGGGTGTGGGCCTCTCTTACGGTACAGTCAAGGCCGTCAGGTACGGGGGACCACCCTACTGAGAGGAACCTGTTTTTTACGTCTGTCCATAGAGGGGTGGGGTGTAACTGGCACTCACCTGTGTGTGTATTATACAAATATATATATACATTTTTTTACTTAGTTATATCACCATACTTTGCTGTAAAAAGAACATGATCATAGCAGTACATAATAGATACCTATCTTCACTGCTTTTTGACTGCCGCCACACCCGCCTCTGATGACCTAATGTGGAGTGGCCCTATCTGGCACTCCGCTTCTGATTTTCTTATCTGATTGCCCTACATAGCTGGCTCTATCTGGCTCTAAATCCCCTACTATGGTTCACTATGCCCTGACCTGGCTCAGGAGGCCATAGGTGGCTCACCTGCCTACATAGCGCGGACGCTCTGCGTCACCAAACACACTACTCCCGGTAGGTGTTAGATCCCAACATGTGTGCCCAGGGAGTAGCCTATCTACCTGTCCTAACTTGTGCCTTGTGTCCCTAGCAGGTATTATATCCAAACATGTCTGCAACGAGAGGTGCCTATCTATTTGTCTTAACATATTCATATTGTCTCCAGAAGGTGTTAGATCCCAATATTTGTGCCCAGGGAGTAGCCTATCTACCTGGCTTAACTTGTACCTTGTGTCTCCGCCAGGTGTTAAAGCCCAACATGTGTGGTCATGGAGTAGCCTATATACCTGTTTTAACTTGTACCTTGTGTCTCCACCAGGTGTTAGAGCCCAACAAGTGTGCCCAGGGAGGGGTCTATCTGCCTTACGACCTGCCGCCGGCTGGCACAGGCTACAATCTGAACGTGGATGGTTACACCTGCTCCAGTCACCCATGGATCTTCAAGCAGCTCAGCTTGGGAATGACAGGTGAGTACAACCACTCCACCACACAAGCAAGCATTAGGGTGTCATCACTCATTAGCAGCACTCAAGCACGACCACACTTGCACACACCACCAGCACTGAGATATAAATAATGGTGTTCGACCTTATACCGAATAAAAAAGCACAACAAGTAAAAACACAAGTTCTAATGTTCGTTAACAACTATAAGTGCTGGTGTTGTGTGAAGCTGTTGTCGTACATTAGTGCTGGTGTTGTGTGAAGCTGTTGTCGTACATGAGTGCTGGTAGTGTGTTCAGGTGTTGTCGTACATTAGTGCTGGTGTTGTGTGCAGGTGTTGTCGTACATTAGTGCTGGTGTTGTGTGCAGGTGTTGTCGTACATTAGTGCTGGTGTTGTGTGCAGGTGTTGTCGTACATTAGTGCTGGTGTTGTGTGCAGGTGTTGTCGTACATTAGTGCTGGTGTTGTGTGAAGCTGTTGTCGTACATGAGTGCTGGTGTTGTGTGCAGGTGTTGTCGTACATTAGTGCTGGTAGTGTGTTCAGGTGTTGTCGTACATGAGTGCTGGTAGTGTGTTCAGGTGTTGTCGTACATTAGTGCTGGTAGTGTGTTCAGGTGTTGTCGTACATGAGTGCTGGTAGTGTGTTCAGGTGTTGTCGTACATTAGTGCTGGTAGTGTGTTCAGGTGTTGTCGTACATGAGTGCTGGTAGTGTGTTCAGGTGTTGTCGTACATGAGTGCTGGTAGTGTGTTCAGGTGTTGTCGTACATGAGTGCTGGTAGTGTGTTCAGGTGTTGTCGTACATTAATGCTGGTAGTGTGTTCAGGTGTTGTCGTACATGAGTGCTGGTAGTGTGTGCAGGTGTTGTCGTACATGAGTGCTAATTAAAAAAAATTAAAAAAACGTCACCTGCTTGAGTAAGCCCGTGAACTGATGCCTGTAGAGAGGGTACCTCCCTGGAAGGATGACCCCATGTAGGGAGGTACCATCTCTACAGGTATTAGTTCACGGGCTTACGCAAGCAGGTGACGTTTTTCGAGGTACCAGACTGATCAGTGATGCTGTTTTTTGCATTTCCTGTTTCCTCCTATAATTAGAACATAAATCAGTTTTTCTTGGAAATATCTTTGTAATGGAGATTTCTGGTTATCCTAATAGCAAGCTAAGCCCTCAGTTCCGTAATTCTACTTTTAACACTGGGAAGGGACAACTCTTCCCGTAGATTAGATGGTTTGACAGTTCTTGGGACTCCAAGAATGATTGTCATTGCTTCATTTAATATGCTTTCAAGTTTTTATCCTCAATGACATTACAACGAAAAAGTACATGATACCACAATAAATGAGGCTCAAGTATCTTCAGGAAGTTTAAAAAGAAGCAGGAAATTAATTAGATCAAATCTACACTGTTGGGTAGGATAATCTGTACAAATCAGTGAATCTGTTCACTGGTTCAATATGGTAGCAGCTGACAATCCCAATTATCATGGACGAAGAGGAAGTGGGCGCAGAGAGAATCATTAATAGCAAGAATCCATCTTGGATACATATATCCAATGAGATTAGGAATGAAGCAACAGTTGAGCAGCGGAGCTGAAGAATCTGTGGTGAGAGTGATAGACACCGCCTTGACCACTACCTGAGATAATGTGAACATTTAAGAGTCATTATACATATGTGTAGAATAATAAACCCCACATTGTTTGAATTCGGAAAATTCTATTTGTCAAATATAGATTCTGTTATTAAAAGATTCCCCCATTTTGCACCGCAGGATAACGTAAGATTTTAAGGGTTAACAAATGTTAATCTTCTTGTTTGAGAAGCTGTTCACTTGAGACAGTTAAGCAAGTGCCTGCGTATGTCTGGGTACAAGTGACAAGATGAACAACGCAGCGAGTTTTCTTCCTGTTGGGTGGGTATTGTACATGCTGCTATGGCGGTATGTCCACTCACAGGATCAGTGGCGTCGCCCAATAAACTCGCCCCTTGGGGCAATAATAAAATAAATAAATAAACCTAGAGTTTGTAGCATGACAGAAGAGAGCAGTGTTTGTGTCTGCGGACTCAACACTTCCTTTGTTTCCTTCTGTCTGCCAGTATACGGTCACTGTAATCTTTCTATTACACAACTTTCTATTACATTTTTTTCTATTCGGCCAGGACGGACGAAACGCTGTCATTTATTCATTTTCAGATATGTCGTTTAGACATGGCATCCGGTAAATTATAGGATGCTTTACAAAATGTTGTATTGCCACTTCTTTTCTGTGATAATGCAAACAATTTTCTTGTGACAGTATAATGTTTATAGAAGGTATTGTCCATGTGATAACAGTTTTTATTATCAGTATAGCTTTTACCTTTTCAAGACTTCATCTTCCCTGACATTCGCAGCCTTTCCCAATCATTTCTGACCACTTTCTGTGTAAGTTCATTATAATTTGCTGATGAGTCTTTTGGTAGATAATACATTTATCTTTATTGAATATATCTGGACCACCACCGACCTTCACAAATTTTTCCAAATTTAGAAGACGGCTAGTGCTATTAGTAGATGTGTCTTCCCTCACGCTTCTAATTTTCCCCCAAAAAAACTGTCCCTAAAAAGTAGTAATAAATCTTTAATATTTTGTCGCTCTTTCTTCCTAGCTGCATTTTTCATATCTTTACTTAGTGCCTACTTGATTCTCTAAGTTCAAATTTGGACTTAATAGCTCTAAAACTATACTATTGCCCTACCAAAAATGGAATTATTCGAAAAAAGTCTAAAGTCTATGTTATAACAATTACTCAATTCACAAAAAATATTTCCTAAATGAAGTATATTCAGATAAAGAAAAGCATTAAAATGGCTTTAATTTCATTGAAATCGGATATTAAATATAACAGTTTGAAAAATATCCACCATTTTGTAAACTGCAAAAAATATTCTGGCACCAATTTGTTCCCGAAATTAAACATTTAATTCAAATTATCTGAATATCCATCTGAATCAGAACTATCTGAATCCACGACTTTACTTTCCTAACAAGGAGGGTATAATTTTAAAGTATGCGAATTAGTATTAAAAATAGGTAAGAAATAAAATATTATAAAATCGGATTATTTAACAAATGAATAATAAAGAGTCATATATCTTCAGCTAATACATCTTATTAAAATAGCAAAACAACTATACTGATGATTCTTAAAAGAGAAAAAGTTATTGTATTAGATTCAATGTAAAATTACTGTTAATTTATTACTTAATTTAGGTATCAATGAGTAAAATGTTGACCTAGCACAATCTATCTTATACGAGATAATGTCTGCTTGACTCTCCAAAGATAGAGGCCAAATTTGCAGGGAAAATTATCAGGGGTACCGAATGCACGTAGGCGGGTCAGGGTCGCCTGAATTCAAGAGGGAACAGTGTGCTATGGTCAAATTGTCACCACCAAAGCAATTTTTGGCATTGCCCCTCGATTTACATGGAGATAAGAATTTAAAAAAAATCTAAATAAATATTTTCTTGTAGCCAGAAAACAGTTAAAGAGCGATCACAATTAATAGTGATAAAGTGATTAGTAATGATCACTTTAGTAATAATGATTAGTGATGTTCCAAGGGGGTGGGCAAGGGGGCTGCAAGGTTCAGGGAAAACAGGGTCAGTTTGTCAGACTCATGTAACTCACCAGAGTCTATCGGTCCCTAAGGTGAGGACTACGTAATGCCCACCACCGCAAGTCTATGATCCCACCACCTGGGTGCCACTGGTCACCCTGGGAGCCCTTCAGTCAACCATGGGGGAACTACTACCAGCAATTCCAGCCTTGCCCCTCGGAAGAGTGAAGGAAGACTCAGATTTACCTTCAACAGCACTTCTGTGGGAACCGACCTGTGAGATTTATATTTATTTAATTTATATGAATTTATATTTACGTTAATTTATATACTTCGATAGCAATTTGTATAATGATAAGTGGACTGTATTTCTGCAATAATCTCATAATCTCACAAATCGATCCTCTACACATTAGGGGGGGGGGTTATTAAATTAATATATATATGCAGCCAATCAAACTACAGAAATAACTACATACATTAAAGAGGTTCCTTATCTTATAGTACAGCAGGTTAGTCCACCAGGTATAACTAGGGTGTAGACACCAAATTATCCTCTTTGAGGTAGCTTCCATATCACCCAGTAACTGGTGCACAAATCTTGCATCCTCGTCTTGACCTGTCAAAAGTGCGCTAGCTGTGAAGCCAGATACCTATATATGACAAGTATATCAGAGAAAACAGTACATGGAACATGAAGACCTGGCTTAATTACCTTTAGTTTGAGGCTTCCATGTGATCTAACCGGGTCACCCTATATAATGACATTAATGGCCACTAATGATAAATAATGGGTTTCGGAAAGAACACTTAACTTGATTTGTTGACAGCGTGTTGACAGATGGTACACCTTTGGTATCCATAACACTACGTCCAAGTAAAATTAACAGGAGCCGAATTTGCTCCCGTGTGAGCCTCTGGTCTCGTATAACAACAGCTGCCCTCCTTCCCCCCTGACGCCTGGCCTACTTTGTCCAGATTTCAGAAAGTGATAGAAGGGTCACATTTACTCTACTTTAATATTGATAATTAAGTTAATTTATATAAGATGTTTTTATGATGGTAAAGTCCAAAGACTAATGTATTTAAGAATAATTCCCAGCAGAATAGCTGGTGAATTATAATAGTATGTGGTGATGATATCCCGTTTTCTTTAGACGGTAATTCCACTACAAGTTACGTTTTCTATGGGTAACTTGTTTATACAATACAGCTATTATCTGTATGATTATTAAATGGTGTCGGATTTTCCGACATAATTCCCCAGGGGGCTGCTCACGGGTCGAAGTCCTATTTAGAACAGACGAACACCGATACTCCTCCTTCGAATTATTAGATTAATTTGATGTTAGTAGTTAGTAAGCACACATTTGTGCGTCTGTTCGTACAGGACGGATGTCCCGTACTAGAGTTGCAAGGGTTAGAAGTCTAATGCGATTTCATTTCCCTGTCAACTCTTGAAAGGCTAATATTCAAGCCTTATTACATATTATTTAACCCAGAAGACTGGATGTGATCAAGTACTACAGTCAAGTATGATTCAGGGACTGCAGTGAGATCAGTGACATTAGATATAACTTGAAGTTTGTTCAAGTAACTGGTCACTGATATATAAACACTGAGGCCCATGGAATACATCTTGATTAAATAATAAATGTATCAAATCAGTCATCAGATTTATTGGGGTTTAATTTAGTTAATTGATTCAGAAGATTGAATAGCTCATCATTAAAGTAAAGTATGGTTCTGAGACTGCAGTGGGTTCAGTGACATTGGTCGCAGTGACTTGTAGCTGTTTTAGGCTACTGTTCACTGATTTGCCACTGAGGCCTCATGAACTCATCTTCAGCTTCAAATGATGATACTAACATCAACCTCTGTTGGTATAGTCAACTGTAATCTCCTTAGTATAATGCTACTGGAGAAATATAATCAGCTGACAAATTTAGATTTCTACTGGTATTGTTTATCTGCAGGCATAGGTCTCCTCAGGCTTGATACTGGGCCTGAGAGTAATTTACCTCCTGCAGAGTTTAACATGGTTATACCCTGATATTTAGTAGGGCTACCGATGAATCGATGGCAATAGTCTGTCCCAACAAGGAGACCGAAGTCAGTGAGGTGATCAGACTTAATATTATCTGCCAATTTTATTCCTCTATTTCTCAGGAATTTGGCTGTTGCTCTCAGACCTTGAACTTGTAGGTCTACTGGTATTTTGTCCACCACAATGGCTTGTACTCGACAGACGTACCTGCCTAAGCGTACTGATGGTTGTACCACCTGGTAGACTTGAGGTCCTGCATCTGTTACAAACCCTGAGATGTTGAATGACATCTGGGCTACAGGCCTTAATTGTAATTCATCTGCCAACTTTTTAGTGATATATGTTCTCTGGGATCCTTGGTCAAACAACCCACGGGTATGGACCTTGGCCCTCTTATTCAGGATGGTAATTTGGGCAGTAGGCAAAGTCGTATTACCTTTAGACTTTGCCGATTGGACACTCTTTGTTGGTTGCACCTTGCAGTACTGTACTGTGGTGGGAATGCTATCTTCCACCTTGGGGTTTGGAGACGTTGTTTTGGTGTCTCTGCACAATGCTGCATGGTGCTGACCTTTGTTACACCTATTACAGGTGTGTAATTGGGTATCACAGTCCTTGATGTTATGTTTCCTGAGGCACCTCGTGCAATGTTGCAAATCCTTGAGTCGCTCAACACGGGCGTCACTATCAGGAAAATTAGAGCAGTGGTACATTGAATGTTTCTCATTGCAGAACAAACATGTTCCATAGCTTCCAGTACCCTTTGGTGTCACGTTCTTGGGTGACACAGTAACTATAGGCTTGGAGGGTCCCACTGCATATACGCCCACACTGCTACTGTTCCACTTTGGTGTTGAATTATATTGTCTAGATTGATTTGGAGTACCTTTGGTACTCTGTGGTTTACTATTATTGGTTTCTGAGGGTTTACTTGGTGGTTTTAATTTGTCATGTGTTCGTAATTGATGAACTACTGACTTTAAACCTTCAGATATTTCATTCATGGATAAGATACTTTTATTGTAATGAGCACTCATTTGTCTCAATATGTCCCTAGGTATTTTCTCCTGGACAATTATTTTCAAGACCCACTCAGCCCCGTTTGTATCTGCTGTCAGGCTGAGGGCATTGATCAATGATTCTACCTCCAGCTTGAAGACTTGGAGTGAATCAGCTGAAGCCTCCGGTGGGGGTAAATGCAACAGCTCATGAACTAAATGTGATGTTCTTACTTCTGGATCAGCATAATTATCCTTGAGGAGTTTTACTGCCAGATCATAGCCGTCATTAGTTAATCTCAGATGGGATACTACTGTTTTAGCCTCACCTGATAATTGGCCTTGCAAATAAGAGAATTTACTACTCTTTGGTAAAGATTGTTTTGAGTCTACAAGGTCAACGAATTTGTTCCAAAATTCGTCCCAATCTTCCTCATCTTTTCCTGAGAAAGTGGGTAAATTAATTGGAGGGAGTCGAGCTTCTGCTTGACTCGTATTAGATGCAACTGTTGTTGTTGTTGCTGTTGCCTTGTTCTGGGCAATTAATTTGACATAAGGCTGTAACGTGGCCTGAGTGTGATCTTCATAATTCGCAAGATCAACCATAATGTCGTCTATTTCTGTTTCTGATAAATTGGTGTTGGCAAGTTCAGCCACATATGTTGCTATTTGACATTTGATTTGCTCAAATTTACCTGAAGCTGCTTGATAATAGCTTTCCAGGTCAGCATAATCAACTTGAGATTGTTGTGACAAATCTTCACATTTCTTGATCTGTCTTGTTAAGTGGCCTTTAAGACCTGCAAGGGTTCTTTTCATTCTCCCTGCATTATCCATCCTGGCTAGTTGGTGAAGCCTTGTGGGGCTTGTATTTGGGCTGCTCATAATACTGAACAAGCACTGATGGTAGCCTAGGGTTAAATTCTGCACTCACTAGGCAATAATCCTACCTCTACTAGAGGTTAGCACTTAAAATTAATACACATTATATATATACAATCATACACACTAATGATTTGAGTGATAAACCAGTGTCACTGGAAGTACCTTTAGGTTAGCTCTTCTATATCACCCTAGGATGGTAGAGACACTAATTAATCACTCAAAGGTGTAATGATCATAAGTAATTTATTATATACAACTCAACTCGAGTTGATAAAAATTACACCCAAAATAGGGTCTGGACCATTCATTAATGGTGTTAGGTTGTTCAATATAGTACAACTGACTATTGTAATAATGGGACTAGGATGAACAATAATAGTTCAACTAGTCATATCCTACCCTGTTGTGGGTTGGCAATTAGTAAATATTATACTGTGATCACTAGTGCAATATATATTAAATAATTCTCTATTTTGGAGAAATAATATACACAATTATTGATAATAGCCTCTTAATTAGCCTCTATGAAACTTCTAATATTATCTAGAAGTATTAAATATTATTAGTGACCTCGCGAAATAAAGTCCACAAAATTCGTAGATAATCTCTCGCGAAATGTAACACCACGAAATCCGTGAACAATCTCGCGAAGACACAGTCACTAATTTGGCTGGATTCTATATTAGCGCTGTCATTTCACGAAATAACACGCCACCAAATATCTGTGGGTGTGCATGAAACCGCTGACGAAGCTGAACTGGGCTGAGGGAGGCTCCTGAGCTCCCTCGAGGCTACGCTGCCGTCTTGACTGCTGGCTTTGTTTAAATAACACTGCACTAGTATATTTAATGAATCCACTGGTTAACTGGTTCATCCGGTACTAAGATGACCAAATGTGGGTTCATAGGACCGAATATTCCGGTTCCGAAGGTCCAAATAATGTGGGTTTCGAAGGACCAAATAATGTGGGCACCGACCTGTGAGATTTATATTTATTTAATTTATATGAATTTATATTTACGTTAATTTATATACTTCGATAGCAATTTGTATAATGATAAGTGGACTGTATTTCTGCAATAATCTCATAATCTCACAAATCGATCCTCTACACATTAGGGGGGGGGGGGTTATTAAATTAATATATATATGCAGCCAATCAAACTACAGAAATAACTACATACATTAAAGAGGTTCCTTATCTTATAGTACAGCAGGTTAGTCCACCAGGTATAACTAGGGTGTAGACACCAAATTATCCTCTTTGAGGTAGCTTCCATATCACCCAGTAACTGGTGCACAAATCTTGCATCCTCGTCTTGACCTGTCAAAAGTGCGCTAGCTGTGAAGCCAGATACCTATATATGACAAGTATATCAGAGAAAACAGTACATGGAACATGAAGACCTGGCTTAATTACCTTTAGTTTGAGGCTTCCATGTGATCTAACCGGGTCACCCTATATAATGACATTAATGGCCACTAATGATAAATAATGGGTTTCGGAAAGAACACTTAACTTGATTTGTTGACAGCGTGTTGACAGATGGTACACCTTTGGTATCCATAACACTACGTCCAAGTAAAATTAACAGGAGCCGAATTTGCTCCCGTGTGAGCCTCTGGTCTCGTATAACAACAGCTGCCCTCCTTCCCCCCTGACGCCTGGCCTACTTTGTCCAGATTTCAGAAAGTGATAGAAGGGTCACATTTACTCTACTTTAATATTGATAATTAAGTTAATTTATATAAGATGTTTTTATGATGGTAAAGTCCAAAGACTAATGTATTTAAGAATAATTCCCAGCAGAATAGCTGGTGAATTATAATAGTATGTGGTGATGATATCCCGTTTTCTTTAGACGGTAATTCCACTACAAGTTACGTTTTCTATGGGTAACTTGTTTATACAATACAGCTATTATCTGTATGATTATTAAATGGTGTCGGATTTTCCGACAACTTCCTCTGAGTCTTGCCCGCCATAACAAAAGGGTCGCAGGTCCTTCTTCCAATCCTGTGTTTTCTAAGCTATTCATAAGGTCGTCAGCTGGGTTAATACTCTACACCCCAGCAGTGCAGTACAGTGGCTATGCACTATGTTGCTTGACAGCGTATGTGTTGCTACACTTCCAGTGCTAAAACAGCATTGCCAGCCTAGGGTACGTTTCCACAAATAACTGTGTTGTTCTAACTCTGCCAGCCACTAGGACATTTTCATATAAAATCCTATTGTTCATTTGTGGGGGCTATAATATCACTCGTGTATGCTCATAGAGAGTTGAACGAAACGTCAGTTAAATTATATGAAATTTACTAATGAAAAGCAACATGAAAACATACAGAAATAGTACATGAATGAATATATATATATATATATATATATATATATATATATATATATATATATATATATATATATATATATATATATATATATGTATATATATATATATATATATATATATATATATATATATATATATATATATATATATATATATATATATATATATATATATATATATATATATATATATACATATATATATATATATATATATATATATATATATATATATATATATATATATATATATATATATATATATATATATATATATACACTAGCTGAACCCACCACGCGTTGCTGTGGCTCAATCTGGTTAAATGGGAAAGAAAGAAAAGAGAAAGCGCACGTTTCTAATATGTTTAATTAAGTAATGATTGTGTGTATATAACATTTTTTGTTGTTCTATTGTCTGTGGAGATATAGAGATTGTCTGGTTTGCCGACTCTAGATTTGCCTCAAGAATTATGTGAATTGCCTCAAGAGGCAATTCACATAAGAATAGAGCGACCTACCATGAACACCCAAATCACGGAACTATTTACTCTACCCACCATGAGAGTAAGGACAAGACAAGAACATATCGATGCCAACACAGAAGACAATGTCCAACATAACAGGCCAATTACACTGGATTAATCTTTGTGTTTAGATAGGAGATGCCTCGTATGGGCCAATAAGCCTTCTGCAGCCCCTATGTTTATCCCTTATGTATCCCCCCATGTTTTCACCTTCATTGTATTATCACCTGACCTAATGCGGGTATAAAATCAACTAGTATTGTAAGATCTGTTCACTTGAGAATGAACCATGGAGGTTCGAAACGTCGTGCAAATTATACAAATACGTGTAATACACTCTATAGTAAATCACTTCTTTTCTTCACCTTAAAAGTACGAAAATGAGTTTTGGAGAACTCCTATTTCAATTAAGCCCTGATGCTAAGAAAATAGTTAGAGGGATAGAAGCCCTAAACCAGAAAATAATAAATACAGAATATGCGGTCATATTCAATGAAACATATATATATATATATATATATATATATATATATATATATATATATATATATATATATATATATATATATATATATATATATATATATATATATATATATATATATATATATATATATATATATATATATGCGAACAAGCCTGAATGGTCCCCTGAACTATATGCGACTGAAAACTCACACCCCAAAAGTGACTCGAACCCATACTCCCAGGAGCAACGTAACTGGTATCTACAGGACGCCTTAATCCGCTTGACCATCACGACCGGACAAAAGGAAGTGATAGCCAAAGCTATTTGAACCACTTCCCCGCCGGCACTCGGATGGTATTCTGGGGCTTAGCATTTTATGAAATCACCTCATTCTTTGGGGCACACGTGAGGAACACAAATGCGAACAAGCCTGAATGGTCCCCAGGACGATATGCGACTAAAAATTCACACCCCAGAAGTGGCTCAAACCCATACTCCCAGGAGCAACGCAACTGGTATCTACATTATGCCTTAATCTGTTTGACCATCATGACCGGATAAAAAGAAGTGATAGCCGAAGCTATTTGAGCCACTTCCCCGCCGGCACTCGGATGTTAGTCTTGGGCATTGCATTTAATCAAATTACCTCATTCTTTGGGGCACACGTGATGAACACAAATGCCAACAAGCCTGAATGGTCCCCAGGAATATATGCGACTGAAAACTCACACCCTAGGGGGAGAACCCATGGCGATACACTCTATCTGGTATGGATGATAGCGGATAGAGTGTATCGTGATCCGGCCTGTACTCCTCTTGACATACCAGAAAACATAGTAAGGAAACTACTCCAAGCTTGTACTAAAGAGGCACCCTTCTTAAGCCCAGATGGGCACATGTATAAGCAAGTAGATGGGGTCGCCATGGGTTCTCCCCTAGGTTTCCTGTTTGCGAACTTCTACATGGGTACCATCGAGCAAAAGGTCTTAGTCGACATGAACTTGAAACCGGCCATATACTGCAGGTATATTGACGTCATTTTTACACAGGTACCTGATGTCAGACATCTGCAGGAGCTGAAGGAGGCCTTTGAGCGGAATTCTCTGTTGTGTATCACTTACGAGATGGAGAAGGATGGGAAGCGGTCCTTTCTAGATGTAACAGTCATGGAAAGGAGCGGAGGTTTCCACACTGCAGTCTACACTAAGGAAACAAACATAGGAATGTGCCTCAATGCCAACAGTGACTGCCCAGACAGGTACAATAGGAGTGTTGTTAACGCTTATGTCGACCGTGCTCTCAGTCACAGCTCAGGATGGAAGCAAGTCGATGGAGAACTCTGTAGGGTAAGGCAGGTCCTAGTCAACAACGGCTTCTCCAATGGTTTCGTTGAAGACATCATAAGAAGGAAGGTGAAACGCCATGCAAACTCTGAAGAGACAACTAACACAACACCTGTACCCCCTATTAGACTATTTTACAGGAACTTCTTTTCCGCAGCTCATAAAATGGAGGAAAGGGTCCTGAAAGATATTGTTAATAGGAACGTTATATCTACAGACAAAAATCAGAAGATACAATTGACGATTTACAATAAAACCAAAAAAACGGCCAACCTACTCACGAGAAACTCTCCAGACACAAAGCAGAACGCTTTAAAAGAGACCAATGTCGTCTATGCCTTCAAATGCCCACTTGGGGACTGTAAGCCTCAAAGAACTCAGTATATAGGCAAGACAGCAACATCTCTTTCCAGGCAATTAACGATGCATAAGGAACAGAGTTCCATTAAGGAACATATAATCTCTTCCCACAACTAAACCATCGCTAGAGAAAACCTAGTAAACAACACAGAAATCATTGATAGATACAGCGATAGCAGAGGGGTTGACGTCTGCGAGGCACTACACATCAAGAAGTCAACACCAGCAATCAACAGCCAATTAATGCACAACTATATTCTACCCACCTCAAGACTCCGCTCCAATATAGAAGCATCAAGAAATATGGACCAATAGGCTTTCTACAATCACTTCCATTCAATATCCATTGTTTCGTGTTCTGTCTTGTGTTTAGGAATTTAATACCCTATTAATACCACCTCACCCATCCACCTCACTCAAATGTAGATATAAACAAATCGAAGATGTGTAAGTTCTATTCAGTTGTGTGTGTGTAAACTAAAGTCTTTGAAAATGTAATAAGTTTTACGAAACGCGCTCAAGTGTCGCGTCAGACTAGAAATAAAAATGAATTTTGGAGAATTGATTTTTAAATTACCACCTACAGTGAAAAGAAACGTACGAAAGATCGAGAAAATTCGTGTTAGAATTATTAATCTTACTTTTTCGGTCATATTTAATAATATATGTCTACAGGAAAGACTGCTACCAAAATATACTAATATATATATATATATATATATATATATATATATATATATATATATATATATATATATATATATATATATATATATATATATATATATATATATACATATATATACATATATATAACTGAAAACTCACACCCCAGAAGTGACTCGAACCCATACTGCCAGGAGCAACGAAAATGGTATGTACAGGATGCCTTAATCCACTTGACCATCACGACTGGACAAAAACTGATGGTAGTCGAGGCTATTTAGCCCATCAGCCTGCCGGCACTCTGATGGTAATCTTGGGCATAGCATTTTAGCAAATCACCTCATTCTTTGGGGCACACGTGAGGAACACAAATGCGAACAAGCCTGAATGGTCCCCAGGACTATATGCAACTGAAAACTCACACCTCAAAAGTGACTCGAACCCATACTGTCAGGAGCAACGCAGCTGGTATGAACAGGACGCCTTAATGCATTTGACCATCACAACCGGACAAAAACTGATGATAGCTGAGGCTATTTAGCTCATCAACCCGCCGGCACTCTGATGGTACTCTTGGGCATAGCATTTCATCAAATCACCTCATTCTTTGGGGCACACGTGAGGAATAGAAATGGGATTAATTGGATTAAGTCAAGTGGATTAAGGCGTCCTGTACATACCAGTTACATTGCTCCTGGCAGTATGGGTTCGAGTCACTTCTGGAGTGTGAGTTTTCAGTTGCATATAGTCCTGGGGACCATTCAGGCTTGTTTGCATTTGTGTTCCTCATGTGTGATCTCGTAGTTCCTCTCACTACGGGATCTTCTCACACTGGCAGGTGCCTGGGACGGCTCTTCTCCGGTGAGTTCTTCTCGAGCCTTGATGTGCGACATAAACTCCAGCCGACGCTCCGCTACCTTGGACGTTCTCAGGTGGATGCCAAATGGGTTTGCTACAAGTTGGAGTTGTGCCTTGGTGCACTCCTCTAACACGCTCTCATCCCTAGTCTCAACGACTATATTCACCTTGTCGTCCTCCCTCTCTACGTCACTGAGCATACACGACAACACCCAACTAATTTCACTATTCCAGTCCTTGCACTAGCTGGGAGAACACTATCACTGAGTTTCTAGCAACACTGTCTCTCGTTAACGGACCCTGGAAACACTGTAACTCGATGAACGAGTCCTGGCAACACTGCAGCTCGATGAACGTATCCTGGCAACACTGTAACTCGATGAACGGATCCTGTCAAGATCGCCAATTTTGTTACATAGTTGGCTAGGGGGCTGCTAGAGGTTCAAGGAAAAGTCAGTCTGTCTGACTCATGTAACTCACCAGAGTCTATCGGTCCCTAAGGTGAGGACCACGTAATGCCACCACCGCAGGCATCTGATCCCACCACCTGGGTGCCACTGGTCACCCTGGGAGCCCTTCAGTCAACCATGGGGGAACTGCTACCAGCAATTCCAGCCTTGCCCCACGGAAGAGTGAAGGAAGACTCAGATTTACCTTCAACAGCACTTCCTCTGAGTCTTGCCTGCCGTACCAAAAGGGTCGCAGGTCCTTCTTCCACACCTGTGTTTTCTTAGCTATTCATAAGGTTGCCAGCTGGGTTAATAACTCTGCACCCCAGCAGTGCAGCACAGTGGTTATGCACTATGTTTCCTGACAGTACGTGTTATCTTGAGAGATGATTGACTTCTGGGCTTAGCGTCCCCATAGCCCGGTCCTCAACCAGGCCTTCTTTATGTTACACCCCCAAGAAGCAGCCCGTAGCAGCAGTCTAACTCCCAGGTACCTATTTAATGCTAGGTAACAGGGGCATCAGGGTGAAAGAAACATTTTGCCCATTTGTCTCCACCTCCACCAGGGATCAAACCAGAACCTCAGGACCACGAACCCGAAGTGCTGTCCACCCAGCTGTCAGCGTTGTTTACACTTACGGTGCCAAAACAGGATTGCCAGCCTAGGGTACGTGTCCACACATATCTGTGTTGCTCTAACTCTGCCAGCCATTAGGACATTTTCATATATAATGTTATTGTTCATATGTGGGGTCTATAATATCACTCGTGTATGTTCATAGAGATATATGGAGGCGCACTCAAACACGTCAGTAAAATTATATGAAATTTACTAACGAAAAGCTATATGAACACATATATAGAAATAGTACATGAATGGATATATAAATAAATGTTCTGGAGGCCGTCTGCAGCTCTCCTCTCACGACCTCCGGCAACTCCGTCAGCTGGGCAGATTTTAATGGGGGGACTCGCATCCTCTCGAGGCACGGGAGACATCTCCCGTCACACAGGGTGCAGTCGCACCTCCACAGATCTCTAGTATCAGCTCTTGATACTGGTAATGGCTCAAAAGGGCCACCACTTACGGGCTATTCATGCCCGTGCCACCTTTTGGGTGGCTTAATCTTCATCTTGGACACATTCTTGGGAGACATCTCCCGTCACGCAGGGTGCAGTCGCACCTCCACAGATCTCCAGTATCAGCTCTTGATACTAGTAATGGCTCAGAAGGGCCACCACTTACGGGCAATTCATGCCCGTGCCACCTTTTGGATGGCTTTATCTTCATCTTGGACACATTCTTGGGAGACATCTCCCGTCACACAGGGTGCAGTCGCACCTCCACAGATCTCCAGTATCAGCTCTTGATACTGGTAATAGCTCAAAAGGGCCACCACTTACGGGCTATTCATGCCCGTGCCACCTTTTGGGTGGCTTAATCTTCATCATCATCATCATCCTCTCGAGGGGGGCCACTTCATCAACGTCGACCGCTGCCTCACCAACTGCCACGTCGTCCCTACGTTGTTTTCTCCAAACAGTAGAATGCTGGCTGCCCTTCAGCCTATCCTAATACTAATATAATAATAATAATTCTAATGTCATATATATATGTCTACTGGCCTATCTTGCCTAATCAGCAAGAGGGGTTATGGGAGGGAAATATAATCCACCTTAATAACTCCTGTCCACGATGGCTGTCCTCTGATGGTGTGAGGGTTCCCGCGGGTCCCAGGTCGCTCCTCGGCAATCCAGTAGCGTGTTGTAAGGCCTCAGATGTCGTGAAGTAATCTCGTCGTCATCGTACCACTCCCTAGAGTTCAGATATTCCAATACAGGTTCAACCAGTGATCACTGAGCCTGTCACTGTATACACACTGAACTACAGGCCAGTGTCCTTAACTTGTATACCATGCAAGGTGACGGAGAAGATTGTGAGAAAAAACCTAGTAACACATCTGGAGAGAAGAGACTTCGTGACAACCCATCAACATGGGTTCAGGTAGGGTAAATCTTGCCTTACAGGATTGATAGAATTCTACGATCAGGTGACAAAGATTAAACAAGAAAGAGAAGGGTGGGCGGACTGCATTTTTTTGGACTGTTGGAAAGCCTTTGACACAGTACCCCATAAAAGGTTGATGCATAAGCTAGAGAAACAGGCAGGAGTAACTGGTAGGGCGCTCCAGTGGATAAGGGAGTACCTAAACAATAGGAAGCAGAGAGTTACAGTGAGGGGTGAGACCTCAGACTGGCGTGAAGTCGCCAGTGGAGTCCCACAGGGCTCTGTACTTGGACCTATCCTGTTTCTGATATACGTAAATGATCTCCCAGAGGGTATAGACTCATTCCTCTCAATGTTTGCTGACGACGCCAAAATTATGAGAAGGATTAAGACAGAGGAGGACAGCTTGAGGCTTCAAGAAGACCTGGACAAGCTGCAGGAATGGTCGAACAAATGGCTGTTAGAGTTTAATCCAAGCAAATGTAATGTAATGAAGATAGGGGTAGGAAACAGGAGACCAGATACAAGGTATCACTTGGGAGATGAAATACTTCAAGAGTCCGAGAGAGAGAAAGACCTGGGGGTTGATATCACACCAGACTTGTCCCCTGATGCTCATATCAAGAGGATAACAGCAGCAGCATATGCCAGGTTGGCTAACATAAGAACGGCCTTTAGAAACTTGTGTAAGGAATCTTTCAGGACATTATATACTACATATGTCAGACCAATGCTGGAGTATGCGGCACCAGCATGGAGTCCATATCTAGTCAAGCATAAGACTAAAATGGAAAAGGTTCAAAGGTTTGCCACCAGACTAGTACCCGAGCTGAGAGGTATGAGCTACGAGGAGAGACTACGGGAATTAAACCTCACTTCGTTGGAAGACAGAAGAGTTAGGGGGGACATGATCACCACATTCAAGATCCTCAAGGGAATTGACAGGGTTGATAAAGACAGGCTGTTTAACACAAGGGGCACACGCACTAGGGGACACAGGTGGAAACTGAGTGCCTAAATGAGCCACAGAGATATTTGAAAGAACTTTTTTAGTGTCAGAGTGGTTGACAAATGGAATGCATTAGGAAGTGATGTGGTGGAGGCTGACTCCATACACAGTTTCAAGTGTAGATATGATAGAGCCCAATAGGCTCAGGAACCTGTACACTTGTTGACTGACGGTTGAGAGGCGGGACCAAAGAGCCAGAGCTCAACCCCCGCAAACACAACTAGGTGAGTACAACTAGGCGAGTACACGTTCCTTCAACGTTCTCTCCTGGATCTGGAAACGGTGCCTTCCCTCCAACGTCTCCGCAGATGCTTGTCACACCATGAGTCTTGCTTGTCACACCAAGCAAGACTCATGGGCACCAGGTCAGCATTCCCGAGACTTCGCCGACCGATATCTCCAAGTTCTTAGTACTTCTTTGCCCACTAAACCTGGCTTCTTCGTGCTCCTCAGGAGCACAGTGTCTTCAGCGATAATGATAGAGTGTGATGGTTGCTTATAATCCACTGAGCAAGGCTCTCAGAGCCTCCAACCTTGAGAGCTCTTTGAAGCACGTCCTAAGTCATATCAGCTCTGCACGACGCCCTCCAACAGCGCCGAGCCAGGTTTCTAGGTGACTTCATGACAGACCCTGAATGGTGTGCCGTGTCACGTGACCTCGACCACAAAAGGGCGGATTTGTAGGCAGGGGTCGCCATTTTGTATTACCATGAGCGCGACCCTCCCCCCTTATCTATAATCTTATAAATACAATTTTCTCCCTAATTAGGTAACCAATTCGGTCGCTTCATATCATATGCCAAAAGACTCCCTGCATCTCAGGGAATCTGCAGCGTCAGCATCTGCTGACCCTGCAGATTCTCTTAATGCTGGCATTGGGGAGAAATTGGAGGGGGACCTTGTAACAGTGATTTGTAATAATCACTTTTATTAGTGATCTATGAAGAAGGTATTGATCACAAAAATTCACTGATCTTCACAAAATTGACTGAGATTTTCAGCTATTCATACTTTTGGCATATTACCATAAAACATGTAACTTAACACAGCGTCCACTGCTCCCAATGCATCTTTCAGTCGAAGAAAGACCAATCACCCTCCCACAGGTTTGAATTGAAATTGGAACTATTATTTTGTTTGCAAATATTTTTATATTAAGAATTTCCAAACAATTTATATATTTCATAGTAGTATTAATAATAAATGTTATATAGTAATAATTATTTACTGATCTTGGGAAAATTACCAGAAATTTTCTACTATTCATACTCCGGCCATGTTACCATTAACTTCTTTTTTTTCAAAACCAATGACCAA
>NC_091175.1:37113251-37240751 GCF_040958095.1 Procambarus clarkii
GAAAAGATGGGGAAGGTGTGTGGGGCTATTGACAGGGAAGGTGTATGTGTGGGGGGGGGGGGGAGAGACGGTAAAGGTGTGGGGGGGTAAAAACAGGGATGATGTTTAGGGGGAGAGATGGAAGAGGTGTGTTTGGGTGTGGGGAATTTTATGTTAATTATTTATTTATTTTACTTTAATAGATTATATAGGTAGAATTTTATTATTATTTATTTATGTAGCAAGTGGACTGTATAAAGATTTTGCCACTCCTTACAAGCTTTGGCTGTTTTATTATAAAACTCAACTAGACAGGAATTAACTTGTTAGTTGAAACATTAAATTCATATTATTTAAATGGTTAATTAGAATAATTAAATGTATACTCCTCTACGTAAATTCAGTCACGTGAGCTCGACATCTGTCCACATGTGGTTATGGCGTCTCACAAGTGGCAGACCTCACGTTGACTACAGCTACGTCGTAAACCAGTTACCTCTCGACACACAACATTGCGTATTAGGCCAAAACATAAGTTAAATTTAAGCAATGATTAATATAGCATACTATGTTAGATTATATATATAAGGTTTAGGTTATAAGACGCTCACCATTTATTTATTGTCATCTTCCGTCATAAACGGCCATAATTTATACATGTACCATGAGCTCATGTACAATAAGTTTAACATCAAAGGAAAGACACTTATCCTGGGAGACGACGTGAAGTAATGTGGCTGTCTAACACTCGCAGAACTACGTCATAGTATACTGCTTGCGAACCACCAACCAAGACGTCCTCTCTTACTTGTCTCACCTTCCTCCTCGGCCAGGACGCTTTTTTCCAAATTCGGTTATATTGATTCCCGATAGGAGGGTTTATTTTAGTATATTTGAAAACTCATCATTTACTTTAATTTATAGAATAGGTTTTTAATATACTCAGTCGCAAACTGATGCTTTAAAGTTATAATATGAAGTCAGATTTTTTAATTTGATCATTTTAAGTGACGTGGCCTAACAGTTGCAGTTATACATTTTCTAAAGAAAAATTGTCACGTCCGCTCTCTTTTTGGGGTAACATTTATTTTATTTTAATTTATGATTTAATTAACACAAGGACAGCATTAATTTTTTACTGCATGTTGTGTTAAAAATATTATATAAGATGTGGGAAGGAGAGATTGGGAAGGTGTGTGGGGGAGAGATGGGTAAGTAGTGTGGGGGGGAGAGATGGGTAAGACGTGTGGGGGAAGAAATGAGGAAGGAGTATATGGGCAGAGATGGGGAAGATGTGTTGGGGAAGAGATGGGGAAGGAGTATGGGAAGAGAGATGGGGAAGGTGTGTGAGGGGGGGGAAGATGGGTACGGTGTGTGGAGGAAGTGATTGGGAAGGTGTGTGGGAGGGGGAGATGGGGAAGGTGTGTGGGAGGGGGAGATGGGGAAGGTGTATGGGGGGGGGAATGTGTGTTGTTGGCGTTATATTGCACGGCCTCCTTGACCCTACGGTGTATGGGAATGATAAGCAAATTTAGCTTTTACCACGATGAAATATAAGGATTTACCTCATGTCTTAGCTAATATGCATATTTCTGGAGGAATTTTTTTCTTCCACTCTGGGTGATTTCGGTGTAGTCTCGTTAGACATCCCCAGAGGTTAATGAGTTCTGGCCGAAGTTCGAGGCGGCCCCGCGATTCCTGGAAAATAGAGGGACGGGTGGATTAGCCTTTCATTACCTGGCTGTTGTCCCTCTGTTGTAACAATGAAGATATCTTTGTGCCAACTATGTACATGTATCCCGTAGAATTTGGCAGGGTATACTCTGTGTCTGAAAAAAATCACTGAGTCGTTTAAGGACCCTCCCCATAGTCTCTCTCCATCTTTGACTTTTCATTTCATTCGGATTCCCAAAATGAAGCGCAGAGATTTTTTTATTGATAAAGTATGTGCTGACGAGTAATGGATATATAAGTGATTGTTCATTGGTTCGTGAAAGATTGCACACCACCACTCTTGGAGTTGCTGGGAGCTACAGTGTTGCACACCACCACTCTGGGAGCTGCTGGCAGCTACAGTGTTGCACACCACCACTCTGGGAGCTGCTGGGAGCTACAGTGTTGCACACCACCACTCTGGGAGCTGCTGGTAGCTACAGTGTTGCACACCACCACTCTGGGAGCTGCTGGTAGCTACAGTGTTGCACACCACCACTCTGGGAGCTGCTGGTAGCTACAGTGTTGCACACCACCACTCTGGGAGCTGCTGGTAGCTACAGTGTTGCACACCACCACTCTGGGAGCTGCTGGTAGCTACAGTGTTGCACACCACCACTCTGGGAGCTGCTGGGAGCTACAGTGTTGCACACCACCACTCTGGGAGCTGCTGGTAGCTACAGTGTTGCACACCACCACTCTGGGAGCTGCTGGGAGCTACAGTGTTGCACACCACCACTCTGGGAGCTGCTGGGAGCTACAGTGTTGCACACTAATTATAGAATAATTTTGTCTGAAGCACTGCTGCAGGCCGCCGACTTTTCTTAAAGATTCTTAAAACCGCTCTTAGAACAAACAGTTTAATCTTTTAAATCTAAGAAAGAGACCACATCTTCTCTCTTTTTTGTTATACCGTAGTCAATGGTGTTTTCCACCAATAGGCAATTTTTTCCCATTGAAACTCTTTCGTTAGGAAGTGGAACATAGCTAGCAGATGTATGTTAATTTTAGGTCAGGGTTTGCATCTTAAGAGGCAGGTGAAGCTCTCGGTTACACTTAGTTACAGGTGACAGATGTTCGGCCCATTGTTGTGTGTACAGCTGTTGACACCATGGTTAGTGGTACACAAACACCATCACTCCAGAGAGGTGCCTTCTACACCTACGTTCTGGCTACGAGAGAATGTGGGTTTGGCTACATATTTTATTATTATCTTGTTATGAGTTTGGACCCCAGAGGGATGGCCAGACACCACCCTCTTCAGGTAGCTACTTATAACTTTAGGAACTGACCTTGGGAGACCTAAGTTCCCAGACACTTCAAGGAGATATTAAATGGGAAACCCGTTCAATCTGTGTTATGTAGTGACTGACTAGTTCTCTAGTGTAGAGCAAACAGTAAGGCGAGATAGGTGCACATCGAGGTGATAGGGACGGAGTAGTTCTCTATGACGATTCAGCAGCTGTGAATATATATATGTCTGATAGCAGCCCGTCCTCCAAACAAAGATCCAAAAGTGATTCCATGCACCTCTAAACCCGCTGTTTATGATTGAAAAGCGGTTTACACACGACTCACAACTGTTCACGTTCGAACACGTCCGGAAGACGTGCTTCACTGAAAAATTTTGTTTCAACTAAAACGCTATAAATGCTTCACCCACGTACTATAAATACAAATAATCGCCAACAGGACCTAAACACGTAACCTATGCCTATATATGCACAATATGCTAATATCTTATAATATTAATTTATATTTGAGAAAATTCCCATTTTGACTGAACGGCATGTACAAATTTATGAATGCGTTTGTGTCCATTACACCCGCTGGATGTAATGGACTTGAGTAGAGGGCAGGTTGCTGGTCGAACTAGGCAGCTTGTGTACTGCAGTACGACACCTTTTCCGGAGAGCAGTTGGCCCACATGCTGATGACGATCCTCGCGTGTCACATTTATTTATTTGTTTTATTTATTTATACATACAAGAGTTAACATTCTTGTGCAGCCACTAGCACGCATAGCGCTTCGGACAAGTCCTTAATCTTAATTTTCACACACAGACATCCCCAGGCAGCAGCCCGTAGCAGCTGTCTAACTGCCAGGTACCTATTTACTGCTAGGTGAATGAGGCATCAGGGTGAAAGAAACTCTGCCCATTTGCTTCCGCCTCCAACGGGGATCAAACCCGGACCCTTCTGGACTACGAATCCCGAGCGCTGTCCACTCAGCTGTCAGGCCCCCTAAATCAGCGATAATAGATATTAATATTACAAATATTAATCTATATAAATAAAAAGATGCTAAAAATAATGTTCGTTTGTGTATGACCGCTAATCTCCGAAAGTTCTTCACTGATTGCTTTGAAATTTTCTCAACGTTCCATTCGCATCCGAGCAGGTTTTTATATACATACTTTATAGATGTCACGTCTGTGACGGTAAAAAAAAATACATGCTTTTTCTGAAAAACTGTGTTTTTCATGTGAAGAAAATTTTCGAATCTTCTTTACCGATTGTTTTGAAATTTGGACGCAACGTTGCATTCGAATAGGCATATATTCAATAGGCATATATTCAATAGGCATATAATAATATATTTTTATATATCTACTATATACATGCCTAACCTGTGACAGGAAAAAAACATGCCTTTCTCTTTTAAAGCAGCGCCATCTGTTGGACGTAAGCGCAACACACACTGTAATCTCCGAAAGTTCTTCACCGATTGCTTTGAAATTTTGACACAACGTTGCTTTCGAATAGGCGCATCTTTTTATATACCTACTATATAGATGCCACTCCTGTGACAGATAAAAACATGCGTTTTTGAAAAATAGCGCCATCTGTTGCACATAATAGCAACTTGCAGCTATACTAAATATGTCACAAATTCCATTTCAATGTTTCCGATTTCATTGATAAATTTTATTTTCATAGATTTTTATTTAAATATTTTTTTATTTAATTATTTTGTGTGACATTGTGTTGGAATTGAGGTGTGTTATTTACCATGCTGTTCATTTAATAAGTATAAGTATAGATGCCACACCTGTGACAGGTAAAACTATGCTTTTCTTGGAAAACAATGCCATCTTTTGCATGTAAGAGCAAGACACATTCTATACTAAATATGTCACATTTTAATTTCACTGTTTTTGATTGCATTGATAAATTGAATTTTTATACATTTTTATTTTATTTATTTATTTTTATTTTTATTTAATTATTTTGTTTGAATTGCGTTGGAATTGAGCTGTGTTGTTTACCATACCATTCATTTCGTGAGTATAGTTTATTCCATTATTTTTTCATATTTTCATTTAATTTTTTAACTGTTTTTCCCTTATAGTTCAGTGATGGGAACATCACATCACTTGATGTTCCCAATTTTCTGATGGGAACATCAGACCATTTGAGAAGACATCGGACGAGGGAGTTGGGAATGGTGGGGATGACGAGGGGACGGAAGTGAGAAATGGCGGGGAGGACGATGGGACAAGGGAGTGGGTAATGGTGGGGAAGGACGAGGGGACAGGGAAATTTGGGATGGTGGGGACGAAAGAATGGGGAAATGGAGAATGGTGGGGAGTACAAAGGGATATTGGAGTGGGGCATGGTGGGAAGGAAGAGGGATAGTGGAGTGGGGAATGGTTGTGAGGCCGAAGAGACGGGTGAGGAGGGTATGGTGGGGAGGACTGGGGAAAGGGAAGGTTGCTGTGGCTCAGCAACGCACATGCGTTGCTGAGCCACAGCAATGCATGGTCGGGTACTGCTTGTAAATAATTAAACAACATATAAAACAAATATTATATTAATGCTCCAACACGACCGACTATTACGTTAGAGGATTTGCTTGACAGACTACTGCTTCCTGAAGTACGAGACCCACCTCACGGCCGGTGTGGCCCTCACACCAAGCCCCTCCCTCTACTGGTACGTCCTCTGCCACTAAACCACCTGCTGCTTCACACTGATAACACACAGGTAATTTTCCCTTAACAGCATGTCGTTTTTTATTTGTTTTTGTCAGGAATTGTTAGGCCATGCGGGTGTACCCGACACTTGTGATTAACTTCACAGCAATGAAGTGTTGTGACAGCCAGTAAGGTATGAACCAAGAAGGTAAGAATATGTGACACTTGACCTGGTAAGTTCAAGTCATCAGTGTACCTTAACTTGTCTCAAGGTTAGGTGCCTTAAAGATTTAATTAAGAGGAATGGAGTCAGTGTGATATCAGTAAAAAATTGTGACGGGAAAGTGTTGGAGTATGGATGTTCGGCAGTCTTCCAATGGCAGGTGTCAATGCCTGGTCACACTTACAAAAAAAAGATAGACTGCTTGCCTGTTGTCTGTGGTAAGTTAGAGGGAGGAACACGTAAAACACAAAGTATGAACAATGAAACTTTAATATATTTACTTTAAACATAAATAAAAATAAAGACAAATCTCGGGGGAATGAAAAGTACAATAAAATGACAAAGATAAATGCAAAGACAATGTGAGACACAATAGTATAAAGGTGAAATAGTAAAATGGTGCTGAGAATATCGGCTATGGCTGAGACCTCCCTTCGTATACAAGCCAGTGAGCTTAGTATGCCAGAGAGAGATGTCAACTCTAAGAGCACAAAGAATATTCTGAAGTTGATAGCTGGTCAGGGCTCCGATGTCGATTCAGGTAGATGGCACGGAGGTGCAGTGTGCAGGTGCGCGGTCGGCGAGTCACCAGTCAGGAGCAGGCAGGCTGGAATCGGTAGTTTGCTGGTTGACGACAAGCCGGTGTGGAGGGTGTGTGGAGTAGGGGGGATCTTGGGTACGTTTTGCCTCCTGGTCAAAACGTTTTGTGCTACCGGTGACGTATCTTGAACGTAGCATCTTATACTTGTTAACTGGACGTAACTTGAGGCAGGGAAGAGCAGGCTCAATCTCTCTAGAAAGAGATTATCGTCATATATGGATGGGATTAGAGACCTTTCTCATTAGATTAATATTAATATTCGTGTCACATTGCTTGTACTGTGTGATAATGTTTGGCCTGTGTGACGGTGTTCCCCCCCTTATAATTCTCCCACGCCTGCAGTAAGAGTCATGTCTACTTTTCCCAAGCGTTCTCTACGTTGCAGGCTACAATTTGATATATGGGAGCGAGTGAAGTGTTCTCGGAGAGCCGAGAAATTTGTGAAATAGTAATATTCTGGCCTGTGGTATAGGCCCTTTAGGGAGCCAAGATGGCGCTTGCCTCCCTGATTTCCCGCTAAAACCGTGTGACGTCAGTGGCACTGGATTGGTCACCGACAGCAGTGTGGCACCGGGGGCCAATGAAAACCTCCCGTGGCAAAAGTGACGTCACGAAGGAAGGGGGTCCGGCCAGCGCACCGAGCTGGCGCCATCAGTCAGACACGACACATCATAGAGGTCGGACGTGCGACGATCGGTCCTGTCAGTTGGACAGTTGTTTCCCGCTCCCGTGGATTTACGCGTCACCTGAAGTCCGCCAGTACTCTGAGAAGTCTTCCCTATTTCATGTGTTGAACCAGAAGAGGGAATTGACGGTTATTTGAGCAACAAGTGCTCCAGTCAGGTACTGTGCAAGAAGCAGTGAAGCCGTGCAGTGACGTATGTGACGTCTGTGGCAGTTCACCAGTTCGTGACAGCGTAGTGGCTGACAGAGTCTCTGGGTAGCTGAGGAAGAGAGGACTATTTGGGGAAACCGGACGACTGTAGCTGAGACGTAGGCGACAGCCGTTGATGGGAGAAGACGACAGCCAGGAGACCGACTCCAACCTTCAAGAAGTTAAGAAGGAGGACGGACCTGCAGTGAAGAGGGCACGGAGACGACGCGCTAAACGGTGGGACGACGAGAGGCTCTGGTAGGACATGACGACGTGTGTGTGGGGGCGTTCCCGACACGAGGACCAGGCGCTACATCTCGACTCTCATCGGAGGATAGGGTGAAGTAGGTGTTTCTAGTTCCCTCCCCATTCCCCTTTAGTTAGCTATGTTATTCGGCTATATTATCTAGCCTGAGGATTTTATATGTCGTGAGCAAGTCTCACCCATGTCACGGTAAAGCACCAGTGTGCTAGACAGTACTATCAAGAGTACTTGTAATATTCATGTTGATTATTGGTGTGTACAGGCACCAGGAACAAGTGATAAATTTACTGTGTTGTGTATATCTTTCTATAGATTTTGATATGAACATATAGTGGTAAATTATATATAATATTATGCCAGTATTTGGAAGTTAGGCTGTGTGCCCAGAAACCATTTATTTTCCATGTATTGATATTGGATGTATCTACATTATATATGCTATGTTCATGCAGTGATTAGTCATTTGTGAGTACAGTGAATTATTGCGTTATCGCCCACGAGAGAAAGTACTGAAAACTCCAGTGTTAATAGTTCATAATATATTGTTGAGTGAAGAACAATGTAAAGCCATTACAGTGAGTCATTATAGCATTGATTGTAGAAAAGACTGTTTGAGCCTGAGTACAGTGTAACTAAGTAATACGGTCTATTGTGCCAGTAACGAGTGGGCGAGTTTATAGTAATATTGGAGAACTTAAAGAAACAGCGCGCGTGAATCTGAAAACAAGCAATAATCTTTCGCGCGCGGAGGCCAGGCGATCAGTTGTTCTTGACATTTGACAAGGAGGGCAGGTGTTGCCACTTAGTGGTCGCATACTAACCGTGGGAATTACCGGCCGCGTCCGGATCAGTTGGTTTATTTGTTATTGTTTGGCCTTGTGACATCTTTCATACATTTTAAGTAAAATACAAAATTACCATTGTGTTTTTATCATCTCCTCCATTGATCTTGTGGCTATATGATACTGGAAAGCATAGAGTGATACAGTAAGTACCTGCCTGATTCCTGATCTTTTGAGTGTGACCTTGCCAAGGCTACCACTAATTCCACCAGTCCACTGATGGTGTTACTGGCCACCTAAAACACCAGTTGGCGACCTTGTAGTTAACCGTAGAGCCCGATTGTTGGGGAGGGCACATGACAGTCAAGTGAACGAGTCGTGTTCCCACTCTTTCTTAATAAGAGGCCGTTAAGATTGACTGGGAGACTCTCCTGGCGTGCAGTGGCGCCGTGAGGATCGAGTGAAGACCCGCAGGGCTACGGTGAGTGACCTTGAGCATAACTATTGCTCACCCCAGAGTAGGAATAGAGAGGTGAAACCCCAACACCTGCTGGTGTCTTTCAAACTATGGTCATATCGAAAGGCTTGAAGTACTAATTGTCAAAATTAGTAATTGTGTACAATATTTTAAAAGTCAAAAGTTTATCTATGACGAATTCAACCACTAAACATACGTATGTTCTCTGAAGGTCTATGGTGTGAGGGATACAGTTCTGCAGGAGTACAGACTAGTATAGTATGAATTTAAAAACCTTCATAAAAATGCATATTGGTCTTTATTTTGGTCAGGCAAGGAAAACTTCATGGTGCTACTGCTGTTTTATGGCATAACAATATGCACTGTAAAGTTAATATTATAAGTATCATATCATGCAGAACATCCCACGAAGTTTCCTTCAATGGTGCTGAGCACTGTTACGTAACTCGCTTAACATTTAAATTTTATGTTTCAATGAAGCCTGTGGAAGGAATAGTGGGTGCACTATTCCTATCCAACGCCTTAACTACAAAAATAAAATAGACAACAGATTCCTTCTGTCACATGCGTGACAGTTCCAGTGTATACAACAAATTACTGTCAAATATTTATCCATCCTACGCCAGAATCCTTCCAATTAAATTGTCTCTATTATATTACTCAAGAAACTGTTCCATAAATCCACTGACTCACTTCCAAATCTGCATCTAATGTTACGCATGAAGTCACCCCATCCAGCATGAGAACCAAAGTGTCGGCCAACAGCTTCAAGCTGCATTAAACACCCTGGGATAATCAGCACGAAACCTGACTCCTGGTGACCCACTGCACAGAAAATTTTGACTTGTGTGAGACTGCACTTAGAAATTGTGTTAGATTATGAACAAATCTACAAGGGCCGTGATGAGGGTTCGAATATACGTCCGAGAGAATCCCAGACGAGCCTTAATCGACTGAGACACGACATGGTAAAAGAATTGCAACTGGGAGTTCAACTTGACCTACCACGGATCCTACAGTCTCTCCGAGACACAAACCAGGTTTTTACACAATTCCTCCATGCACCCGAGTTCTGCCAGTAAGCTATTCTACTTCTTCGCCCTTTCTTTATTACACACAGAAATCACAATAGTGTGATGCATCAAATGAACAAATTCACAAGGGCTGTGATGAGGATTTGAACCTACGTCCAAGAGGATCCCAGATTCGCCTTAATCGACTGTGCTACGCCATGGTTAAAGAATTGCAACCGGGAGTTCAACTTGACCTACCACGAATCCTACAGTCTCTCCAAAACACAAACCCGGTTTTAACGCAATTCCCCCCATGCACCCGAGCTCTGCCAATAAGCTATTCTACCTCTTCGCCCTTTCATTATTACACACAGAAATCACAATAGTGTGATGCATCAAATGAACAAATGAACAAGGGCCGTGATGAGGATTCGAACCTACGTCTGAGAGGAACTCTGACGCACCTTAATTGACTGAACTACGACATGGTAAAAGAATTGCAACCAGGAGTTCAACTTTTACCATGTCATAGCTTAGTCAATTACGATGCGTCTGGGATCCTCTCGGATGTAGGTTCGAACCTTCTTCACGGCCCTTGTAGATTTGTTCATTTGATGCATCACACAATTGTGACATCTGCGTGTAGTGAAGTACGGGCGAAGAGGTAGAATAGCTTATTGGCAGAGCTCGGGTGCATGGGAGATTTGTGTAAAAACCTGGTTTGTGTCTCGGAGAGACTGTAGGACCCGTGGTAGGAATAGTTGAACTCCCGGTTGCAATCCTTTAACTATGTCGTAGCTTAGTCGATTAAGGGGCGTCTGGGATCCTCTCGGACGTAGGTTCGAACCCTCATCATGGCCCTTGTGGATTTATTCATTTGATGCATCACGCTACTGGGATTTCTGTGTGGAAATTAGGTAATGAATGATGGGGGTTGCCCCTGAACTTCCTATAGAACGCATTCTATGCAAACTTGCATAGTTTTAACATTATGCACAAGGGAAGGCAAGAAGGTCCACCTCAACCATGTGAGGCAAATAGATGTGAAAGGTTCCAGCAAACCCCAGTATATGTTAGAGTCGCTGGACTCCACCAGAAGCTCAGGTGCTGGGGGGTCACGGCACAGAGGCTCCTGGTGGCCAGCACTAGCAACAGTGGCAAGAGTCACAGAGATTACGATAATAATGTATGAATGTCATTTACATTATAGTGATATGTATTGCATCATATTTTTCATCCACCGTAGTCTGCACTTGCAGTTGAACTAACAGACTCACATTTAGTAAATATGTGCACTCACATGACAACTCTCCGTAAAATTTTGATTGTGTCTAGAGAAGATAATGGTAATGCTGGTTAGAAAAAATATAACGAACCATCAGTGATTCCTCCAGAAGGGTGGAGGCAGTCGATTCAATAATAATGGTCGGCTTTGTTATGATGGATAATTCAATTTAGCCAAACATCATTATGAATGTGAGGGAATGAAGATTCCCTCAGCTAGTTTTTCTAGTTTCTAGATTAGGCTAGAGTCGCTTTAGGGACTCTAGACAAGAAGTTTTCAAACTACATGCACTTGTGGGGTGTTGGATGAAAGCTTATGTTAAGGACTGTCATTTAAGACTAACTAGAGGTCTGTGATTGCTCTGTAGAGAGAGTTACAGAATTTTTCCTGTTTCTGTGAAATAGGATGAGAGTTGAGAGTGAAGAGGTATGAGAGGGCAGTTGATTCTCAGCGGTCTTAGAGGTGGGGTGAACGTCGCCACCCCCCCACCCCCACCATGTGTGACGTCGCTCCAGTCCTAGGCCTCCCCCTCCTTGTGACGTCACAGGACGCCTCAGGGTGAGGGCGTCTGTGATTGGTAGCGGCACCTCCACCTCTAGGTGAGTTTTGGTGTAAACAGCTGTGATTGGGAGCGGCACCATACAGTTGTGCCGGCTTTGTGCTGATTGGTCAAGACAAGGTAGGGGGGAGATATGGACATTTTTGAGTTTCCCTAGCCACCAAATCTTCAGTCTGGGCTGAGCGGCAAGCTGAGAAGGTGACTGGGTGGGGGTGGCGGCTTCTACCTCCACCCCCCCCCCTTCCCCATTAATCGCTGTGTCATCCTCATTACTCATCGTGCATGGCACTCCTGCCATCATGGGTTGTGTCGAGGTCCAATTTGCATGAAAAGGGGCCAAAGAGTACGGTAGGAACAGTAAAAAAACCTCAGAGACAGTGTTCACCCATGAGGCAGCTGGCAGGCCTCATGGTGTAACAGATGGTTCGAATATCCTGTCTATGTTATGGACAATTGGTGGAATAAGGGCAGGGCCTCCTAGTGTAATTGTGGTGATATTACAGGCCCCTGTTGGACATTGAATTCAACCTGGCAGTGTCCATGTGGTGGTGACGCCGGCATTATCACACCCGGTGTACGAGCGAGGCATGGTCTGGTATGATGGGGGTGTAGGTCATCTCCCATCCGCGTGTGTATGCCTATGGGCGCCAGCCAGCCAGTCTGAGGCACCCCATGTGCTCGCCACCCTGCGCTGGCCACCCCGCGCCGCCCACCTTGGCCACCCGCCCGGGAGCCACCCTGGCGACCCCCTAGGCCACCCCCGTGCCGGCCACCCCAGGCCAATCCCCGCGCCGGTCACCCTGGCCATCCCCCGCGCCGGCCACACCAGCCCGGTGGGGCGCTGTGACGCCCCGTGCTTACCTCGTGGCTACCCGCTTAGGGCCACGTGGTGGCCACATGCCTTGGCCACCCCCTTGGGCCACGCTTGGCCACCTTCCCTGGACCACCCTAGGGCCACACCTAGTCGACGCACATGGAGCGAGCTAGGTGTTCTGCAGCCAGTGAGGTAGTGACCGGAATAATGAATGTGTTGAAGATTTAAGGAGCTGTGAGTCCAATAAAAGTTGTTACACATCTCAGGACTGTGTTAATTTCGGTAACAGCTGTGTGGTCCCATAGCGCCTGCCAGGCGTGGGAAGCAGCTGAGATACAGCTGTCTGTACTGGCGTCCAGGTGACTGGTTGGGATGTACCTGGAGATGGATGTTGTACACAGTACCACACTGTAGATGTATAAAGATATATGTTGTGTGTAGACTGACTCGAGTATGTAACCGGTCAGTGTAGAGATTTACCATATAAGTGATCCAGTTCTGTCGATTCTATATAATCGTTCAGTCTAGATTAATGCCATGTTGCTGCATGTTAATTATATCATTGCAGAGGTAGGCAGGCCAGTGTTGCATGGTTGTCAGTGGATATCCTGAGGTCTGTATAAGTGTGATATAAGTTTCATTGATTATGTGAATGCCATTTCCATGTGTTTCATTTGCATGTATATGTATGTACTGTGTTGTGTGGTGAGTCAGTAGATGAGATTGCTGACTGATTGCCTAATGATGTCATTGGCATGTGGGGTATGCTGATGGCATCATTATGTTGTAGGTTTGGGCAGTGTTGTTGTTGGTATACGTAATATTACTGCCACTAGGAACTGTGTTGAGGATTTGAGGGGCCCCTTTGAGTATTCAGGGGAATTCACAGTACTTAATGAGAGCAAGCAATTGATTAGTTAATTGCCTAATTACGAGAATTAGTGCCAGCTGTCCGCGTAGCGACAGTGGTTTATATTAACGTAACTTGTCTTGCTGAGATAGTCGTGATTGCACACAGTAGTCCCTTGCAACAGTTGCAAGATTAGGGGGCAGTAATGTAGGTATAATTTTGTTGTTGCCTAACCGCGTGTCATTACTGTGTGGGTCCAGTAATTAACGTGTTGCAGTAGCCGCAACCGTATGTGGGCTGTGCATTTATGTTGTTAAGCATGCCACTGTAGTGTGACCTATGTAACACTGGGGTTACTTTGTTTCTTTAAGTTGTGTTGAAGACTTAAGGATTCAGTGAGTTAATTAATGGGAATTAACTTTATAAAGGGGTTGCACATTTATTGTTGAGTGAGTGAGGGCTGTTAAAGGAGAACAGTGTCGAGCTTGTTGAGATACGTTTCCGGTGCAATTAATTGTCCATGTGACAACTAATTGACCACTCTAGCTAATTATGTAATTAGCATTCTCATCATGAATTCACGTAGTGGGAGAGGAACTGTCAGTATTTGTGTTAACGTAATTTGCTTGAGACTAATTACCTTTCTGGGGTATTGCAATTAGTGGAGTAATTAACGTCTGGGGTCTTGAGGTCTCAGATGACTCGGTAAAGCGAGGTCATGGAGCTAGCATAACTCGTTATATTAATCATATCCTGTCTGGTGACAGTGGATTAAGATGCACTCATGTTAATTAGGGGAGTAATTAACTCCTCGCCCGTGAATTCACAGTGTTTGATGAGACCTGCTTAGGCAGTGCGGAGTGAGACGTATTTATGTATGATTAATTATCGGTCCCGGTGACAGTTAATTAATTGCTTGGGGTTAATTAGGGTAATTAACACTCATTAAAGTAAATTTTGACATAGACTGTAGAGAAGCTACCAAGTTAGTGGTAGACTTAGTTAACGTAACTCGATGGGGATGTAATTAGTGGTCCGTTTGACCTTAATTAGGAATTACTCACTGAATACTTGCAAGGAGTCAAGTGTGATGTAATGTAAGAGACTTTGAGTTAATGTTAACAAGATGACTTGTGTTAAGAGAGACAAGTGTTGATGATTAACGTAGAGTACCATCATGTTGTTGTCTAAGAGAGACAAGTGTTTGTGATTAACGTAGTACTTTGTTGCTGACTGCTGTGATCAGTCAATTAACGTAATTAATCACATAATCAATTTTGTAACTGATTAAGGCAATTTCTTTTGTTTATCGTCTGGTGACGAGAGTAAAGTATCTTAGGGATTACTGGATTAGGGATTACTGGAGCTGTGTCTCAGAATCCCACCTTGCCTGGCTTCGCTTACTGTTTACAGTGCAACTTCTTGCAGGAAGTTGCAAAGAGTGTTCACATTAGGTTGTGATAGGGGGAGTCACTGTTGGTGTACCCTCCTAGTTACGTGGGTCTCTTCTGTTATGGTTGGAGGACCCATAAGATTGTGATTATAGTATCTGTTCACCGTGAAGCCGTGACAATATTGATTGCAAGCTTGTGTCATCAGTGGACATCCATCATTGTTCAGTTAGTTCATGTAGTCAGCCCAAAGTGTCAGCAAGATGGAGATTGCTGTCATTTCTCGAGGGGCTGTTGAATAGCTGTGCTGCAATTGCCACTGGATGGACATTAACGTAACGAGTCACTCTCTGTGTTGTAACTTAGTCTGTGATAATTTTTTGGATTTTGCAATATTGCATCGTCAGTGGGCACACCTGTGTTCAGGTTAGTTCAGTATGCAGCCTCACAGCAAGGGTTGCTATTTAGCTGTTTGTTATCGTGCCACTGGATGGACATTAACGTAATGTAAACTCGATATTGTAGTAGTTTAGTCTCTTGTTATTAATAAATTGTTTATTTTATAGAAAACGGTCTTTGATGTCAACCCTTCAACCATTCTTTTCCACCCATGTTCTGCTTTATACGATTGAATGTTGATGTGATATTTTGATATGACGGCTGTTCTTGGAACTTTGAATTCCAATTCATAGCACCACATCAAATATAAATATTTGATTGTGAAAACCCGTCGATTACCCTTTATTAGTTTTAACGTCCTGTTTAACTAGGAGGAACCAGCGGCCTATGTGGACAGGTTTTCACCCCTGGTGGTGGAGGCCTGGCGGTTTGCTCCCGCTTTTCCTTTTTATATTGGACTCATGCTTAACTGCCGTGTATAGCCTTTAAACTTGAAGTCTACCTCCTAAGGGAGGTAGGCGTAGAAAAAAATCTCACAATGATCATAAAATTATAATTGGAAGGAAACTAAGATTTTTTTTACAAAATCAGCAGGAACCACGAGGAGGATTCGAACCTATGCTCTGGGTAGTCCCAAGCTAATTTCTAAGGCATTGGTCTGAGTACTGGTCAAGAGCGTTGCTTGGGAGCGTCCATCCTTCTTAATGCTCCTACTGACTTTATCATTGATACATCATGTTAATGTGCTTTCTTTGTGTACAAATTTTTTTTAGTAAAATAGACTGAATGGCATGCCAAATAAAAGCCAAAGCTTTCATTTCACCTGAAATTAGGTGTGATGTTAGCATTGGTAGAAATCTGATCAAGGAACTAGGAAAAAGCAAGGTCAGCCTCTTGTGTGGTAGTATGTATTTATCTGGAACTTAAAAAGGCTTTGTCAATTAACCCATCAATCTCTTTCCTGAAAGATCTTCGTGGCTCTGTTATAAAAACTATGTAGATTTGATACAATGTATCTTCCTGGCTGAAAGCCATATGGTTTGCCACTTATAACGTCATTTCCTTCCAGGTATTCTACCATTTGCTTGTAATTATATTTCTACTAATTTGACTACCACATTTGTCAGCAGTAATGCATTATTTTGATAATTACTTACTTGTACCCGATAGAGGTCTATAATTTAGACGCTTTGTATTATTCCATTTTTAATATTAGAACTATGTTTGTCTTTTTCCACATATTTGCAAGCTGAAACATGCTGGAGGGGTGGCAGGAAGACTTCTGACATGGATGAACAACTTTCTGACAGGAAAAATAACGGCGGTAATCAGAGACAATAGATGAAACAGGGGAAATATAGATTGTGCAGTAATTCAAGATTAAATTCTAGCACCAATAATGTTCATTGTCTATATAAACGATTTTCCAGAAGGAATACAAAATTAAATGAACATGTTTGCTGAAAAGGCTCAGCTATTTGGGACGAGAGAGAGACTTTGAAGATTGTCATGACCTTCAAGATGGTCAGGACAAAATAAATATAATTGTAAAATGCTTAGCTATATGAATTTTTGGATACAGCTCCTGAGCCCATAATGTACCTCTGTAACCTTTTCCACTACCGCCCACGTCATGGGTATGGGGTGCATAATAAATGAACTAAACTAACTAGAGTACCAGAAACCTTTATCAAATCACACATATATCTTTGCTCATATTTGAAATATGGTTATATTAACGATTTGAAAAAAAAAGTTTATACATCTTGACTATACTGGTTATAGCTAGATTATTCATAACCGATGACTAAACTATTTATAACCACTGACTAAGCTATTCATATTCCTTGACTTGCCTGTTCATACGGATTGACTAGACTATTCATAACGACTTTTCTAGCCTAGTCAAAACTCGACTAGTAACAACACTTCTTTACACATAAAAAAGTTAACATTGATCTTGGAATGTTGGGAGCTGCCGGGGCCCCATCGCTATGGCAACCTTCTTTACAGCTGATATATTTCTACTCCCATAACAAATATTTCATGTGATGGATTCGTAGTAACAATTATATCTCCTTACTTCTGAAGGCATTTAATATTTTAGGCGTTATTAGAATATCTCTGTTTATCGACCAGGGCGTTGGCTCCTGTTCTATATGACCGACAAGCAACTGGAAGCCTTTGTAAAAAATATATCTGCCTGTGGTATAAGTATGTAAACGGGTAAAAGACTTAAAATGAAGCTTATATTTCTGTCATTCTTGAGACAAAAACATTTACATTTAATAACATATCTGGGTTAATTCAACATTGTGCTAAGAGAGGTCTATTCGCCGCTCAGTTGATCAGCTTGGAGCTCGGTGAGAGATGAAACAAACAACTTTTATAAAACTAATTATATTAGATTGTAATTATTATATTTTTCTGTTATAGGATTTATATATGTTTTCTTTCAGTCTTTCTTATGACATATATAAATAATTAATGTTCATTAACTTATTAAGATGTTTTCAACAATTTTCTTCGGATGCTCGTGAGTTTTTTAAGTTCTAATCCGCTGTGGTTGGGCCACCGATCTTTCATCTCCCCTCTTCACCTCATCTCCAGATCCTTGCTCAAGATTTCTGCAACCTCGCCCCGTTCTTCCATCCCCTGCTTGCCAACTCTATGGACATTTTCATTTCACTTCATGCTCGTGAGTTTCAACGAGGTTGGACATTTTTGGATTCCAACACATGGGTTGAGCCAAGTGACAGTTTGGTCAGATTAAAAAACTATTTATTGGCATGCTTAGGTATACACAGCAACGTGCTGCTACCCTATTCCATATGACGATATTACAGAGGGTAGCTTAAAGGCTAGCTATGAGTTCATCTAATATCCTCATCTCACAGGATGGTTAGTCCAACCTGGAATCTGGAGAGAACTTGAAATACGAGGCTGATCTATTAGCCTGCACAAGGAAAATCTAAAACTAGCACAAGAATATTTTACTATATTCAAGATTGTATAAAGTAGTTATAGAGCTCAAAGTATTTCATATAGTTTGGTTTGAAATAATTGATAACAAGACAGCTCTTGTTCCCAAGTTTACAATTAGACTGCTCACCATTGGGGGATTCATTACCTGCAGCCACCTGCCATAGATACCGATATCCTAGAATAATTCTAGCTGTAATAGCTGGGTTCTCACAGAGGACCTGCAAATGCTCGTGGCACTTGCAACAGTCCACGATGAGTTCCCAAAAGAGTTAGGAACAGGACACCGACACTCCAGTGGCCGAGATAATAACCCAAAGATATAATCTCTTCCACTATGATATCGAAATCTTGTAGTCAGCCGTCGTCCTGCCCAAACAAAGATCGCTACAGGGCGTAGAACACTAAGGGTTCACTATATCAAATTTAGAGTTTTGATGTATGGCTATGAAGCAGCTCTACCCTTGAGATATATTACGAATATAGGAGTCGTATGGGGGATTGTCTCACATGTAAGACATACATATCACATGTATGTCTTACATGTGAGAGTAGTATGGAAAAAAGGGTTTAATTGAGAGTGTCTATAACTTACAAACTTTTTTTAAGAAAATTAACACTAATACACACAGGTTCATTATCTTAACAGAGAGTTTCACTTCTAAAACTAAGCAAATAGGGAATTTGTCTCCCGCCACATTTAAGGTACACAGAATGAACTACTTAACACTTGTGATAACTCTTTAGCATAAGGAAATGCAAGGGTCATCGATTGGTGCATCACAATATGCTTATAACACTTTTGTCAATCGAAACGCAGGCACTTTGCTCTAGTTATGATATCTTAACACAAGTATATAAATAGCGCACAACAGAGATATAATAATTCCTTTAAAAGATAGCACAAATAACATATGACAATTATATGTCACTAAGACTAATAATCAATGAAAGGAGTCAGTTGACCTCAGACGAATCCAGACGATCGTTTAGCGCTCAACCTTGACCACTCATATTGCCAGCTCATCGTTTGTGTAGGCGCGAGGGTGGTGGCACAACTTTCGACCGACTTTTTCAGTGATTCATCATGGTCCGAGTGAGTGATATGTACCGTAGGACTCTGAATGCTTGCTTACACTTCTCAAAGCAAATTGATTATGTGACGCTGTGCCGGTCCTCGTGGATGACTTCAGTATATCTATTGCTGATTTACACGGTCTCCAGGAGCACCAGTTGAGTGGAGACGGTGGTACAGTAAATATTAAGGATGCAGGGAAGGATACGACCTATGTCGTAGTGAGGTATGCGCGGTTTGAAATGCCTGACGGCGTTATGAGAATGACACTTTCTTGCTATGGAAATGTGATTGAAGTCAGACCGCACCATTTCACGTCGGGTTCTGCAAAAAGTGACCTGACCGGGAATTGTACAGTGGCGATGAAGATGCTGGCAGGAATTCCGTCATCGCTGAAGGTGGCTAGGACCACAGTACACGTGGTCTGCCATGGGCAAGAGCGGATATGCTTCAGGTGCAGAATGTCTGAGCATTCATGAGGTTGCCCCAGAACACCGGGCTAACATATTCTCAAAAGCAGATTTCCGCCGATGATTGAACCAGTGATAAAGAGAGGTGGTAAGGAGGCAAGTGCTGCATCGATGGAGTCTTGTGTGAGCCCTGTGGTAGAGAGCGGTGCTGGTGGAGGTGATCAGCCTGCACCAGCGTCGGACGTTGTTGACGTGATGTTCGATCGTCTGGAGTAGTGTTAGAGGGGTTAGGTGGTACTGAAGGAAGTGGTTGAGTTGATGTAACCAAGATGACCACATTGTTTTCTGGTGACATGTTGCCTCATTGAAAAGGTGAAAAGGTGCAGGGAGAGGTAATCGTGAATACTCAGAAGAGGTGTGTGGCTGGTAGCCAAGGTTCTAAGGGAAGTAAGTAATTATCAATAGAAGGCACCAAACCGGGAAAGCTATGTAGTACCATCAAATGTGCGGGATAATCAGAGAGCACTAAATATCACCAAGGATGCCAATACGAGAACATAAACTCATAAGGCGAACGATATCAAAAGTATTGGAGTCGCCAAGAATTCTATCGAGGGACAAGCGACCGCGGGGGACGGTCGGAAAACAAGACACAAGCTCGTCCTGGAAGTCAGGACATTCAACAAGGATATGCACGACCGTAAGACGGACAATGCAATTTGGACAATAAGGAGCAGGGCGGCGCTCGACTAAGTGACCGTTAGTTAAACGGGTATGACCAATACGTAACCTAGCCAGAGCCATTTCCACCGCCGGTTACGGTGGCAAAAGGAAGGCCACTGGGATACACGACTCTTAAGAGTATGCAGTTTGTTACCAATAACAGACGACCAACAACTCTGCCCGCAGGCAAGGATGGAGGCATGAATAACTGGGTAAATGTCGGAATAAGGAATACCTTTACGGCAGATGGGACAAGTGAGGATAGCGTCCTTAGCGGCAGCATCCGCACGCTCATTTAAAGAGACACCAACATGGCTGGGAACCCAGCAAAACGCAACCGACTTAAATTTACCGGAGATAACAAACAGCCAATGTTGAATCTCGATGACCACCGAGTGGACCGGATTAAAGGACCCTAAAGCCAGGAAGGCACTACGAGAGTCAACTACCACCACAAAGGAGGATTGACACCGGGAAAGCAGGAGACGAAGAGCATAGAGAATAGCATAAAGTTCTGCTGTGAAGATGCCAGCCTCCGGAGGAAGGCGACACATATAAGTGTGGTTAGGAAAAACAACAGAGTAGCCCACACCGTCAGCAGATTTAGACCCATCGGTGAAGATGGGAGCGGAGTGGGAGTGAGAAGAAAAGTGCTCGAGGAAGAGGCGTTTCAGAACTGTAGGAGGGGTAAAAGCTTTAGTGATGCGGGTCAGAGAAGTACAAAATTTGGGAAGGGGGACCCTTCACGGGGGCAGGGATGGAACAATACGAGGATAAACATTAGTAATACGAACCGAAAGAGAATCTTGTAAGCGAGACAAACGGACAGAAAGAGGAAGGTGGTGAAGAGGAACAGGAACTACAGGAGGGGTATAAGTCAAAGTACGATAGAGGCAAGAGTGAGGATGCGGTAAGGTTCGCGCAAGATAGCGAAGACTGTAGTGATCCCGGCGGTCCTGGAGAGACAGAAAGCTAGTGTCAGCGTACAAGCTGAGGGTAGGAGTTGAGCGTGTAGCGAGTAGATTATCCCAATAATATACTCGCTCCAAATGCATTGTTAATATTCCTGTCAACCTTTGGAGATGAATGAGGTGAGGCGTTGCCTGGGCAACACGGTGAGGTGTTGCCCGAGCATATAAGCAGCAGAATATCAAACATTAACTAGTCTACTTTCAAGTGTGGTCTAGAGCAGACACTTTCGAGATACTGTACCGACGCTCAGTGCGCTTAACTCACACCAAAGTATCACCTGTGTACTTCTGTATATTCGACCAAATATATATATAGTATCTTAGTGTCTGTGTTTATTTGTCACCATACTTTACGTAACCAAGAACCGTTACAAGCGGAAAGCCCCAGAGCTGAGGCGCAACCCAGTATGGTGCAAAGGATCAAGGCAGCGAAGAGTAGAAGGAGTAGCAGAAGAGTATGCAGGGCAACCATAATCGAGTTTAGACAGGACGAGAGAGGAATGCAAATAGAGGAGCGTGCGCCTATCTGCTCCCCAAGAAGTATGGGGCAACACCTTAAGTAGGTTAAGGGCCTTAGTGCATTCAACACGGAGGTAAGAGACATGGGGCGACCAAGACAAACGAGTGTCAAAGAATAACCCCAAATCTTCGTGGACTCTTTGTACTCAAGGGGATGACCATAAAGTGACAAAGAGGGACGAAGAACGACCCGCTTCCGAGTAAAGGTCATGGCACAAGTCTTAATAGTAGAAAACTTGAAGCCATGATTGGTGGCCCAAAATGACACGGCATCAATCACAAGTTGAAGCCGCCATTGAAGGAGAGGCGAATCATCACCCCGACAGCAAAGAGTAAGATCGTCAACATAAAGAGCGGAGATGATGCCAGAAGGAAGGGAGGAAAGAAGACCATTGAGGGTAACCAGAAAAAGAGTAGTACTAAGAACACTACCTTGGGACACACCTTCATACTGCCGAAAAAGAGGCAGAAAGAGTGGTATCAAGCCTGACTCGAAAGGTACGACGAGAGGGAAAGCTTTGAAGGAAGAGAGGGAGATTACCACGAAAGCCAATAGAACGAAGTTGGGACAGAACACGGTATCTCCATGTCGTGTCATAAGCCTTTTCCAAGTTAAAAAGGACAGCAGCAACGGAGGTCTTCGCAGCAAAAGCAGTACGAATATAGACCACCAAGTTCACCAGGACATCAATCGTGCTGCGGCACTTGCAAAAACCAAATTGAGAAGGAGAGAGGTGGTGATTGTGTTCCAAGAACCACATCAGACAGACATTTACCATACGCTCAAACAGCTTGCAAACACAACTCGTGAGAGCAATAGGGCGGAAGTCCTATCGGACGAAATTATGGAAACATAAGATTTCCAACTCTCACGTTTAACTGTACGGATGATCCTACGGGCCACCGCACTTGCCTTCCGAAACAAAATAAAAGAATCGGCCATCTGCCGGCGGCGGTGTTTCTTCCAGGCTGCACGCTTACAGCAGACAACCTGAGCACAGTCCGCATTCCACCAAGGAACGCACTTCCATGTGCCCCCTGGAGGAAGAGCGAGGAATAGAGCGGAGGGTAGCGTTGAAGACAGTGTTATAAAAAAGGAGGGCGCGAGGAAGAGGCAGAGAGGAGAGGTCAGAGAGAATAGCACGGAGGGTAAATAGGCTCCAGTTAGCCTTGGCAAACTGCCACCTAGGGAAGGAGAGGGGAGGGTGAAAAGAAAATAAAGAAACGAGGATGGGGAAATGATCACTGTTATGGAGGTCATCAAGACCCTGCCACGTGAAATCTAAGTAAAGGGACGACGAGCAGAGAGTAAGATCAAGACAGGAAAGGGTGGGAGTTCGAGAGTCCACATGAGTAGGCTCACCAGAATTCAGAAGAGATAAAGAAGAAGCGAGGACGAACGGTTCGAGAAGACGGCCTCGGGTGTTTGTCAGAACATCACCCCAGAGGGAATGTTGACAGTTGAAATCACCCAAAAGGAGCACCGGCTCTGGCAAGGAGTCCAGGAGGTGCTTAAGATCTGGAAGGGAAAGCGAGACATTTGGGGGGAGATAAATGGAACAGACTGTATATCATTTACCCACAAAAACGGGAAAAAATTGGAAAGCAAGAAGACACACACAAAAAAGCAAGACACACTCTCGTCCTGGAAGTCAGGACATTCAAGAAGGACATGCACGACCGTAAGAGGGACAATGCAACTAGGACAATAAGAAGCAGGGCGGCGCTCCATCAAGTGACCATGGGTTAAGCGAGTATGGCCAATACGCAACCTCGCCAGAGCCGTTTCCCATCGCCGGTTACGGTGGTAGGAGGATGGCCACGAGGAAACACAACATTTAAGAGTACGTAGTTTGTTACCAGTAACAGACGACCAAGAAGCCTGCGAACGGGTAAGGACGGAGGAATGGATAACCGGGTAAAAGTCGGAATATGGAATACCTTTACGAGAGATGGGACAAGAGCGGACAGCTTCCTTTACGGCAGCATCCACACGCTCATTTAAAGACACACCAATATGGCTGGAAACCCAACAAAACTCAACCGACTTAAATTTACCGTGAACAAGAAACAGAGAATGCTGGATCTCGACAACTACTGGATGAACCGGATTAGAGGACCCCGAGAGCCATGAGGGCACTATGAGAGTCAACAACAACTACAAAGGAAGACTGACAACGAGAAAGCAGGAGATGAAGAGCATAGAGAATAGCATAAAGCTCCGCTGTAAAGATGCTAGTCTCCGGAGGTAAGCGACACATATAAGTGCGATCAGGAAAAACAACAGAGTAGCCAACACCATCCGCAGACTTAGACCCATCGGTGAAGACAGAAACGGAGCGGGAGTGAGAAGAAAAGTGCTCGAGGAAAAGGCGTTTTAGAACCGTAGGAGGGGTAAAAGCTTTAGTGATACGGGTCAAGGATGTACAAAACCGCGGAAGAGGGACTCTCCACGGGGGCAAAGAAGGAACAACACGAGGAGAAACATCAGAAATACGAACGGAAAGGGATCCTGTAGGCGAGATAACCGGACAGAAAGAGGGAGGTGGTGAAGAGGAACAGGAACCGCAGGAGGGGTAAAAGTTAAAGCACGACAGAGGCGAGAGGAAGGAAGTTGCAAGGACCGTGCAAGATAGCGAAGACAGTAGCGATCACGGCGGTCCTGGAGAGACAGGCAGCCAGTGTCAACATACAAGCTAAGGATGGGAGTCGAACGAAAGGCACCAGAACTGAGGCACAACCCAGTATGGTGCAAAGCATCAAGACGGCAAAGAGTAGGAGAAGCAGACGAGTAAGCAGGGCAACCATACTCGAGCTTAGACAGGACGAAAGAGGAATGTAAAGCAAGGAGAGTGCGCCTATCTGCCCCCCAAGAAGTATGGGACAAGACCCGAAGGAGGGTAAGGGCCTTAGAGCACTCAACACGGAGGTAAGAGATATGGGGAGACCAAGACAAACGAGTGTCAAGGAATAACCCCAAAAGCTTCGCGGAATCTTTGTACTCAAGGGGATGACCATAAAGTGACAAAGAGGGACGAAGAACGACCCGTTTCCGCGTAAAAGTCATGGCACAAGTCTTAGAAGTAGAGAACTTGAAGCCATGATCGGTGGCCCAAGACAACACGGCATCAATTGCAAGTTGAAGCCGACGCTGAAGGAGAGTGCGAATCATCACCCTGACAGCAAAGGGTAAGATCATCGACATAGAGAGTGGAGAAGACACCAGAAGGAAGAGAGGAAAGAAGACCATTGAGGGCAACCAGAAAAAGAGTAGTGCTCAGAACACTACCCTGGGGCACACCTTCGTATTGCTGAAAAGAGGCAGAGAGAGCGGTACCAAGGCGCACCCGAAAGGAACGACGAGAGAGGAAGCTGTGGAGAAAGAGAGGGAGATGACCACGAAGGCCAAAAGAATGAAGTTGAGACAGAATATGATATCGCCAAGTGGTGTCGTACGCCTTTTCCAGGTCAAAAAGGACGGCAACAACGGAGGTCTTCCCAGCAAAAGCAGTACGAATATAGACCTCCAAGTTCACCAGGACATCCGTCGTGCTGCGGCACTTGCGGAAACCAAATTGAGAAGGGGAGAGGAGGTGATGGTGTTCCAGGAACCACATCAGACGAACGTTAACCATATGTTCAAAGAGTTTGCAGACACAACTTGTGAGAGCAATAGGGCGAAAGTCCTTAGGGACAAACCAGAGACCCTGGTTTGCGAACAGGGAGGACAACAGCATCGAGCCAGTCCTCAGGGACTGACGACGACTCCCAGATCCGATTATATACAGACTCAGTAAATACTGAGACGTGCACGGAGGGAGATGGCGAAGCATCTCATAATGAATACCATCGGAGCCCGCCGCCGTAGAACCGCAGAGGGCCAGGGAAGAACGAAGTTCAGAGAGAGAGAAGGGATCATTATAGGGAAGCTGAAGATGAGTGCAGAAATCTAAAGGACGAGACTCAAGGACAGGTTTATGAAGAAGGAAAGATTGGTGAAGATGAAGACCAGAGCTAACATAAGAAAAGTGGGAACCCAGTTCGGAAGCGACCTGCAACGGGTCTGCCACAAGAGTATCATGGAGGTGGAGGACCGGTGAAACATCGGGAACGAACTTACCCGCTATCTTGCGGATACGCTTCCAGATCTGTAGCAGAGGAGTTTCGGACGTAATTGTGGAGACATAAGATGCCCAACATTCACGTTTAGCCGTACGGATGGCTCTACGGACCACCGCACTCGTTTTCTGAAAGAAAAGAAAAGAATCGGGCGTCTGCCGACAGCGGTGCCTCTTCCAATCTGCACACTTACAGCGGACAGCCCGAGTCCCTGGCTGGGACTCGGGCTGGGACAACCCTGGTCCGCATTCCACCAGGGAACGCACTTCTGTAGACCCCGAGAGGAAGAGCGAGGAATAGAGAGGAGGGCAGCGTCAAAGACAGTGTCATGAAAAAGGAGGAGAGCGCGAGGGAGAGACAGAACGGAGAGGTCAGAGAGAGCAGCACTGAGGGTTAATAGGTTTCAGTCCGCTTTAGCAAACCGCCTCCTAGGAAAAGAGAGTGAAGGGCGAAACGAGAAAAAGGAAACAAGGATAGGGAAATGATCATTGCCATGGAGGTCATCAAGAACCTGCCACGTGAAATCTAAGTAAAGAGAAGAAGAGCAGAGAGAAAGATCAAGACATAAAAGGGTGCGAGTCCGAGACTCCAAATGAGTGGGCTCACCAGAATTCAGAAGAGACAGGGATAAAGAGAGGAGAAACGGCTCAAGAAGGCGACCCCGGGTATTCGTCAGAACATCACCCCAAAGAGAATGACGACAATTGAAGTCACCCAGCAGGAGCATAGGCTCCGGCAAGGAGTCCAAGAGGTGTTTCAAATCAGGAAGAGAAAGCGGGACACTCGGGGGGAGATAAATGGAACAAACTGTGTACCATTTCCCCACAAAGATACGAGCAGCAGAACAATGGAGAGGCAAAAGAAAAAGTAAAGGAACAAAGGGAACATCAGTGCGAATTAAGAGAGCAGAAGAATTAGGAGCCCCAGCAACAGCTGGGGGGGGGGAGAGAAAGGAATAGCCACGAAAACGACCAGGACGAGCATCAAGCATCGGCTCCTGGAGACAGACACAAAGGGGTGAAAACCGCGAAATCAGAAGTTGGAGATCGGAGAAATTATTGGCGTAATAACCTCGAACGTTCCATTGAAGAATAGACATCGACGAGAAGGGAAAGGACAACAACAGAGAACAAGGAAGAAACAAAGGCGAAAGAGCAACACAGCATGTTAAAGAATATCAGGGTCGGGATCAGGGTCAGCAAAGTCAGGGTTAGTGGGCATGGGTAAACTGAGCAAAGACGGAGGGAAGGAAGCGGGAGAGCAGACCAGAGGTGGGCGGGCAGGGTCCGGAGGAGGAGGAGGAAGAGGAGGAGACAAGGGAGAGGAGCAGTCAAGGACAGCAGCAGGAAGAGGGGGAGTAGAAAGAGGGGAGCGCATCTCAGCAAGAGCAGCAACCGAAAGGGAAGCAGGGGCCAAAGAAACCTCCATAGCAGGAACAGGGGGCGCAATCACTGAAATGGGAGGGGAAGGAGCAACAGAGCCAGAAGTAGGGGCTGAGGAAGAAAGCGAAGCCTTCTTACCTACCGGGGAGGAGGAAGGAGAGGAGCCAGGCTTACGCTTCTTACTTAAAGAGACCGGTGTCCCAGCAACCACGTACCGGGCAACGGATTCCAGTGTCTCAACAGGAGAAGCTGAACGAGAGCACACACGACGGCCGGTAGGAGAGCGATGGATATCCGCCTGCACCGACAGGCGGCGGGGAGAGCCAATAGATGGAGGAAGAGGAAGGGAAGGAGGATCGGAGGGAGACGAGGAAGAAGACACAGGAGACACGATAGACCGGGCAGAAAGAAGAGGAACCCCAGACAGAGGACCAGGAGAGGGACCCTTCGGGACAGAACTCAATGGAACAGAGGAGGGGGCAGTGGACGTATCAGGGTCCAAGGCCCGGAAACGGTTGTGAGTCTGAGGAAGGAGGGGAGGATGAGGAGAGGAAGAGCGCAATACGCGAACATAAGAGACGTTAGCATAAGGCGGGAGCCGGCGAACCTGGCGCCTCGCCTCAGGAAAAGATAAACGCTCCAGGTGCTTCAAGGTGAGGACGGCCGCCTCAAGCTTGTAATGGATACAGGCACGGGAGAAGGTAGGATGGGCCTCACCACAGTTGAGGCAGCGAGCTTGGGGAGAAGTGCACTCCGACTTAGAGTGACCTTCACCCCCACACAAAGGACAGAGAGAGACAGTCCCAGAGCAGCGGAGGGCGCCAAGCCCAAACCTCCAGCACTTATTACAAAGCCGAGGAGAAGGGATATACTCCTGGACAGAGCACCTAGCACCAGCAAGAATGACAGAGGATGGGAGGGTCCGACCATCAAAGGTGATCTTCACAACACGAAGGGGTTGACGGCGACGACCACGAGGTAAACGAGTCAACCTGGAGGACAGAATGGCTTTGGGCATCAAGGATATGCCGAATATCATCGTGGCAATCCTCCAGATTCCGAACACTGGTTGCAACATGGGGTGGGAGGAGAATAGTGCCAACACTGGCATTCATCTGAACGTTCTTGGAGACCCGAACAGGGATCTCGCAAAGGCAAGACAAGGCTGCCAAGCAGAAAGCTGCATCCTGAGAAGGAGCAGCAACGACACGTGTACCGAGACGAGTGGGGTTAAAGGTAACGGACGCATCCACGGAATCAACAAGATGCCGATGGAGGGAGAAATCGTTAGGAGGCGCAGAATCAAGAGGGAGGAGATCAAAGTATTTGGCCCAAGAAGCGGGACCAAACAAGGCTCGATACGCGTCAGTACGGGAAGGAATCGAGCGAGTTCGGCCGGGGCGCGAACGGCGATGAGAACCCCCAGAGAGAGAGGGGACAAAAGTAGCAGTAGTCACAACGAGAGACTTAGCCGCACCAGGGGACGAAGTGGTCACCACTGGGGGCTGGAGGCTCGACCCAACCACAGAGGAGGGAGGGGAGCTGGGGGAAGAAGTTAGGATGGTCAAAGGAGGAGCAAGGTCGGGGCCCAATGTAGCGGAGGCTACAAAGCCCGGTCTTCCAAGACAGGCCGACTCGGGGACTTGGTCGCCCACCCCACGAGCCCGAGAGGGTAAAACAGAAGCATTCAACGACATAGGTACGAAGAGTGATAAATTCATCCACGAATGTGCCCCCATACCCACCATGGAGCCACAATTAGAGGTAGGACATCCAACGTGAAGCTATCGCCGATCATGCCGGGGCCCCCTAGGGGTGCGTCGTGAGTATACGCCCCACAAACGCCACCTTAAGAACCATCAGTTCGTCGAGATCGGGTTCAGCGACGAAAGGGGGATTGACAATAAAAGGTTCCCCTCGCTCAAGACGCTGGGTACTACAGTTCTACGGGTGCAAGAGTATGCCTCCTCAAGCACCTGGGCGTCAAATTAGAAGAAGTCCAAAGAAATAATCCAAAACAAGCAAAAGGTCGGCAGGAAACGACAAGCAGATAGGAGAAGAGGGGGGAGAAAAACGAAACATAAGGAAAAGGAAAAGCGATCCGGCACAATTAGAGAAGACAGCAGCAGGAGTGCAAGGCCAGAAAAGGACAGAGGACTGCCCCACGGAGCATCACACTCCTGCAGCCGTCCACCAAGCCCCCTCACGACGCCAACGGGCCGGATGGGGAGGGGGCAACTGTGAGGGAATCTAGATTCCCTCAGCAAATTTTCTTAGATTCTAGATTAGGCTTGTCGCTCTAGGGACTCTAGAAACTGGAGCTTTCAAATTAACATATACTTATGGGGTGTTGAATGAAAGCTAATGTTAAGGACTGTCGTTTGGGACTGGTTAAAGGCCTGTGATTGCTCTGTAGAGAGAATTACAGAAATTTTCCTGTTCTGTGAAATAGGATGGGAGTTGAGTGTGAAGTGGTGTAGGGTGGTACTTGATTCTCAAACCGTTAGAGATGGGGGGAAAGTGGGGTGAATGTTGCCCCCCCCCCACCATGAGAGACAGTGCACCCCTTGTCTTTAGGCCTCCCCCTCCTTGTGACATCACAGGACGCCTGAGGGTGAGTGAGGCCTGTGATTGGGTTAGGCACGGCTGCTCTGAGCTGTGTCTTGGTGCGAACAGCTGTGATTGGAAGCGGCACCATGGCGGTGTGCCGGCTTCCTGCTGATTGGTCAAGACAAAGTAGGGGGGGGAGGTATGGGCATTTTGAGTTTCCTTAGCCCGTGAAATCGTCAGTTTGAGCAGGGTAGCATGTGGACGAGGACGTAGCTGGGTGGAGGGGGGAGTCTCCCCCCCTCCACCCCATTAATCGCGGACGTTACCGTGTTGTCCAGCAGGGATGGCACTCCTGCCATCCCGGGTTGTGTCTAGGCCCAATTTTCATGAAATTTGGGGCCGATGAGGTACGGAAGGACCAGTAAAATAGCCTCAGAGACAGTGGGCACCCATGAAGCAGCCGGCAGAGCCTCATGGTGTAACAGGTGGTTCAAATAACCTGTCTAGTGTTGATGGATAATTGGCGGAATACGGGCAGGGCCTCCTAGTGTAATTGTGGTGAGATTACAGGCCCATGTTGGACTTTGAATTCCGCCAGGTGGCGTCAGTGTGGGGACGCCGCCGGCCATTGTCACCTCAGTGTAGAGCAAGGCAGGCTCTGGTTTGATGGGGTTGTTGGTGATTCCCCATCCACGTGTATATGCCCGGGGGCCACCCCCAGGCCACCCAGGCCACCCAGGCCACCCACCCGCCCGCCCGGCCCGGCAACCCCACCCGCCCACCCGGCCCGGCCACCCCGCCTGCCCGTGCGCTGGCTACCCCAGGCCAACCGCGCACCGGCTACCCACCCCCTCTCAGCTCGGGAGGGGCGCTGTGGGCCACGCGGTGGCCACATGCCTTGGCCACCCCCTTGGGCCACTTGGCCACTTTCCCGGGACCGCCTAGGGCCACATCGTGTCGACGCACGAGGAGCAAGCTAAGTGTTGACAGGCAGAGAGGTAGTGACCTGGGAAATGAGAGGAAAACGTGAGTACAATAGTCAGTGTGTAACAGTGTCTCAGTATTAGTGGAAATTCCGGTAAAAGCTGTGTTGTCCCATAGCCCTGCCAGGCTAGGGAAGCAGCTGAGAGACAGCTGTCTGTAGCACGTCCAGGTGACTGGTAGGGCGGTACCTGGAGATAGATGTTGTACACGGTACCACACTGTAGATACATATAGTATATACATATAAGTGTGTAGACTGACTCGAGTATGTACCGATCAGTGTAGAGATTTACCATATAAGTGATCCAGCCTGTCGATTCTATATAATCGTTCAGACTTGATTAATGCCATAGAGTACCGCATATAAATTGTATCATTAGAGGTAGGCAGGCCAGGTTGCAGGGATGTTAGTGGATACCCTGAGGTCTGTGTAGTTAGAGTTACATTTACCTGATGATATGATTTTCATTGATTATGTGAATGCCATTTCTTATGTTCATTTGCATGTTTTATGTACTGTGTTGTGTGGTGAGTCAGTAGATGTGATTGCTGACTGATTGCCTAATGATGTCACTAGCATGTGGGGTATGCTGACAGCATCATTATGTTGCAGGTTTGTGCAGTATTGTTATCAGTTTATACGATATTGCTGCCCTGGGAGCTGTGTTGAGGGTTTAAGGGACCTCTAGAATTATTCAGGGGAATTCACAGTACTTAATGAGAGCAGGCAATTGATGGATTAATTGCCTTGCTGAGGTAAGTGTGTGTTCACAGTAGTCCTTTGCAACGGTTGCAAGAAAAGGGGGGCAGTAATATTGGTATACTCTTGTGTGTTGCACAACCGTGTGTCATTATTGTGTGGGCACAGTAATTAACGAGTTGCAGTAGCCGCAACCGTATGTGGGCAGTGCATTTGTGTTGTTGCATGCCATTGTTGTGTGACCTATGTAACACTGGGGTTACTTTGTTTCTTTAAGTTGTGTTGAGGACTTCAGGATTCAGTGAGTTAATTAAGATACGTCTCGGGAGCAATTAATTGTCTGTGTGACAACTAATTGACCACTCTGGAGTTCCACCTGAGTAGCCGTAGGGTGAAGACGTGTCGTCTGAACACTCCGGCAGTTTGGGGAGGTTGCAGTTTTTTCGCCGGCAGGGGGTGTGGGGGTCTCTTACCCTCCCTGTCCAGTGTTGTTGCCTGCCTGGCTGCGTGCTGACGTGGCCGTTTTGCCATGGGGGGCCTGGCTATTCCTCCTGTGTTGAGGGTAAATTCCGTGGGACTGGAATTCACGTGTAAGGCTGGTTATCTGGCCGTTGAGTTAGTTATGTGTGACATGCTTCGTGTCCCGGTGGAAGCTGTGTATGGCGTTGAGCTTGTTACGGCCCACCGGGTGATTGTCAAGTTCGTGGGGGAGGAGGAGTATCGGGACTTCCTCCGGCGGAACGAGGGGCGTTCATTGCAGTTGCCGGATGGCGCCGGCTCCGTTACGATCTCGGACCGAAGTGGTGCCCTGACATATGTCAGTGTGCACGGTGCGCCCCTGGAGTTCCCTGAAAACCTTCTCCGGCGCTTCTTCGGGAGGTATGGTGCAGTCATCAGTGTGCGGGTGAACAAGCTGTCCTCGGGGAAGTATGCTGGGAAGCAGACGAACGTCCGTACATTAGGTATGCGCCTGCGGTCGGATATCCCATCTTCTGTCCGGCTGCTGGGCTACTACATTCGGGTGTACTATGCCCGGCAGCCCCGTACTTGTTTCCGGTGTGGCCAGTTGGGGCATCAGGCTGCCGGGTGCTCTGAGACACCTGCTGCGCCCGTTAACTTATTCCGGGAGGAGGATTTCCCGCCGCTCCCTCAGGGCGTGGATTCCGGAGATGAAGTGGAGCAGGTCCCAGTCGCTGCTGATGCGGCCCCTCCTGCGTCACCCGACATGCCCCCGGTGCTTGTTGCCCCTCAGCCGAGTGCGTCTGCGTCTTCCTCGACTCCTGCTGCTGCGCCTGGTCCTGCGCCCTCGCCAGGTGTTCCGGCTGTGTTGGGTGTTGGGGGTGCTGCGGAGCATCCTGTTGTGTGCGGCCCGGTTCCCCATGTGGTTGAGGCTGCTGAAGTACTGCGACGGGCGTTGGTTCGCCCGGTTCGTGAGGGCCGTGGTTCTGGGTCCGCCTCCGGCTGTGAGGATGTGCGGCCAGTGCCCAAGCGTTCTAGGCGCTCTTCTACTGCTTGGGCTGATATGGAGGACTACGACGCGGGTGGAGCTTCGGGAGATGGTGTGGCGGTTCCAGGTGCCTCGTGCTCTACGACGCTGGTGGTGGCTGATGTCCATGTGTCGGCTGTTGACGATGATTGTGCATCTAATTTACCTCCTGTTCTTTCTCCTGCAGAAGGTTCTCCGCAGTGGGAGGTGGTTGCTCCTACGGGCGTGGATGGTGTGGATCCTGGTGCGAGCCAAGGCATCAAGCTGGTGCTGAAAAAGGATGCCAAGCGTGGGGGGTCCCGGCAGGTGCAACGTTCAGTGGTTGCCGAGGAGCCCTGTGAGGCAGCTGAGGAGGCTCCCAGTGTGCTGCCCATTGCCCGGCCTCTTGGGTAGGAGCCTCTCCCTCTCATCTTGGCCTCCGGAGTGGTGATGGATGCTGACCATCCGTTGCATTTTGAAATTGTTGACCGTGTGCGTCCTGCTCCGTGGTGCCCTTCTACCATCTGGATTCGTCGGGCTAAGTGTTTTATTGTGGGTGTGCCAGAGTTAATGCCCGATCCTCGTACGCTCAATAGTGACCATGTTTCGGAGGACATTATGTTACTTTGGGAAGCGTACTGTATTCGCTTCCCGGCGGAAGAGTGGCCGGACAAGTATGAGATCTTTTCGTAGTCTGTGTGCTTGCTGTGTGTTTTATTTTTCTTTTGTTTTCTTGTGTTTTTGATGTTGGCCCTTCAGGCCGGTGTTTAGTGACTTGTGTTTTTGCCTGCTTTTTTATTGTAATTGGCCTCGCCTTTTGTTAAGGGGCGTTAATGTATTGATTTTCTGTTGCTTTACCTGTTGCCTCTTGTTGTATGTTTTGTTTTTTGGAGGTGTTGTTTTGTACTGTGATTGCTGGATTGCCATTGTATTCTGTTTTATGTTTTGATGTATGCTGTATTTTTCATGTTTTTCTTGTGTATGTGTTTTGTTGTGCTATGCTGTTTTGTTGTGCTCGGCTGTCGGCCCTTCTGGCCGGTGGTCTATTGTTTTCCTTTATGTATTCTGTATTTTTATTGTATTTAATTTGCATGCTCTGCATGTAAAAAAAAAAAAAAAAAAAAATTGACCACTCTAGCTAATTATGTAATTAGCCTTCTCATCATGAATTCATGTAGTGGGAGAGGTTCTGTCAGAGTCTGTCAGTATTTGTGTTAACGTAATTTGCTCGAGACTAATTACCTTTCTGGGGTATAGCAATTAGTGGCTCATGTTAATTAGTGGAGTAATTAACGTCTTGAGGGCTCAGATGACTCGGTAAAGCTAGGTCATGGAGCTAGCATAAATCGTTGCATTAATCATATCCTGTCTGAGGACAGTGGATTAATTGCACTCAGGTTAATTAGGGGTAATTAACTCCTTTCCCGTGAATTCACAGTGTTTGATGAAACCTGCTTAGGCAGTGCGGAATGAGACGTATTTATGGATGATTAATTATCGGTCCTAGTGAGAGTAGTTAATTGCTCGGAGTTAATTAGGGTAATTAACACTCACTAGTAATTTTTTGACACAGACTGTTGAGAAGCTACCAAGTTAGGGTAGGCTTAGTTAACGTAACTCAATGGGGATGTAATTAGTGGTCCGTTTAACCTTAATTAAGAATTACTCACTGAATACTTGCTTGGAGTCAAGTGTGATGTAATATAAGAGTTTGAGTTATTGTTAACAGAGATGACTTGTATTGAGAGAAACAAGTGTTGATGATTAATTAATGTAGAGTACCATCATGTTGTTGTCTAGTGTGAGACAATTGTTTGTGATTACCGTAGTACTTTGTTGCTGACTGCTGCGATCAGTCAATTAACGTAATTAATCACTTAAGGCAATTTCTTTTGGTTGTCGTCTGGTGACGAGAGTAGAGTAATCTAGGGATTTGTGGAGCTGTGTCCCAGAATCCCGCCTTGCCTGTCTTTGTTTACTGTTTACAGTGCAACTTCTTGTAGGGAGTTGCAAAGAGTGTTCACACTGGGTTGTGATAGGGGGAGTCACTGTTGGACTACCCGCCTAGTTACGTGGGTCTCTACTGGGCGGCGGGAGGACCCTTAAGCTTGTGATTAGAGTAAGCTGTCAGGGAAACCGTGACACTATTGATTGCATGCTTGTGTCTCCAGTGGGCATCATTGTTCAGTTAGTTCACTTGTCAGCCGGAAGTGTCAGCAGGATGGAGCCTGCTGTCATTTCTCGAGGGGCTGTTGAATAGCTGTGTTGCAATTGCCACTGGATAGATAATAACGTAACCATTCGCTGTGGAGTAACTTAGTCTGTGATATTTTTCTTTGATTTGCAATATTGCGTCATCAGTGGGCACACATGTGTTCAAATTAGTTCAGTATGCAGCCTCACAGCAAGGGTTGCTATTTAGCAGTTTGTTATCGTGCCACTGGATGGACATTAACGTAACGTAAACTCGGTAATGTAGTAGTTAGTCTCTTGTTGTTAATAAATTGTTATGTTATAGAAAACGGTCTTTGTTGTCAACCCTTCAACCATATTATTCCACCATTTTTCTGCATATTACGATTAAATGTTGATGTGATCTTGATATGACGGCTGTTCTTGGGAATTCGAATTCCAATTCATAGCGCCACATCAAATATAAATATTTGATTGTGAGAACCCGTCGGTTACCCTTTATTAGTTTTAACGTCCTGTTTAACTAGGAGGAGCCAGCGGCCTATTGATGAAAGGTTTTCACCCCTAGTGAAAGGCCTGGCGGTTTTCTCCTGCTTTTCTTTTTTTCTATTGGACTCATGCTTAACTGCCATGAGCAGCCTTTGAACTTGTAGTCCACCTCCTAATGGAGGTAGGTGTAGAAAAAAATCTCACATCAACAACAACTACAAAGGAAGACTGACAATGAGAAAACAGGAGACGAAGGGCATAGAGAAAAGCATAAAGCTCCGCTGTAAAGATGCTAGTCTCCGGAGGTAAGCGACACATATAAGTGCGATCAGGAAAAACAACAGAGTAGCCAACACCATCCGCAGACTTAAACCCATCGGTGAAGACAGAAACGGAGCGGGAGTGAGAAGAAAAGTGCTCAAGGAAAATGCGTTTTAGAACTGTAGGAGGGGTAAAAGCTTTAGTGATGCGGGTCAAGGATGTATAAAACTGCGGAAGGGGGACTCTCCACGGGGGCAAAGAAGGAACAACACGATGTGAGGGAATCTAGATTCCCTCAGCTAGTTTTCCTAGTTTCTAGATTAGGCTAGTCGCTCTAGGAAACTAGAAACTGAAGCTTTCAAACTAACATATACTTGTGGGGTGTTGAATGAAAGCTTATGTTAAGGACTATCGGTTGGGACTGGTTACAGGCCTGTGATTGCTCTGTACAGAGAATTACAGAAATTTTCCTGATTCTGTGAAATAGGATGGGGGTTGAGAGTGAAGTGGTATGAGAGGATACTTGACTAAAACCGTTAGAGGTGGGGGGAGAGTAGGGTGAACGTTGCCCCCCCCCCAACATGTGAGACATTGCGCCATTGTCTTTAGGCCTCCCCCTCCTTGTGACGTCACAGGGAGGCTTGAGGGTGAGTGAGGCTGTGATTGGTTTAGGCACCTGTGCTCAAAGCCGAGTTTTGGCGCGAAGAGCTGTGGTTGGAAGCGGCATCTTGGTAGTGTGCCGGCTCCCTGCTGATTGGTCAAGACAAGGAAAGGGGGGAGATATGGGCATTTGAGTTTCCCTGCCCGCCATAGAGTCAGTTTGAATTGGGCGGCAAGCAGAGGAAGAAGTGACTGGTGGAGGTGGCAGGCCGGCCACCTCCACCCCCGTTAATTGTTTCTGTCGTCCAAATTACTCAGCGAGCATGGCACTCCTGCCATCAGGGGTTGTGTCAAGGCCCAATTGGCGTGAATTAGGGCCAAGGATTTACGGAAGGAACAGTAAAAGGCTAGAGACAGTTGACAGTGTTCACCCATGAGGCAGCTGGCAGAGCCTCATGGTGTAACAGGTGGTTTGAATAACCTGTCTAGTGTTGTTGGACAATTAGCAGAATCGAGCAGGGCTTCCTAGTGTAATTGTGGTGTGATTACAGGCCCATGTTGGACTTTGAATTCCGCCAGGCGGCGTCAGTGTGGGGACGCCGCCGGCCATTGTCACCCCAGTGTAGAGCAAGGCAGGCTCTGGTTGCTGGAGTTGTGGGCGATTCCTCAACCACGTGTGCGTGCCCGGAGGCCACCCCCAGGCCACCCAGTCGCTCGGCCCGGCCACTCGGCTCGGCCCGGCTTGGCTCGGCCCGCGCGCCGGCTACCACCACCCCCTCTCTCAGCTCGGGAGGGGCGCTGTGGGCCACGCGGTGGCCACATGCCTTGGCCACCTCCTTGGGCCACTTGGCCACTTTCCCGGGACAGCCTAGGGTCACATCTTGTCGACGCATGAGGAGCAAGCTAAATGTTGACAGCTAGAGTGGTGGTGACCTGGGAAATGAGTAAAATGAGGAGGTTAGACGTGAGTAAAATTTATCATTGTGTACAGTGTGATGAGTACCGGTGGAAATTCCCGGTAAGAGTGGTCTCAGAGCCTCGCCAGGCTAGGGAAGCAGCTGAGAGACAGCTGTCTGTAGCACGTCCAGGTGACCGGTAGGTCGGTACCTGGAGATAGATGTTGTACACGACCACACTGTAGTTATATATAGATATATGTGTGTAGACTGACTCGAGTATGTACCGGTCAGTGTAGAGATTTACCATATAAATGATCCAGTTGTCGATTCTATATAATAGTTCAGACTGGATTAATGCCATAGAGTACCGTATTGTATCATTAGAGGTAGGCAGGCCAGGTTGCAGGGATGTCAGTGGGTACCCCTGAGGTCTGTGTAGTTAGAGATACATATACCTGATGATATAATTTTCATTGATTATGTGAATGCCATTTCTATGTGTTCATTTGCATGTTTATGTACTGTGTTGTGTGGTGAGTCAGTAGATGTGATTGCTGACTGATTGCCTAATGATGTCATTAGCATGTGGGGTATGCTGACGGCATCATTATGTTGCAGGTTTGTGCAGTATTGTTATCAGTTTATACGATATTGCTGCCCTGGGAGCTGTGTTGAGGGTTTAAGGGACCTCTAGGATTATTCAGGGGAATTCACAGTGCTTAATGAGAGCAGGCAATTGATGGATTAATTGCCTTGCTGAGGTAAGTGTGTGTTCATAGTTGTCCTTTGCAACGGTTGCAAGAAAAGGGGGGCAGTAATATTGGTATACTCTTGTGTGTTGCACAACCGTGTGTCATTATTGTGTGGGTACAGTAATTAGCGAGTTGCAGTAGCCGCAACCATATGTGGGCAGTGCATTTGTGTTGTTGCATGCTATTGTAGTGTGACCTATGTAACGCTGGGGTTACTTTGTTTCTTTATGTTGTGCTGAGGACTTAAGGATTCAGTGAGATAATAATTGGGGAATTAACTGGATAAGGGGTGCACACTTATTGTTGAGTGAGTGAGGGCTGTTATGAGAGAGAACAGCGTTGAGCTTGAGTGAGATACGTCTCGGAAGCAATTAATTGTCCGTGTGACAACTAATTGACCACTCTAGCTAATTATGTAATTAGCCTTCTCATCATGAATTCACGTAGTGGGAGAGGATCTGTCAGAGTCTGTCAGTATTTGTGTTAACGTAATTTGCTCGAGTCTAATTACCTTTCTGGGGTATAGCAATTAGTGGCTCAGGTTAATTAGTGGAGTAATTAACATCTGAGAGCTCCGATGACTCGGTAAAGCGAGGTTATGGAGCTAGCATAAATCGTTGTATTAATCATATCCTGTCTGAGGACAGTGGATTAGTGGCACATCTTGTTAATTAGGGGTAATTAACTCCTTTCCCGTGAATTCACAGTGTTTGATGAGACCTGCTTAGGCAGTGCGGAGTGAGACGTATTTATGGATGATTAATTATCGGTCCTGGTGACAGTTAATTAATTGATCGGAGCTAATTAGGGTAATTAACACTCACTAGTAATTTTTTGACACAGACTGTTGAGAAGCTACCAAGTTAGGGTAGGCTTAGTTAATGTAACTCAATGGGGATGTAATTAGTGGTCCGTTTGACCTTAATTGAGGATTACTCACTGAATACTTGCTAGGAGTCAAGTGTGATGTAATATAAGTTTGAGTTATTGTTAACAAGAGAGAGACAAGTGTTAAAGATTAACGTAGAGTATCACCATGATGTTGTCTAGTGTGAGACAATTGTTTGTGATTACCGTAGTACTTTGTTGCTGACTGCTGCGATCAGTCAATTAACGTAATTAATCACTTAAGGCAATTTCTTTTGGTTGTCGTCTGGTGACGAGAGTAGAGTAATCTAGGGATTTGTGGAGCTGTGTCCCAGAATCCCGCCTTGCCTGTCTTTGTTATTATGTACAGGGCAACTTCTTGTAGGGAGTTGCAAAGAGTGTTCACATTGGGTTGTGATAGGGGGGGTCACTGTTGGACTACCCGCCTAGTTACTTGGGTCTCTCCTGGGGGGCAGGAGGACCCCTATATCCTGTCTTAAATTAACTACAAATATGCGTGTCCAGCTGCAAAACGATCCATCAGCTGAGATATTCTCACATAAATTTTTGGAAACTGGGAACGAAAACGGCCGATTGATCTGACCTCAGGACGAATTTCATTGCCTCATAGCTTCTACAATTTAGTGACGTCAAAAGAAGAACTGATTGAAAAAGTATTTCCAAATATTCCAAAAAATTATAAGAATCACGATGGACTCAGTGAACGAGCTGTTCTTGGGGGCCAAGAACAAAGACATCTACGAACTTAACAATATTATTCAGTCTAACATCCAAAGCAAGGCAGTCACATACACGTCCGTCGAAACTGTTGTGGAAGCAGATGAAGCGGTTAATTATACAAGAGAATTGTTGAATTCACTCGATCTGCCCGGGGATACCATCACACGTACGGCATTTAAAAATCGGCGTGCTAATTATTTTGTTGCGAAATATCAACCAGCCAAAACTTTGCAAGGCCACTCGCCTTGCAGTAAAATACTTAATCAGCAACGTTGTAGAAGAAACAATCTTGACAGAACCTTTCAAAGGTGAAGATGTCCTCATTCCTCGCATTCCTATTATTCCAGATATGCCATTTCAATTAAAGAGATTGTGATTTCCAATTCGATTGGCGTTTGCAATCAACATCAACAAAGCTCAGAGCCAATGTTTAGAATTGTGTGGTTTATAACTACACACAGATTGCTTTTCACATGGGCAAATATATGTTGCGTGTTCTAGAGTCGGCAAACCAGACAATCTCTATCTCCACAGTTAATGGAACAACAAAAAATATTGTATACCCACAAGCATTATGAAATTAAACATATTAGAAACGTGCGCTTTCTCTTTTCTTTCTTTCCTATTTAACCAGATTGAGCCACAGCAACACGTGGCGGGTACAGCTAGTATTTATTAAATCAGTAGAGCTAGGCAGAGTGCCAGAGTCATGGAAGGTTGCTAATGTGGTACCAATTTTTAAGAAAGGAGATAGATCACTAGCATCAAACTATCGGTCAATTAGCCTAACGTTTATTGTGAGAAAGTTAATTGAATAGATAACTGCAAATACACTTCGTCTTCATCTTGAAAAACATAAATTAATAAATGATTCACAACCTGGTTTTCCAAATTTAGCAGTCTCCGTGGTGTAGTGGTAAGACACTCGCCTGGCGTTCCGCGAGCGCTATGTCATGGGTTCATATCCTGACCAGGGAGGATTTACTGGGCGCAATTCCTTAACTGTAGCCTCTGTTTAACGCAACAGTAAAATGTGTACTTGGACGAAAAAACGATTCTTCGCGACTGGGGATCGTATTCCAGGGACCATAGGATTAAGGACTTGCCCGAAACGCTACGCGTACTAGTGGCTGTACAAGAATGTAACAACTCTTGTATATATCTAAAAAAAAAAAAAAATGGCAGTTCATGTTTAACAAATTTGCTATCATTTTATTCAAGAATAGTTGAGACAATTAATAGTGGTAAGGATTGTGATGTTGTGTACTTTGACTTTAGCAAAGCTTCTGATAGTGCCACATGAAAGACGTATTAAAAAGATACTCATGGTATTGGGGTGCTATACTAAGTTGGATTAGGGCATGGCTATACCAAAGGAAACAGTGATTTAGTATGAATGGGGTTAAGTCAGAGTGGGAAAATGTTTTAATTAGAGTGCCTCAGAGCTCTGTCCTGGGACCTCTATTGTTTATAATATATATAAATGATTTAGATTCAGGTTTGAGTAACAACATTTGCAAATTTGTCGATGATACAAAAATCGGCAGGGGAAATTAACACGGGAGAAGTATCACTATCACTTAAAGTAGATCTAAACAGGGTTCTGAAATAGTCAAACGATTGGTAGATTCAGTTTAATGTTGACAAATTTAAAGTTTTTAGGTTAGGTAATGATGATATAGTTACATGATACGAGCTAGATGGTGTTGAGATTGCGAAAGGGTTCAGGGAGTTATGTTTAGTTAGAATTTAAAACCAAAGGATCAATGCATGGAAGTTCGTAATAAAGCAAATAGGACACTGGGATTTATTCATTGAAGCATTAGTAACAAGATGCCTGGTTTTGTTATTCAGTTATATCGTCCACCGGTTAGGCCCCATTTAGATTTTGCAGTTCAGGTTTAGTCGCTGTACTATAGAACATAAGAACATAGGTAACTGCAGACGGCCTATTGACCCATACGAAGCAGCTCCTATCTATAACCACCCAATCCCACTCATATACATGTCCAACCCGCGCTTGAAACAATCGAGGGACCCCCATCTCCACCACGTTACGCGGCAATTGGTCTCCACAAATCAACAACCCCTGTTACGTAACCAGTATTTACCCAAGTCTTTCCTAAATCTAAACTTATTCAATTTATACCCATTGTTTTGTGTTCTGTCTTGTGTTGATAATTTTAGTACCCTATTAATATCCCCTTTGTTATATCCATTCATCCACTTGTAAACCTCTATCAATTCCTTTCTCTCCCCCCCCCCCCCCAGCTGTTGCTGGGGCTCCTAATTCTTCTGCTCTCTTGATTCGCACTGATGTTCCATTGTCCCCTTACTTTTTCCTTTGCCTCTCCATTGTTCTGCTGCTCGTATCTTTGTGGGGAAATGGTACACAGTTTGTTCCATTTATCTCCCCCCGAGTGTCCCGCTTTCTCTTCCTGATCTGAAACACCTCTTGGACTCCTTGCCAGAGCCTGTGCTCCTGCTGGGTGATTTCAATTGTCGTCATTCTCTTTGGGGTGATGTTCTGACGAATACCCGAGGTCGCCTTCTTGAGCCGTTTATCCTCTCTTCTTCCCTGTCTCTTCTGAATTCTGGTGAGCCCACTCATTTGGATTCTCGGACTCGCACCCTTTCCTGTCTTGATCTTTCTCTTTGTTCTTCTTCTCTTTACTCTGATTTCACGTGGCAGGTTCTTGATGACCTCCATCGCAGTGACCATTTCCCTATCCTTGTTTCCTTGTTCTCTTTTCGTCCTTCCCTCTCCTTCCGTAGGTGGCAGTTTGCTAAAGTGGACTGGAACCTATTTACCATCAGTGCTGCTCTCTCTGACCTCTCCCTTCTGCCTCTCCCTCGCGTTCTCCTCCTTTTTCATGACACTGTCTTCGACGCTGCCCCCCACTCTATTCCTCGCTCTTCCTCTCGGGTCCGGGGAAGTGTGTTCCCTGGTGGAATGCAGACTGTGCTCGAGCTGTCCGCTGTAAGCGTGCAGCCTGGAAGAGGCACCGCCGTCGGCAGACGGCCGATTCTTTTCTTTTCTTTCGGAAAGCAAGTGCGGTGGCCCGTTGGGCCATCCATATGGCTAAACGTGAATGTTGGGCATCTTATGTCTCCACAATTACGTCCGAAACTTCCCTGCCACAGATCTGGAAGCGTATCCGCAAGATAGCGGGTAAGTTCGTTCCCAATGTTTGACCGGTCCTTCACCTCCGTGGTACTTTTGTGGCGGACCCGTTGCAGGTTGCTACTGAACTGGGTTCCCACTTTCTTCTGTTAGCTCTGGTCTTCAATTCCCCAATTTTTCCTTCTTCGTAAACCTGTCCTTGAGTCTCGTCCTTTAGATTTCTGCACTCGACTTCGACTTTCCTATAACGATCCCTTCTCTCTCTCTGAACTTCGTTCTGCCCTGGCCCTCTGCGGTTCTACGGCGGCGGGCTCCGATGGTACTCATTATGAGATGCTTCGCCATCTCCCTCCATGCACGTCTCAGTATTTACTGAGTCTGTATAATCGGATCTGGGAGTTGTCGTCAGTCTCTGAGGACTGTGTCGATGCTGTTGTCCTCCCTGTTCGCAAACCAGGGTCTCTGAGAACTTCGCCTAAGGACTTTCGCCCTATTGCCCTCACAAATTGTGTCTGCAAACTCTTTGAAGGTATGGTTAACGTTCGTCTGATGTGGTTCCTGAAACACCATCACCTCCTCTCCCCTTCTCAATTTGGTTTCCACAAGTGCCGCAGCACGACAGATGTCCTGGTGAACTTGGAGGTCTATATTCGTACTGCTTTTGCTGCGAAGACCTCCGTTGTTGCCGTCCTTTTTGACCTGGAAAAGGCTTACGACACCACTTGGCGATATCATATTCTATCCCAGCTTCATTCTTTTGGCCTTCGTGGTCATCTCCCTCTCTTTCTCTGCAGCTTCCTCTCTCGTCGTTCCTTTCGGGTGCGCCTTGGTACCGCTCTCTCTGCCTCTTTTCAGCAGTACGAAGGTTTGCCCCCTGGGTAGTGTTCTGAGCTTTACTCTTTTTCTGGTTGCCCTCAATGGTTTTCTTTCCTCTCTTCCTTCAGGTGTCTTCTCCGCTGTTTATGTCTCACCCTTGGCTGTCAGGGTGATGATTCGCCTCTCCTTCAGCGCCGGCTTCAACTTGCGATTGATGCCGTGTCGTCTCTTGTCGAAGCCACCGATCATGGCTTCAAGTTCTCTACTTCTAAGACTTGTGCCATGTCTTTTACTCGGAAACGAGTCGTTCATCGTCCCTCTTTGTTACTTTATGGTCATCCCCTTGAGTACAAAGATTCCGCGAAGCTTTTGGGGTTATTCCTTGACACTCGTTTGTCTTGGTCTCCCTATATCTCTTACTTCTGTGTTGAGTGCTCTAAGGCCCTTACCCTCCTTCGGGCATTGTCCCATACTTCTTGGGGAGCGGATAGGCGCACTCTCCTTGCTTTACATTCCTCTCTCGTCCTGTCTAAGCTCGATTATGGTTGCCCTGCTTACTCGTCTGCTTCTCCTTCTACTCTTCGCCGTCTTGATGCTTTGCACCATACTGGGTTGTGCCTCAGTTCTGGTGCCTTTCGTTTGACTCCTGTCCTTAGCTTGTATGTTGACACTGGCTTCCTGTCTCTCCAGGACCGCCGTGATCGCTACTGTCTTCGCTATCTTGCGCAGTCCTTACAACATGCTTCCTCTCGCCTCTGTCGTGCTTTAACTTTTACCCCTCCTGTGGTTCCTGTTCCTCTTCACCACCTCCCTCTTTCTGTCCGGTTATCTCGCTTACAGGATTCTCTTTCCGTTCGTGTTTCTAATGTTTCTCCTCGTGTGGGAGATTTTTTTCTACGCCTACCTCCCTTAGGAGGTGGACTACAAGTTTAAAGGCTGCTCACGGCAGTTAAGCATGAGTCCAATACAAAAAGGAAAAGCGGGAGCAAACCGCCAGGCCTCCACCACTAGAGATGAAAACCTGTCCACAATAGGCCACTGGCTCCTCCTAGTTAAACAGGACGTTAAAACTAATATAGCGTAACCGACGGGTTCAAACAATCAAATATTTATATTTGATGTGGCGCTATGAATTGGAATTCGAATTCCCAAGAGCAGCCGTCATTTCAAGATCACATCAACATTTATTAATATGCAGAAATATGGTGGAATAATATGGTTGAAGGGTTGACATCAAAGACCGTTTTCTATAACATAACAATTTATTAATAACAAGAGACTAACTACTACATTACCGAGTTTACGTTACGTTAATGTCCATCCAGTGGCACGATAACAAACAGCTAAATACCAACTCTTGCTGTGAGGCTGCATACTGAACTAACCTGAACACAGCTGTGCCCACTGATGACGCAATATTGCAAATCAAAGAAAAATATCACAGACTAAGTTACTCCACAGCGAATGGTTACGCTATTGTCCATCAAGTGGCATTTGCAACACAGCTTTTCAACAGCCCCTCGAGAAGTGACAGCAGGCTCCATCTTGCTGACACTTCGGGCTGACAACATGAACTAACTGAACAAATGAAGGATATCCACTGAAGACACAAGCATGCAATCAATAGTGTCTCGGTTTCCCTGACAGCTACTATAATCACAAGCTTAGGGGTCCTCCTGCCCCCCAGGAGATACCCACGTAACTAGGCGGGTAGTCCAACAGTGACCCCCCCTATCACAACCCAATGTGAACACTCTTTGCAACTCCCTACAAGAAGTTGCCCTGTAAACAGTAAACAAAGACAGGCAAGGCGGGATTCTGGGACACAGCTCCACAAATCCCTAGATTACTCTACTCTCGTCACCAGACGACAACCAAAAGAAATTGCCTTAAGTGATTAATTACGTTAATTGACTGATCGCAGCAGTCAGCAACAAAGTACTACGGTAATCACAAACAATTGTCTCACACTAGACAACATCATGGTGATACTCTACGTTAATCTTTAACACTTGTCTCTCTTGTTAAAGATTGATGAAGATTAAGCCACCCAAAAGGTGGCACGGGCATGAATAGCCCGTAACTCTTGTTAACAATAACTCAAACTTATATTACATCACACTTGACTCCTAGCAAGTATTCAGTGAGTAATCCTCAATTAAGGTCAAACGGACCACTAATTACATCCCCATTGAGTTACATTAACTAAGCCTACCCTAACGTGGTAGCTTCTCAACAGTCTGTGTCAAAAAATTACTAGTGAGTGTTAATTACCCTAATTAGCTCCGATCAATTAATTAACTGTCACCAGGACCGATAATTAATCATCCATAAATACGTCTCACTCCGCACTGCCTAAGCAGGTCTCATCAAACACTGTGAATTCACGGGAAAGGAGTTAATTACCCCTAATTAACAAGATGTGCCACTAATCCACTGTCCTCAGACAGGATATGATTAATACAACGATTTATGCTAGCTCCATAACCTCGCTTTACCGAGTCATCGGAGCTCTCAGATGTTAATTACTCCACTAATTAACCTGAGCCACTAATTGCTATACCCCAGAAAGGTAATTAGACTCGAGCAAATTACGTTAACACAAATACTGACAGACTCTGACAGATCCTCTCCCACTACGTGAATTCATGATGAGAAGGCTAATTACATAATTAGCTAGAGTGGTCAATTAGTTGTCACACGGACAATTAATTGCTTCCGAGACGTATCTCACTCAAGCTCAACGCTGTTCTCTCTCATAACAGCCCTCACTCACTCAACAATAAGTGTGCACCCCTTATCCAGTTAATTCCCCAATTATTAACTCACTGAATCCTTAAGTCCTCAGCACAACATAAAGAAACAAAGTAACCCCAGCGTTACATAGGTCACACTACAATGGCATGCAACAACACAAATCAACTGCCCACATATGGTTGCGGCTACTGCAACTCGCTAATTACTGTACCCACACAATAATGACACACGGTTGTGCAACACACAAGAGTATACCAATATTACTGCCCCCCTTTTCTTGCAACCGTTGCAAAGGACAACTATGAACACACACTTACCTCAGCAAGGCAATTAATCCATCAATTGCCTGCTCTCATTAAGCGCTGTGAATTCCCCTGAATAATCCTAGAGGTCCCTTAAACCCTCAACACAGCTCCCAGGGCAGCAATATCGTATAAACTGATAACAATACTGCACAAACCTGCAACATAATGAAGCCGTCAGCATACCCCACATGCTAATGACATCATTAGGCAATCACATCTACTGACTCACCACACAACACAGTACATAAACATGCAAATGAACACATAGAAATGGCATTCACATAATCAATGAAAATTATATCATCAGGTATATGTATCTCTAACTACACAGACCTCAGGGGTACCCACTGACATCCCTGCAACCTGGCCTGCCTACCTCTAATGATACAATACGGTACTCTATGGCATTAATCCAGTCTGAACGATTATATAGAATCGACAACTGGATCATTTATATGGTAAATCTCTACACTGACCGGTACATACTCGAGTCAGTCTACACACATATATCTATATATAACTACAGTGTGGTCGTGTACAACATCTATCTCCAGGTACCGCCCTACCGGTCACCTGGACGTGCTACAGACAGCTGTCTCTCAGCTGCTTCCCTAGCCTGGCGAGGCTCTGAGACCACTCTTACCGGGAATTTCCACCGGTACTCATCACACTGTACACAATGATAAATTTTACTCACGTCTAACCTCCTCATTTTACTCATTTCCCAGGTCACCACCACTCTAGCTGTCAACATTTAGCTTGCTCCTCATGCGTCGACAAGATGTGACCCTAGGCTGTCCCGGGAAAGTGGCCAAGTGGCCCAAGGAGGTGGCCAAGGCATGTGGCCACCGCGTGGCCCACAGCGCCCCTCCCGAGCTGAGAGGGGGGGTGGTGGTAGCCGGCGCGCGGGCCGAGCCGAGCCGGGCCAAGTGGCCGGGCCGAGCCGAGTGGCCGGGCCGAGCGACTGGGTGGCCTGGGGGTGGCCTCCGGGCATACACACGTGGTTGAGGAATCGCCCACAACTCCAGCAAACAGAGCCTGCCTTGTTCTACACTGGGGTGACAATGGCCGGCGGCGTCCCCACACTGACGCCGCCTGGCGGAATTCAAAGTCCAACATGGGCCTGTAATCACACCACAATTACACTAGGAAGCCCTGCTCGATTCTGCTAATTGTCCAACAACACTAGACAGGTTATTCAAACCACCTGTTACACCATGAGGCTCTGCCAGCTGCCTCATGGGTGAACACTGTCAACTGTCTCTAGCCTTTTACTGTTCCTTCCGTAAATCCTTGGCCCTAATTCACGCCAATTGGGCCTTGACACAACCCCTGATGGCAGGAGTGCCGTGCTCGCTGAATAATTTGGACGACAGAAACAATTAACGGGGGTGGAGGTGGCCGGCCTGCCACCTCCACCAGTCACTTCTTCCTCTGCTTGCCGCCCAATTCAAACTGACTCTATGGCGGGCAGGGAAACTCAAATGCCCATATCTCTCCCCTTCCTTGTCTTGACCAATCAGCAGGGAGCCGGCACACTACCAAGATGCCGCTTCCAACCACAGCTCTTCGCGCCAAAACTCGGCTTTGAGCACAGGTGCCTAAACCAATCACAGCCTCACTCACCCTCAAGCCTCCCTGTGACGTCAGAAGGAGGGGGAGGCCTAAAGACAATGGCGCAATGTCTCACATGTTGGGGGGGGGCAACGTTCACCCTACTCTCCCCCCACCTCTAACGGTTTTAGTCAAGTATCCTCTCATACCACTTCACTCTCAACCCCCATCCTATTTCACAGAAACAGGAAAATTTCTGTAATTCTCTGTACAGAGCAATCACAGGCCTGTAACCAGTCCCAACCGATAGTCCTTAACATAAGCTTTCATTCAACACCCCACAAGTATATGTTAGTTTGAAAGCTTCAGTTTCTAGAGTTTCCTAGAGCGACTAGCCTAATCTAGAAACTAGGAAAACTAGCTGAGGGAATCTAGATTCCCTCACATCGTGTTGTTCCTTCTTTGCCCCCGAGGAGCGTCCCCCTTTCGAAGTTTTATACATCCTTGACCCGCATCACTACAGCTTTTACCCCTCCTACAGTTCTAAAACGCATTTTCCTAGAGCACTTTTCTTCTCACTCCCGCTCCGTTTCTGTCTTCACCGATGGGTTTAAGTCTGCGGATGGTGTTGGCTACTCTGTTGTTTTTCCTGATCGCACTTATATGTGTCGCTTACCTCCGGAGACTAGCATCTTTACAGCGGAGCTTTATGCTATTCTCTATGCCCTTCGTCTCCTGTTTTCTCATTGTCAGTCTTCCTTTGTAGTTGTTGTTGATGTGAGATTTTTTTCTACGCCTACCTCCATTAGGAGGTGGACTACAAGTTTAAAGGCTGCTCATGGCAGTTAAGCATGAGTCCAATAGAAAAAAGGAAAAGCAGGAGAAAACCGCCAGGCCTTTCACTAGGGGTGAAAACCTGTCATCAATAGACCGCTGGCTCCTCCTAGTTAAACAGGACGTTAAAACTAATAAAGGGTAACCGACGGGTTCTCACAATCAAATATTTATATTTGATGTGGCGCTATGAATTGGAATTCGAATTCCCAAGAACAGCCGTCATATCAAGATCACATCAACATTTAATCGTAATATGCAGAAAAATGGTGGAATAATATGGTTGAAGGGTTGACAACAAAGACCGTTTTCTATAACATAACAATTTATTAATAACAAGAGACTAACTACTACATTACCGAGTTTACGTTACGTTAATGTCCATCCAGTGGCACGATAACAAACAGCTAAATAGCAATTCTTGCTGTGAGGCTGCATACTGAACTAATTTGAACACATGTGTGCCCACTGATGACACAATATTGCAAATCAAAGAAAAATATCACAGACTAAGTTACTCCACAGCGAATGGTTACGTTATTCTCTATCCAGTGGCAATTGCAACACAGCTATTCAACAGCCCCTCGAGAAATGACAGCAGGCTTCATCCTGCTGACACTTCGGGCTGACAAGTGAACTAACTGAACAATGATGCCCACTGGAGACACAAGCATGCAATCAATAGTGTCACGGTTTCCCTGACAGCTTACTCTAATCACAAGCTTAAAGGTCCTCCCGCCCCCCCAGTAGAGACCCACGTAACTAGGCGGGTAGTCCAACAGTAACTCTCCCTATCACAACCCAGTGTGAACACTCTTTGCAACTCCCTACAAGAAGTTGCACTGTAAACAGTAAACAAAGACAGGCAAGGCGGGATTCTGGGACACAGCTCCACAAATCCCTAGATTACTCTACTCTCGTCACCAGACGACAACCAAAAGAAATTGCCTTAAGTGATTAATTACGTTAATTGACTGATCGCAGCAGTCAGCAACAAAGTACTACGGTAATCACAAACAATTGTCTCACACTAGACAACAACATGATGGTACTCTACATTAATTAATCATCAACACTTGTTTCTCTCAATACAAGTCATCTCTGTTAACAATAACTCAAACTCTTATATTACATCACACTTGACTCCAAGCAAGTATTCAGTGAGTAATTCTTAATTAAGGTCAAACGGACCACTAATTACATCCCCATTGAGTTACGTTAACTAAGCCTACCCTAACTTGGTAGCTTCTCAACAGTCTGTGTCAAAAAATTACTAGTGAGTGTTAATTACCCTAATTAACTCCGAGCAATTAACTACTGTCACTAGGACCGATAATTAATCATCCACAAATACGTCTCATTCCGCACTGCCTAAGCAGGTTTCATCAAACACTGTGAATTCACGGGAAAGGAGTTAATTACCCCTAATTAACCTGAGTGCAATTAATCCACTGTCCTCAGACAGGATATGATTAATGCAACGATTTATGCTAGCTCCATGACCTCGCTTTACCGAGTCATCTGAGCCCTCAAGACGTTAATTACTCCACTAATTTACATGAGCCACTAATTGCTATACCCCAGAAAGGTAATTAGTCTCGAGCAAATTACGTTAACACAAATACTGACAGACTGACAGAACCTCTCCCACTACATGAATTCATGATGAGAAGGCTAATTACATAATTAGCTAGAGTGGTCAATTAGTTGTCCCACAGACAATTAATTGCTCCCGAGACGTATCTTAATTAACTCACTGAAACCTTAAGTCCTCAACACAACTTAAAGAAACAAAGTAACCCCAGTGTTACATAGGTCACACAACAATGGCATGCAACAACACAAATGCACTGCCCACATACGGTTGCGGCTACTGCAACTCGTTAATTACTGTGCCCACACAATAATGACACACGGTTGTGCAACACACAAGAGTATACCAATATTACTGCCCCCTTTTCTTGCAACCGTTGCAAAGGACTACTGTGAACACACACTTACCTCAGCAAGGCAATTAATCCATCAATTGCCTGCTCTCATTAAGTACTGTGAATTCCCCTGAATAATTCTAGAGGCCCCTTAAACCCTCAACACAGCTCCCAGGGCAGCAATATCGTATAAACTGATAACAATACTGCACAAACCTGCAACATAATGATGCTGTCAGCATACCCCACATGCTAATGACATCATTAGGCAATCAGTCAGCAATCACATCTACTGACTCACCACACAACACAGTACATAAAACATGCAAATGAACATAAGAAATGGCATTCACATAATCAATGAAAATCATATCATCAGGTAAATGTAACTCTAACTACACAGACCTCAGGGTATCCACTAACATCCCTGCAACCTGGCCTGCCTACCTCTAATGATACAATTTATATGCGGTACTCTATGGCATTAATCAAGTCTGAACGATTATATAGAATCGACAGGCTGGATCACTTATATGGTAAATCTCTACACTGATCGGTACATACTCGAGTCAGTCTACACACTTATATGTATATACTATATGTATCTACAGTGTGGTACCGTGTACAACATCTATCTCCAGGTACCGCCCTACCAGTCACCTGGACGTGCTACAGACAGCTGTCTCTCAGCTCCTTCCCTAGCCTGGCAGGGCTATGGGACAACACAGCTTTTACCGGAATTTCCACTAATACTGAGACACTGTTACACACTGACTATTGTACTCACGTTTTCCTCTCATTTCCCAGGTCACTACCTCTCTGCCTGTCAACACTTAGCTTGCTCCTCGTGCATCGACAAGATGTGGCCCTAGGCGGTCCCGGGAAAGTGGCCAAGTGGCCCAAGGGGGTGGCCAAGGCATGTGGCCACCGCGCCCCTCCCGAGCTGAGAGGGGGTGGGTAGCCGGCGCGCGGTTGGCCTGGGGTAGCCGGCGCACGGGCAGGCGGGGTGGCCGGGCCGGGTGGGCGGGTGGGGTTGCCGGGCCGGGCGGGCGGGTGGGTGGCCTGGGTGGCCTGGGTGGCCTGGGTGGCCTGGGGGTGGCCCCCGGGCATATACACGTGGATGGGGAATCACCAACAACCCCATCAAACCAGAGCTTGCCTTGCTCTACACTGAGGTGACAATGGCCGGCGGCGTCCCCACACTGACGCCACCTGGCGGAATTCAAAGTCCAACATGGGCCTGTAATCTCACCACAATTACACTAGGAGGCCCTGCCCGTATTCCGCCAATTATCCATCAACACTAGACAGGTTATTTGAACCACCTGTTACACCATGAGGCTCTGCCAGCTGCTTCTTGGGTGCCCACTGTCTCTGAGGCTATTTTACTGGTCCTTCCGTACCTCATCGGCCCCAAATTTCATGAAAATTGGGCCTAGACACAACCCGGGATGGCAGGAGTGCCATCCCTGCTGGACAACACGGTAACGTCCGCGATTAATGGGGTGGAGGGGGGAGACTCCCCCCTCCACCCAGCTACGTCCTCGTCCACCTGCTACCCTGCTCAAACTGACGATTTCACGGGCTAAGGAAACTCAAAATGCCCATACCTCCCCCCCCCTACTTTGTCTTGACCAATCAGCAGGAAGCCGGCACACCGCCATGGTGCCGCTTCCAATCACAGCTGTTCGCACCAAGACACAGCTCAGAGCAGCCGTGCCTAACCCAATCACAGGCCTCACTCACCCTCAGGCGTGCTGTGATGTCACAAGGAGGGGGAGGCCTAAAGACAAGGGGTGCACTGTCTCTCATGGTGGGGGGGGGGGGGCAACATTCACCCCACTTTCCCCCCATCTCTAACGGTTTGAGAATCAAGTACCACCCTACACCACTTCACACTCAACTCCCATCCTATTTCACAGAACAGGAAAATTTCTGTAATTCTCTCTACAGAGCAATCACAGGCCTTTAACCAGTCCCAAACGACAGTCCTTAACATTAGCTTTCATTCAACACCCCACAAGTATATGTTAGTTTGAAAGCTCCAGTTTCTAGAGTCCCTAGGGCGACAAGCCTAATCTAGAATCTAGGAAAATTAGCTGAGGGAATCTAGATTCCCTCACAGTTGCCCCCTCCCCATCCGGCCCGTTGGCATCGTGAGGGGGCTTGGTGGACGGCTGCAGGAGTGTGATGCTCCGTGGGGCAGTCCTCTGTCCTTTTCTGGCCTTGCACTCCTGCTGCTGTCTTCTCTAATTGTGCCGGATCGCTTTTCCTTTTCCTCATGATTCGTTTTTCTCCCCCCTCTTCTCCTATCTGCTTGTCGTTTCCTGCCGACCTTTTGCTTGTTTTGGATTATTTCTTTGGACTTCTTCTAATTTGACGCCCGGGTGCTTGAGGAGGCATACTCTTGCACCCGTAGAACTGTAGTACCCAACGTCTTGAGCGAGGGGAACCTTTTATTGTCAATCCCCCTTTCGTCGCTGAACCCGATCTCGATGAACTGATGGTTCTTAAGGTGGCGTTTGTGGGGCGTATACTCACGACGTACCCCTAGGGGGCCCCGGCATGATCGGCGATAGCTTCACGTTGGGTGTCCTACCTCTAATTGTGGCTCCATGGTGGGTATGGGGGCACATTCGTGGATGAATTTATCACTCTTCGTACCTATGTCGTTGAATGCTTCTGTTTTACCCTCTCGGGCTCGTGGGGTGGGCGACCAAGCCCCCGAGTCGGCCTGTCTTGGAAAACCGGGCTCTGTAGCCTCCGCTACGTTGGGCCCCGACCTTGCTCCTCCTTTGACCATCCTAACTTCTTCCCCCAGCTCCCCTCCCTCCTCTGTGGTTGGGTCGAGCCTCCAGCCCCCAGTGGTGACCACTTCGTCCCCTGGTGCGGCTAAGTCTCTCGTTGTGACTACTGCTACTTTTGTCCCCTCTCTCTCTGGGGGTTCTCATCGCCGTTCGCGCCCCGGCCGCACTCGCTCGATTCCTTCCCGTACTGACGCGTATCGAGCCTTGTTTGGTCCCGCTTCTTGGGCCAAATACTTTGATCTCCTCCCTCTTGATTCTGCGCCTCCTAACGATTTCTCCCTCCATCGGCATCTTGTTGATTCCGTGGATGCGTCCGTTACCTTTAACCCCACTCGTCTCGGTACACGTGTTGTTGCTGCTCCTTCTCAGGATGCAGCTTTCCGCTTGGCAGCCTTGTCTTGCCTTTGCGAGATCCCTGTTCGGGTCTCCAAGAACGTTCAGATGAATGCCAGTGTTGGCACTATTCTCCTCCCACCCCATGTTGCAACCGGTGTTCGGAATCTGGAGGATTGCCACGATGATATTCGGCATATCCTTGATGCCCAAAGCCATTCTGTCCTCCAGGTTGACTCGTTTACCTCGTGGTCGTCGCCGTCAACCCCTTCGTGTTGTGAAGATCACCTTTGATGGTCGGACCCTCCCATCCTCTGTCATTCTTGCTGGTGCTAGGTGCTCTGTCCAGGAGTATATCCCTTCTCCTCGGCTTTGTAATAAGTGCTGGAGGTTTGGGCTTGGTGCCCTCCGCTGCTCTGGGACTGTCTCTCTCTGTCCTTTGTGTGGGGGTGAAGGTCACTCTAAGTCGGAGTGCACTTCTCCCCAAGCTCGCTGCCTCAACTGTGGTGAGGCCCATCCTACCTTCTCCCGTGCCTGTATCCATTACAAGCTTGAGGCGGCCGTCCTCACCTTGAAGCACCGGGAGCGTTTATCTTTTCCTGAGGCGAGGCGCCAGGTTCGCCGGCTCCCGCCTTATGCTAACGTCTCTTATGTTCGCATATTGCGCTCTTCCTCTCCTCATCCTCCCCTCCTTCCTCAGACTCACAACCGTTTCCGGGCCTTGGACCCTGATACGTCCACTGCCCCCTCCTCTGTTCCAATGAGTTCTGTCCCGAAGGGTCCCTCTCCTGGTCCTCTGTCTGGGGTTCCCCTTCTTTCTGCCCGGTCTATCGTGTCTCCTGTGTCTTCTTCCTCGTCTCCCTCCGATCCTCCTTCCCTTCCTCTTCCTCCATCTATTGGCTCTCCCCGCCGCCTGTCGGTGCAGGCGGATGTCCATCGCTCTCCTACCGGCCGTCGTGTGTGCTCTCGTTCAGCTTCTCCTGTTGAGACACTGGAATCCGTTGCCCGGTACGTGGTTGCTGGGACACCGGTCTCTTTAAGTAAGAAGCGTAAGCCTGGCTCCTCTCCTTCCTCCTCCCCGGTAGGTAAGAAGGCTTCGCTTTCTTCCTCAGCCCCTACTTCTGGCTCTGTTGCTCCTTCCCCTCCCATTTCAGTGATTGCGCCCCCTGTTCCTGCTATGGAGGTTTCTTTGGCCCCTGCTTCCCTTTCGGTTGCTGCTCTTGCTGAGATGCGCTCCCCTCTTTCTACTCCCCCTCTTCCTGCTGCTGTCCTTGACTGCTCCTCTCCCTTGTCTCCTCCTCTTCCTCCTCCTCCTCCGGACCCTGCCCGCCCACCTCTGGTCTGCTCTCCCGCTTCCTTCCCTCCGTCTTTGCTCAGTTTACCCATGCCCACTAACCCTGACTTTGCTGACCCTGATCCCGACCCTGATATTCTTTAACATGCTGTGTTGCTCTTTCGCCTTTGTTTCTTCCTTGTTCTCTGTTGTTGTCCTTTCCCTTCTCGTCGATGTCTATTCTTCTATGGAACGTTCGAGGTTATTACGCCAATAATTTCTCCGATCTCCAACTTCTGATTTCGCGGTTTTCACCCCTTTGTGTCTGTCTCCAGGAGCCGATGCTTGGTGCTCGTCCTGGTCGTTTTCGTGGCTATTCCTTTCTCTCCCCCCACTGATGTTCCCTTTGTTCCTTTACTTTTTCCTTTGCCTCTCCATTGTTCTGCTGCTCGTATCTTTGTGGGGAAATGGTACACAGTTTGTTCCATTTATCTCCCCCTGAGTGTCCCGCTTTCTCTTCCTGATTTGAAACACCTCTTGGACTCCTTGCCGGAGCCTATGCTCCTGCTGGGTGACTTCAATTGTCGTCATTCTCTTTGGGGTGATGTTCTGACGAATACCCGGGGTCGCCTTCTTGAGCCGTTTCTCCTCTCTTTATCCCTGTCTCTTCTGAATTCTGGTGAGCCCACTCATTTGGACTCTCGGACTCGCACCCTTTCATGTCTTGATCTTTCTCTCTGCTCTTCTTCTCTTTACTTAGATTTCACGTGGCAGGTTCTTGATGACCTCCATGGCATTGATCATTTCCCTATCCTTGTTTCCTTTTTCTCGTTTCGCCCTTCACTCTCTTTTCCTAGGAGGCGGTTTGCTAAAGCGGACTGAAACCTATTTACCCTCAGTGCTGCTCTCTCTGACCTCTCCGTTCTGTCTCTCCCTCGCGCTCTCCTCCTTTTTCGTGACACTGTCTTTGACGCTGCCCTCCGCTCTATTCCTCACTCTTCCTCTCGGGGTCTACGGAAGTGCGTTCCCTGGTGGAATGCGGACCAGGGTTGTCCCAGCCCGAGTCCCAGCCAGGGACTCGGGCTGTCCGCTGTAAGTGTGCAGCTTGGAAGAGGCACCGCTGTCGGCAGACGCCCGATTCTTTTCTTTTCTTTCGGAAAGCGAGTGCGGTGGTCCGTAGAGCCATCCGTACGGCTAAACGTGAATGTTGGGCATCTTATGTCTCCACAATTACGTCCGAAACTCCTCTGCTACAGATCTGGAAGCGTATCCGCAAGATAGCGGGTAAGTTCGTTCCCGATGTTTCACCGGTCCTCCACCTCCATGATACTCTTGTGGCAGACCCGTTGCAGGTCGCTTCCGAACTGGGTTCCCACTTTTCTTCTGTTAGCCCTGGTCTTCATCTTCACCAACCTTTCCTTCTTCGTAAACCTGTCCTTGAGTCTCGTTCTTTAGATTTCTGCACTCATCTTCAGCTTCCCTATAATGATCCCTTCTCTCTCTCTGAACTTCGTTCTGCCCTGGCCCTCTGCGGTTCTACGGCGGCGGGCTCAGATGGGCTCATTATGAGATGCTTCGCCATCTCCCTCCGTGCACGTCTCAGTATTTACTGAGTCTGTATATAATCGGATCTGGGAGTCGTCGTCAGTCCCTGAGGACTGGCTCGATGCCGTTGTCGTCCCTGTTCGCAAACCAGGGTCTCTGGGTACTTCCCCTAAGGACTTTCGCCCTATTGCTCTCACAAGTTGTGTCTGCAAACTCTTTGAACATATGGTTAACGTTCGTCTGATCTGGTTCCTGGAACACCATCACCTCCTCTCCCCTTCTCAATTTGGTTTCCGCAAGTGCCGCAGCACGACAGATGTCCTGGTGAACTTGGAGGTCTATATTCGTACTGCTTTTGCTGCGAAGACCTCCGTTGTTGCCGTCCTTTTTGACCTGGAAAAGGCGTACGAATCCACTTGGCGATATCATATTCTATCTCAACTTCATTCTTTTGGCTTTCGTGGTCATCTCCCTCTCTTTCTCCACAGCTTCCTCTCTCGTCGTTCCTTTCGGGTGCGCCTTGGTACCGCTCTCTCTGCCTCTTTTCAGCAATACGAAGGTGTGCCCCAGGGTAGTATTCTGAGAACTACTCTTTTTCTGGTTGCCCTCAATGGTCTTCTTTCCTCTCTTCCTTCTGGTGTCTTCTCCGCTCTCTATGTCGATGATCTTACCCTTTGCTGTCAGGGTGATGATTCGCCTCTCCTTCAGCGTCGGTTTCAACTTGCAATTGATGCCGTGTTGTCTTGGGCCACCGATCATGGCTTCAAGTTCTCTACTTCTAAGACTTGTGCCATGACTTTTACGCGGAAACGGGTCGTTCTTCGTCCCTCTTTGTCACTTTATGGTCATCCCCTTGAGTACAAAGATTCCGCGAAGCTTTTGGGGTTATTCCTTGACACTCATTTGTCTTGGTCTCCCCATATCTCTTACCTCCGTGTTGAGTGCTCTAAGGCCCTTACCCTCCTTCGGGTCTTGTCCCATACTTCTTGGGGGGCAGATAGGCGCACTCTCCTTGCTTTACATTCCTCTTTCGTCCTGTCTAAGCTCGAGTATGGTTGCCCTGCTTACTCGTCTGCTTCTCCTACTCTTTGCCGTCTTGATGCTTTGCACCATACTGGGTTGTGCCTCAGTTCTGGTGCCTTTCGTTCGACTCCCATCCTTAGCTTGTATGTTGACACTGGCTTCCTGTCTCTCGAGGACCGCCGTGATCGCTACTGTCTTCGCTATCTTGCACGGTCCTTGCAACTTCCTTCCTCTCGCCTCTGTCGTGCTTTAACTTTTACCCCTCCTGCGGTTCCTGTTCCTCTTCACCACCTCCCTCTTTCTGTCCGGTTATCTCGCCTACAGGATCCCTTTCCGTTCGTATTTCTGATGTTTCTCCTCGTGTTGTTCCTTCTTTGCCCCCGTGGAGAGTCCCTCTTCCGCGGTTTTGTACATCCTTGACCCGTATCACTAAAGCTTTTACCCCTCCTCCGGTTCTAAAACGCCTTTTCCTCGAGCACTTTTCTTCTCACTCCCGCTCCGTTTCTGTCTTCACCGATGGGTCTAAGTCTGCGGATGGTGTTGGCTACTCTTGTTTTTCCTGATCGCACTTATATGTGTCGCTTACCTCCGGAGACTAGCATCTTTACAGCAGAGCTTTATGCTATTCTCTATGCTCTTCGTCTCCTGCTTTCTCGTTGTCAGTCTTCCTTTGTAGTTGTTGTTGACTCTCATAGTGCCCTCATGGCTCTCGGGGTCCTCTAATCCGGTTCATCCAGTAGTTGTCGAGATCCAGCATTCTCTGTTTCTTGTTCACAGTAAATTTAAGTCGGTTGAGTTTTGTTGGGTTCCCAGCCATATTGGTGTGTCTTTAAATGAGCGTGTGGATGCTGCCGTAAAGGAAGCTGTCCGCTCTTGTCCCATCTCTCGTAAAGGTATTCCATATTCCGACTTTTACCCGGTTATCCATTCCTCCGTCCTTACCTGTTCGCAGGCTTCTTGGTCGTCTGTTACTGGTAACAAACTACGTACTCTTAAATGTTGTGTTTCCTCGTGGCCATCCTCCTACCACCGTAACCGGTGATGGGAAACGGCTCTGGCGAGGTTGCGTATTGGCCATACTCGCTTAACCCATGGTCACTTGATGGAGCGCCGCCCTGCTCCTTATTGTCCTAGTTGCATTGTCCCTCTTACGGTCATGCATGTCCTTCTTGAATGTCCTGACTTCCAGGACGAGAGTGTGTCTTGCTTTTTTGTGTGTGTCTTCTTGCTTTCCAATTTTTTCCCGTTTTTGTGGGTAAATGATATACAGTCTGTTCCATTTATCTCCCCCCAAATGTCTCGCTTTCCCTTCCAGATCTTAAGCACCTCCTGGACTCCTTGCCAGAGCCGGTGCTCCTTTTGGGTGATTTCAACTGTCAACATTCCCTCTGGGGTGATGTTCTGACAAACACCCGAGGCCGTCTTCTCGAACCGTTCGTCCTCGCTTCTTCTCTATCTCTTCTGAATTCTGGTGAGCCTACTCATGTGGACTCTCGAACTCCCACCCTTTCCTGTCTTGATCTTACTCTCTGCTCGTCGTCCCTTTACTTAGATTTCACGTGGCAGGTTCTTGATGACCTCCATAACAGTGATCATTTCCCCATCCTCGTTTCTTTATTTTCTTTTCACCCTCCCCTCTCCTTCCCTAGGTGGCAGTTTGCCAAGGCTAACTGGAGCCTATTTACCCTCCGTGCTATTCTCTCTGACCTCTCCTCTCTGCCTCTTCCTCGCGCCCTCCTTCTTTTTTATAACACTGTCTTCAACGCTACCCTCCGCTCTATTCCTCGCTCTTCCTCCAGGGGGCACATGGAAGTGCGTTCCTTGGTGGAATGCGGACTGTGCTCAGGTTGTCTGCTGTAAGCGTGCAGCCTGGAAGAAACACCGCCGCCGGCAGATGGCCGATTCTTTTATTTTGTTTCGGAAGGCAAGTGCGGTGGCCCGTAGGATCATCCGTACAGTTAAACGTGAGAGTTGGAAATCTTATGTTTCCATAATTACGTCCGATAGGACTTCCGCCCTATTGCTCTCACGAGTTGTGTTTGCAAGCTGTTTGAGCGTATGGTAAATGTCTGTCTGATGTGGTTCTTGGAACACAATCACCACCTCTCTCCTTCTCAATTTGGTTTTTGCAAGTGCCGCAGCACGATTGATGTCCTGGTGAACTTGGTGGTCTATATTCGTACTGCTTTTGCTGCGAAGACCTCCGTTGCTGCTGTCCTTTTTAACTTGGAAAAGGCTTATGACACGACATGGAGATACCGTGTTCTGTCCCAACTTCGTTCTATTGGCTTTCGTGGTAATCTCCCTCTCTTCCTTCAAAGCTTTCCCTCTCGTCGTACCTTTCGAGTCAGGCTTGATACCACTCTTTCTGCCTCTTTTTCGGCAGTATGAAGGTGTGTCCCAAGGTAGTGTTCTTAGTACTACTCTTTTTTCTGGTTATCCTCAATGGTCTTCTTTCCTCCCTTCCTTCTGGCATCATCTCCGCTCTTTATGTTGACGATCTTACTCTTTGCTGTCGGGGTGATGATTCGCCTCTCCTTCAATGGCGGCTTCAACTTGTGATTGATGCCGTGTCATTTTGGGCCACCAATCATGGCTTCAAGTTTTCTACTATTAAGACTTGTGCCATGACCTTTACTCGGAAGCGGGTCGTTCTTCGTCCCTCTTTGTCACTTTATGGTCATCCCCTTGAGTACAAAGATTCCACGAAGATTTGGGGTTATTCTTTGACACTCGTTTGTCTTGGTCGCCCCATGTCTCTTACCTCCGTGTTGAATGCACTAAGGCCCTTAACCTACTTAAGGTGTTGTCCCATACTTCTTGGGGAGCAGATAGGCGCACGCTCCTCTATTTGCATTCCTCTCTCGTCCTGTCTAAACTCGATTATGGTTGCCCTGCATACTCTTCTGCTTCTCCTTCTACTCTTCGCTGCCTTGATCCTTTGCACCATACTGGGTTGCGCCTCAGCTCTGGTGCTTTCCGCTCAACTCCTACCCTCAGCTTGTACGCTGACACTGGCTTTCTGTCTCTCCAGGACCGCCGGGATCACTACAGTCTTCGCTATCTTGCGCGAACCTTACCGCATCCTCACTCTTGCCTCTATCGTGCTTTGACTTATTGACTAATCCTGTAGTTCCTGTTCCTCTTCACCACCTTCCTCTTTCTGTCCGTTTGTCTTGCTTACAAGATTCTCTTTCGGTTCGTATTACTAATGTTTATCCTCGTATTGTTCCATCCCTGCCCCCGTGAAGGGTCCCCCTTCCCAAATTTTGTACTTCTCTGACCCGCATCACTAAAGCTTTTAGTGTAAGGGCGTAGAACACTAAGGGTTCACTATATCAAATTTAGAGTTTTGATGTATGGCTATGAAGCAGCTCTACCCTTGAGATATATTACGAATATAGGAGTCGTATGGGGGATTATCTCACATGTAAGACATACATATCACATGTATATCTTACATGTGAGAGTAGTATGGAAAAAAGGGTTTAATTGAGAGTGTCTACAACAGTGTCTATAAAGAGTGTCATTGTCACCCCAGTGTAGAGCAAGGCAGGCTCTGGTTGCTGGAGTTGTGGGCGATTCCTCAACCACGTGTGTATGCTTGGAGGCCACCCCCAGGCCACCCCAGGCCACCCAGTCACTCGGCCCGGCCACTCGGCTCGGCCCGGCCACTTGGCCCGGCTCAGCTCGGCCCGCGCGCCGGCTACCACCACCCCCCCTCTCAGCTCGGGAGGGGCGCTGTGGGCCACGCGGTGGCCACATGCCTTGGCCACCTCCTTGGGCCACTTGGCCACTTTCCCGGGACAGCCTAGGGTCACATCTTGTCGACGCATGAGGAGCAAGCTAAATGTTGACAGCTAGAGTGGTGGTGACCTGGGAAATGAGTAAAATGAGGAGGTTAGACGTGAGTAAAATTTATCATTGTGTACAGTGTGATGAGTACCGGTGGAAATTCCCGGTAAGAGTGGTCTCAGAGCCTCGCCAGGCTAGGGAAGCAGCTGAGAGACAGCTGTCTGTATCACGTCCAGGTGACCGGTAGGGCGGTACCTGGAGATAGATGTTGTACACGACCACACTGTAGTTATATATAGATATATGTGTGTAGACTGACTCGAGTATGTACCGGTCAGTGTAGAGATTTACCATATAAATGATCCAGTTGTCGATTCTATATAATCGTTCAGACTGGATTAATGCCATAGAGTACCGTATTGTATCATTAGAGGTAGGCAGGCCAGGTTGCAGGGATGTCAGTGGGTACCCCTGAGGTCTGTGTAGTTAGAGATACATATACCTGATGATATAATTTTCATTGATTATGTGAATGCCATTTCTATGTGTTCATTTGCATGTTTATGTACTGTGTTGTGTGGTGAGTCAGTAGATGTGATTGCTGACTGATTGCCTAATGATGTCATTAGCATGTGGGGTATGCTGACGGCATCATTATGTTGCAGGTTTGTGCAGTATTGTTATCAGTTTATACGATATTGCTGCCCTGGGAGCTGTGTTGAGGGTTTAAGGGGCCTCTAGGATTATTCAGGGGAATTCACAGTGCTTAATGAGAGCAGGCAATTGATGGATTAATTGCCTTGCTGAGGTAAGTGTGTGTTCATAGTTGTCCTTTGCAACGGTTGCAAGAAAAGGGGGGCAGTAATATTGGTATACTCTTGTGTGTTGCACAACCGTGTGTCATTATTGTGTGGGTACAGTAATTAGCGAGTTGCTGTAGCCGCAACCATATGTGGGCAGTGCATTTGTGCTGTTGCATGCCATTGTAGTGTGACCTATGTAACGCTGGGGTTACTTTGTTTCTTTATGTTGTGCTGAGGACTTAAGGATTCAGTGAGTTAATAATTGGGGAATTAACTGGATAAGGGGTGCACACTATTGTTGAGTGAGTGAGGGCTGTTATGAGAGAGAACAGCGTTGAGCTTGAGTGAGATACGTCTCGGAAGCAATTAATTGTCCGTGTGACAACTAATTGACCACTCTAGCTAATTATGTAATTAGCCTTCTCATCATGAATTCACGTAGTGGGAGAGGATCTGTCAGAGTCTGTCAGTATTTGTGTTAACGTAATTTGCTCGAGTCTAATTACCTTTCTGGGGTATAGCAATTAGTGGCTCAGGTTAATTAGTGGAGTAATTAACATCTGAGAGCTCCGATGACTCGGTAAAGCGAGGTTATGGAGCTAGCATAAATCGTTGTATTAATCATATCCTGTCTGAGGACAGTGGATTAGTGGCACATCTTGTTAATTAGGGGTAATTAACTCCTTTCCCGTGAATTCACAGTGTTTGATGAGACCTGCTTAGGCAGTGCGGAGTGAGACGTATTTATGGATGATTAATTATCGGTCCTGGTGACAGTTAATTAATTGATCGGAGCTAATTAGGGTAATTAACACTCACTAGTAATTTTTTGACACAGACTGTTGAGAAGCTACCAAGTTAGGGTAGGCTTAGTTAATGTAACTCAATGGGGATGTAATTAGTGGTCCGTTTGACCTTAATTGAGGATTACTCACTGAATACTTGCTAGGAGTCAAGTGTGATGTAATATAAGTTTGAGTTATTGTTAACAAGAGAGACAAGTGTTAAAGATTAACGTAGAGTATCACCATGATGTTGTCTAGTGTGAGACAATTGTTTGTGATTACCGTAGTACTTTGTTGCTGACTGCTGCGATCAGTCAATTAACGTAATTAATCACTTAAGGCAATTTCTTTTGGTTGTCGTCTGGTGACGAGAGTAGAGTCATCTAGGGATTTGTGGAGCTGTGTCCCAGAATCCCGCCTTGCCTGTCTTTGTTATTATTTACAGGGCAGCTTCTTGTAGGGAGTTGCAAAGAGTGTTCACATTGGGTTGTGATAGGGGGGGGTCACTGTTCGACTACCCGCCTAGTTACGTGGGTCTCTCCTGGGGGGCAGGAGGACCCCTAAGCTTGTGATTATAGTAGCTGTCAGGGAAACCGAGACACTATTGATTGCATGCTTGTGTCTTCAGTGGATATCCTTCATTTGTTCAGTTAGTTCATGTTGTCAGCCCGAAGTGTCAGCAAGATGGAGCCTGCTGTCACTTCTCGAGGGGCTGTTGAATAGCTGTGTTGCAAATGCCACTTGATGGACAATAGCGTAACCATTCGCTGTGGAGTAACTTAGTCTGTGATATTTTTCTTTGATTTGCAATATTGCGTCATCAGTGGGCACAGCTGTGTTCAGGTTAGTTCAGTATGCAGCCTCACAGCAAGGGTTGATATTTAGCTGTTTGTTATCGTGCCACTGGACGGACATTAACGTAACGTAAACTCGGTAATGTAGTAGTTAGTCTCTTGTTATTAATAAATTGTTATGTTATAGAAAACGGTCTTTGATGTCAACCCTTCAACCATATTATTCCACCATATTTCTGCATATTAATAAATGTTGATGTGATCTTGAAATGACGGCTGCTCTTGGGAATTCGAATTCCAATTCATAGAGCCACATCAAATATAATTATTTGATTGTTAGAAACCGTCGGTTACCCTTTATTAGTTTTAACGTCCTGTTTAACTAGGAGGAGCCAGTGGCCTATTGTGGACAGGTTTTCACCTCTAGTGGTGGAGGCCTGGCGGTTTGCTCCCGCTTTTCCTTTTTGTATTGGACTCATGCTTAACTGCCGTGAGCAGCCTTTAAACTTGTAGTCCACCTCCTAAGGGAGGTAGGCGTAGAAAAAAATCTCACACACGAGGAGAAACATTAGAAACACGAACGGAAAGAGAATCCTGTAAGCGAGATAACCGGACAGAAAGAGGGAGGTGGTGAAGAGGAACAGGAACCACAGAAGGGGTAAAAGTTAAAGCACGACAGAGGCGAGAGGAAGGATGTTGTAAGGACTGCGCAAGATAGCGAAGACAGTAGCGATCACGGCGGTCCTGGAGAGACAGGAAGCCAGTGTCAACATACAAGCAAAGGACAGGAGTCAAACGAAAGGCACCAAAACTGAGGCACAACCCAGTATGGTGCAAAGCATCATGACGGCGAAGAGTAGAAGGAGAAGCAGACGAGTAAGCAGGGCAACCATAATCGAGCTTAGACAGGACGAGAGAGGAATGTAAAGCAAGGAGAGTGCGCCTATCCGCTCCCCAAGAAGTATGGGACAATGCCCGAAGGAGGGTAAGGGCCTTAGAGCACTCAACACAGAAGTAAGAGATATAGGGAGACCAAGACAAACGAGTGTCAAGGAATAACCCCAAAAGCTTCGCGGAATCTTTGTACTCAAGGGGATGACCATAAAGTAACAAAGAGGGACGATGAACGACTCGTTTCCGAGTAAAAGACATGGCACAAGTCTTAGAAGTAGAGAACTTGAAGCCATGATCGGTGGCTTCGACAAGAGACGACACGGCATCAATCGCAAGTTAAAGCCGGCGCTGAAGGAGAGGCGAATCATCACCCTGACAGCCAAGGGTGAGACATAAACAGCGGAGAAGACACCTGAAGGAAGAGAGGAAAGAAAACCATTGAGGGCAACCAGAAAAGAGTAAAGCTCAGAACACTACTCAGGGGCAAACCTTCGTACTGCTGAAAAGAGGCAGAGAGAGCGGTACCAAGGCGCACCCGAAAGGAACGACGAGAGAGGAAGCTGCAGAGAAAGAGAGGGAGATGACCACGAAGGCCAAAAGAATGAAGCTGGGATAGAATATGATATCGCCAAGTGGTGTCGTAAGCCTTTTCCAGGTCAAAAAGGACGGCAACAACGGAGGTCTTCGCAGCAAAAGCAGTACGAATATCGACCTCCAAGTTCACCAGGACATCTGTCGTGCTGCGGCACTTGTGGAAACCAAATTGAGAAGGGGAGAGGAGGTGATGGTGTTTCAGGAACCACATCAGACGAACGTTAACCATACCTTCAAAGAGTTTGCAGACACAATTTGTGAGGGCAATAGGGCGAAAGTCCTTAGGCGAAGTTCCCAGAGACCCTGGTTTGCGAACAGGGAGGACAACAGCATCGACACAGTCCTCAGAGACTGACGACAACTCCCAGATCCGATTATATAGACTCAGTAAATACTGAGACGTGCATGGAGGGAGATGGCGAAGCATCTCATAATGAGTACCATCGGAGCCCGCCGCCGTAGAACCGCAGAGGGCCAGGGCAGAACGAAGTTCAGAGAGAGAGAAGGGATCGTTATAGGAAAGTCGAAGTCGAGTGCAGAAATCTAAAGGACGAGACTCAAGGACAGGTTTACGAAGAAGGAAAAATTGGGGAATTGAAGACCAGAGCTAACAGAAGAAAGTGGGAACCCAGTTCAGTAGCAACCTGCAACGGGTCCACCACAAAAGTACCACGGAGGTGAAGGACCGGTCAAACATTGGGAACGAACTTACCCGCTATCTTGCGGATACGCTTCCAGATCTGTGGCAGGGAAGTTTCGGACGTAATTGTGGAGACATAAGATGCCCAACATTCACGTTTAGCCATATGGATGGCCCTACGGGCCACCGCACTTGCTTTCCGCTAAAAAGCAAAGAAAAAGAAAAGCTAAAGAAAAGAAAAGAATCGGCCGTCTGCCGACGGCGGTGCCTCTTCCAGGCTGCACGCTTACAGCGGACAGCTCGAGCACAGTCTGCATTCCACCAGGGAACACACTTCCCCGGACCCGAGAGGAAGAGCGAGGAATAGAGTGGGGGGCAGCGTCGAAGACAGTGTCATGAAAAAGGAGGAGAACGCGAGGGAGAGGCAGAAGGGAGAGGTCAGAGAGAGCAGCACTGATGGTAAATAGGTTCCAGTCCACTTTAGCAAACTGCCACCTACGGAAGGAGAGGGAAGGACGAAAAGAGAAAAAGGAAACAAGGATAGGGAAATGGTCCCTGCGATGGAGGTCATCAAGAACCTGCCACGTGAAATCAGAGTAAAGAGAAGATGAACAAAGAGAAAGATCAAGACAGGAAAGGGTGCGAGTCCGAGAATCCAAATGAGTGGGCTCACCAGAATTCAGAAGAGACAGGGAAGAAGAGAGGATAAACGGCTCAAGAAGGCGACCTCGGGTATTCGTCAGAACATCACCCCAAAGAGAATGACGACAATTGAAATCACCCAGCAGGAGCACAGGCTCTGGCAAGGAGTCCAAGAGGTGTTTCAGATCAGGAAGAGAAAGCGGGACACTCGGGGGGAGATAAATGGAACAAACTGTGTACCATTTCCCCACAAAGATACGAGCAGCAGAACAATGGAGAGGCAAAGGAAAAAGTAAGGGGACAATGGAACATCAGTGCGAATCAAGAGAGCAGAAGAATTAGGAGCCCCAGCAACAGCTTGGGGGGGGGGGAGAGAAAGGAATTGATAGAGGTTTACAAGTGGATGAATGGATATAACAAAGGGGATATTAATAGGGTACTAAAATTATCAACACAAGACAGAACACAAAACAATGGGTATAAATTGAATAAGTTTAGATTTAGGAAAGACTTGGGTAAATACTGGTTCAGTAACAGGGGTTGTTGATTTGTGGAACCAATTGCCGCGTAACGTGGTGGAGATGGGGGTCCCTCGATTGTTTCAAGCGCGGGTTGGACATGTATATGAGTGGGATTGGGTGGTTATAGATAGGAGCTGCTTCGTATGGGTCAATAGGCCGTCTGCAGTTACCTATGTTCTTATGTTCTATAGTACAGCGACTAAACCTGAACTGCAAAATCTAAATGGGGCCTAACCGGTGGACGATATAACTGAAGAACAAAACCAGGCATCTTGTTACTAATGCTTCAATGAATAAATCCCAGTGTCCTATTTGCTTTATTACGAACTTCCATGCATTGATCCTTTGGTTTTAAATTCTAACTAATCATAACTCCCTGAACCCTTTCGCAATCTCAACACCATCTAGCTCGTATCATGTAACTATATCATCATTACCTAACCTAAAAACTTTAAATTTGTCAACATTAAACTGAATCTACCAATCGTTTGACTATTTCAGAACCCTGTTTAGATCTACTTTAAGTGATAGTGATACTTCTCCCGTGTTAATTTCCCCTGCCGATTTTTGTATCATCGACAAATTTGCAAATGTTGTTACTCAAACCTGAATCTAAATCATTTATATATATTATAAACAATAGAGGTCCCAGGACAGAGCTCTGAGGCACTCTAATTAAAACATTTTCCCACTCTGACTTAACCCCATTCATACTAAATCACTGTTTCCTTTGGTATAGCCATGCCCTAATCCAACTTAGTATAGCACCCCAATACCATGAGTATCTTTTTAATACGTCTTTCATGTGGCACTATCAGAAGCTTTGCTAAAGTCAAAGTACACAACATCACAATCCTTACCACTATTAATTGTCTCAACTATTCTTGAATAAAATGATAGCAAATTTGTTAAACATGAACTGCCATTTTTTTTTTTGAGATATATACAAGAGTTGTTACATTCTTGTACAGCCACTAGTACGCGTAGCATTTCGGGCAAGTCCTTAATCCTATAGTCCCTGGAATACGATCCCCAGCCGCGAAGAATCGTTTTTTCGTCCAAGTACACATTTTACTGTTGCGTTAAGCAGAGGCTACAGTTAAGGAATTGCGCCCAGTAAATCCTCCCTGGCCAGGATACGAACCCATGACATAGCGCTCGCGGAACGCCAGGCGAGTGTCTTACCACTACACCACGGAGACTGCTAAATTTGGAAAACCAGGCTGTGAATCATTTATTAATTTATGTTTTTCAAGATGAAGACGAAGTGTATTTGCAGTTATCTATTCAATTAACTTTCCCACAATAAACGTTAGGCTAATTGACCGATAGTTTGATGCTAGTGATCTATCTCCTTTCTTAAAAATTGGTACCACATTAGCAACCTTCCATGACTCTGGCACTCTGCCTAGCTCAACTGATTTAATAAATACTAGCTGTACCCGCCACGTGTTGCTGTGGCTCAATCTGGTTAAATAGGAAAGAAAGAAAAGAGAAAGCGCACGTTTCTAATATGTTTAATTTCATAATGCTTGTGGGTATACAATATTTTTTGTTGTTCTATTAACTGTGGAGATAGAGATTGTCTGGTTTGCCGACTCTAGAACACGCAACATATATTTGCCCATGTGAAAAGCAATCTGTGTGTAGTTATAAACCACACAATTCTAAACATTGGCTCTGAGCTTTGTTGATGTTGATTGCAAACGCCAATCGAATTGGAAATCACAATCTCTTAAATTGAAATGGCATATCTGGAATAATAGGAATGCGAGGAATGAGGACATCTTCACCTTTGAAAGGTTCTGCCAAGATTGTTTCTTCTACAACGTTGCTGATTAAGTATTTTACTGCAAGGCGAGTGGCCTTGCAAAGTTTTGGCTGGTTGATATTTCGCAACAAAATAATTAGCACGCCGATTTTTAATTGCCGTACGTGTGATGGTATCCCCGGGCAGATCGAGTGAATTCAACAATTCTCTTGTATAATTAACCGCTTCATCTGCTTCCACAACAGTTTCGACGGACGTGTATGTGACTGCCTTGCTTTGGATGTTAGACTGAATAATATTGTTAAGTTCGTAGATGTCTTTGTTCTTGGCCCCCAAGAACAGCTCGTTCACTGAGTCCATCGTGATTCTTATAATTTTTTGGAATATTTGGAAATACTTTTTCAATCAGTTCTTCTTTTGACGTCACTAAATTGTAGAAGCTATGAGGCAATGAAATTCGTCCTGAGGTCAGATCAACCGGCCGTTTTCGTTCCCAGTTTCCAAAAATTTATGTGAGAATATCTCAGCTGATGGATCGTTTTGCAGCTGGACACGCATATTTGTAGTTAATTTAAGCGTCTTTACCTGGCGCCACAAAGTAGACTATATCAGTCGAGCATTTATATTATCCGCTGGTGTCAATCGAGGAATTACAGGTAATGTTTGCCTGAAATCTCCTGAAAGCAATATTATTGCGTTCCCAAATGGTCTGATGTTTCCACGCAAATCATACAATGATCGATCAAGAGCCTCGAGCGATTTTTTGTAGGCCTTTGTGCATTCATCCCATCCTCATTGTGCATTCATAAGTTTGCATTTCTGCAATACTTTTCCCACGCCAAATCCTTTGGAAATATTGCACGTGGGAGTTTCAATGAATTGCATGTTCAATGGCAATTTTAAAGCCGCAGTAGCAGTTCTTCCACCTGGTAGCAATGTCGCAGGTATTCCGGACTATGCAAGAGCTAACGTTATTTCATTTTGGGATCGAAATGTTGCCAGAATCAATTAATTAGGAAGGATTTACCAGTTCATTCTGGCGCATCTAAGAAGATTTCATCAAGCCCTTTATTGACAGTTTGAATTATTTTGTTGTAAATGCCTTTTCGCTCAAGCGTTACCTTAGGAATATTTGATTGAACATACCACAACAGATCACCCGTCTTGTAATTATGTTCACGACGCAATTCTACATCAAAGAAAGCAGCAACAGATTGATTCGATGATGGCAGTTCCAACTGATTGAGAACTTTGTTCGCGATTTCTAAGAACAAATCTTCGATCATTATCAACGCTTCGTTGCAGACTTTTCCTGTGAAATCCATGTTAATATATGAATTTTCCTTGCGTATTCGATGGATAACATCTACAGTCATGTGCGATTTATATTTCTCCCATAACTGTTGGAGATGAAGGAGAGCAGACGGTCAATATGATTGCAAATAATGCACGAATTTGATTCGGATGTGACGTGTTGGACGCATATTAATGCATACATCCCAGTGTCGGTCGTTCTCCAATAAATTCATGATGTGATTGTGAGATTTTTTCTTTGACAGGTTATCAAAAGAATTAAGTCCTATTGATGTTACGTTAATCGTAACTACCTCGCAAGAGAGGCAGACCTTAAACAGCAAGAGCTGCCAGTGGCAGATATTTAATCTTAAAACCTAAGATCATAGGACCGCGGGAGCAAACCGCCAGGCGAAACCACTCGAGTAACACCTGTCACTTAGGTCGCTGGCTCCTCCTAGTTTGACAACTAATAAAGGGTAGCCGACGGATTCTCACCTCTTATTTATAGAAGTGTGGTGCTGTGCAATGGACTCGAGCTTTAGATACAGACTTAATATGAACATAAGCAGGCAGAGCGTTGCAGAACATGAAATGTGGGGCAGTAATATTGGAAGGTTTGACGTAAACGACCGTTTCTATAACAAAACAATTTATTCACAAAACAAGAACTAAAACTACTACTGTGACGGTGTTCCCCCCCTTATATTTCTCCCACACCTGCAGTAAGAGTCATGTCCACTTTACCCAAGCGTTCTCTACGTCGCAGGCATCAATTTGATATATGTGGGAGAGTGGAGTGTTCTCGGAGAGCCGAGAAATTTGTGAAACAATAATGTTTTGGCCTGTGGTTTAGGCCCTTTAGGAAGCCAAGATGGCGCTGGCTCTCCTGTTTCCCCGCCAAAACTGTGTGACGTCAGTAACACCGGATTGGTCACCGACAGCAATGTGGCACAGGGAGCCAATGAAAACCTCCCGTGGCGAAAGTGACGTCACGAAGGAAAGGGGGTCCAGGCAGCGCGTCGCGTTGGCGCCATCAGTCAGACACGATACGTCAAAGAGGTTGGACGTGCGAAGATTGGTCCTGTCAGTTTGACAGTTGTTTCCCGCTCCCGTGGATTTTATGCGTCACCTGAAGTCTGCCAGTACTCTGTGAGGTCTTCCTTAGTTCATGTGTTGAACCAGAGAGGGAATCGACGGTTATTGAGCAACAAGTGCTCCAGGACAGGTACTGTGCAAGAAGAAGTGAAGTCTGTGCAGTGATGTAGGCGACGTCTGAGGCAGTTCACCCATTCGTGACGGCGTAGTGGCTGACCAGAGCCACTGGGTAGCAGAGGAAGAAGAGGACTATTTGGGAATCCGGACGACTGCAGCCGAGAAGTAGGCGGGCAGCCGTAGCTGGGAGAAGTCGACGGCCAGGAGACCGACTCCAACCCTACAAGAAGTCGAGGAGGAGCACGGACCTGCTGGGAAGAAGGCACAGAGACGACGCGCTAAAGGTGGGACAGTGATTGAGTTCCTGGAGGACACGACAACGTGTGTGTGGGGGTGTTCCCGACACGAGGCAGGAGCCAGGACCAGGAGCTACAACTCAACTCTCATCGGAGGATAGGTGGAAGTAGGTGGTTCTAGTTTCCCTCCCAATTCCCCTTTAGTCAGCTATATTATTCAGCTATATTATTTAGCCTGAGGATTTGGTATGTCGTGAGCAAGTCTCACCTATGTCACAGTAAGGCACCAGTATGCAGAATAGTACTATCAAGAGTACTCACGATATTTATATATATTATTATTGGTGCGTACAGGCACCCGGATTAAGTGATGAATTTACTGTGTTGAGAATGCCTTTCATGAGACTTTAATGTGAACATATAGTGAGAAATTATATATAATATTATGCCAGTATTTGGAAGTTAGGCTATGTGCCCAGTAACTATTTATTTACCATTTATTGATGTCTGATTTATCTATATTATATATGTCTATGTTCGTGCATTGAATAATCATTTGAGAGTGCAGTGATTTATTGTGTTATCGCCCACGAAAGCAAGTACTGAGAACTCCAGTGTTAAATACTTCATAAGATATCATTGAAGGAAGGGCAGTGTGAAATACTATGACAGTGAATTATTGTCGCATTTATTATAGAAACGATTGTTTGAGCCCAAGTACAGTGTAGCGAAGTAATACGTGCTATTGTTGCAAATATCGAGTGTGCGAACTTCTAGTGATCTTTGAGAACTTAAAGAAACAGCGCGCATGACGCCAGGGAAACAAGCAATAAACTTTCGCGCGGAGGAGGGCGCCCAGCTGATCGTGACATTGACGAGAGGGGGAGTCTTGCCACCGTAGTGAGTGTATAATATACGTGGGAACGACCGACTTCCGCCCGATCAGCTGATTATTTATCGATATGACCTTGTGACATCTTTGAATGAGTTTTAAGTAAAATACAAAATACATTTGTGTTTATATCATCCCCTCCATTTATCTTGTAGCTACATTATACTTGAAAGCAAAGAGTGATAAAAGTAAGTACCTGCCTGATATCCTGATCTATTGAGTGTGACCTTGCCAAGGATACCACAATTCAACCAGTCCACTGACGTGTTACTGGACACCGAAAACACCAGTTGGCGACCTTGAGGTTAACAGTAAAGCCCTATTGTTGGGGCGGGCACATAACAGTTAAGTGAACGAGTTGTGTTCCCACTCCTTCTCAATCAGAGGCCGGTTGGGATTGACTGGGATACTCTCCTGGCGTGCAGTGGCGCCGTGAGGATAGAGTGAAGACCCGCAGGGCTACGGTGAGTGACCTTGAGATAACTGTTGTTCACCACCGGAGAGTGGAACTATATACATATCCCCAACATTGGCGACCTTGCCAGGATAAGTACTGATAACGGTTGCTCACCCGAGAGTAGAGGAAAACCCCAACATTGGCGACCTCGCCAGGATAACAATCGAAGTAAAGGTTGCAGTGGTGGTAGTTGGCAGTGGTATTAGGTATCAGGTGCAGGTTATCACTCATAGCACAAGATGGAGGATGATAAAGTAACAAGGTTTATTGACACTAGAGATGAACAGGTGCTGGAGGATATACATATCCCCAACATTGGCGACCTTGCCAGGATAAGTACTGATAACGGTTGCTCACCCGTGAGTAGAGGAAAACCCCAACATTGGCGACCTCGCCATTATAACAATCGAAGTAAAGGTTGCAGTGGTGGTAGTTGGCAGTGGTATTAGGTATCAGGTGCAGGTTATCACTCATAGCACAAGTTGGAGGATGATAAAGTAACATGGTTTGTTGACACTAGAGATGAACAGGTGCTGGAGGAGTGCACCAAGACACAGTTACTGGCAATAGCAGACCATTTTGGGATAAAGCTGAGATCTGCCAGAGTGGGAGAAAGAAGACTGGAGATAATGGCACAGCTCAGAGCACGAGACGAAGCTTTAGGGGAGGAACGGCCACAAACACCTGCCAGTGTGGGAGAACACCTGAGCATTGGTGGAAGCAGCAGGGGATCCAGCGGCAGCAGGCACAGCATTAAGCTGGAGATAATGAAGCTGCAGCTGGAAGCACAGCAGCGCAGAGAAGAGCGAGAAGCGCAGCTGAGGAGAGAAGAAGCACAACAGCGCAAAGAAGAGCGAGAAGCAGAAGCACAGCTGTAGTGTGAGGAGCGAGAAGCACAGCTGAAGCGTGAGGAGTGAGAAGCACAGCTACGCAGGGAAGAACAAGAGCGAGAAGCACAGCTACGCAGGGAAGAACACGAGCGAGAAGCTAGGATGAGACAGCAGGAGATAGAAGCCAACAAGGAGGTGGAGCTGAAGCGAGCTGAACTAGGACTAGGTGCACCTGCTCCGCCGCAACAGGAGGACCGACGAGTGAGGGAACGAGATCTGCCGGTCTTTGTGCCAAATGAAGCCGAAAGTTTCTTCGACCACTTCGAAAGGGTTGCTGCTTTGAAGAGGTGGCCGAGGGCGGAGTGGGCGGAGCTGGTTCAAGGGAGGCTCACAGGTGAAGCTCGTGAAGCCTACACTATGCTCGACTTCCAAGAATGCACCAACTACGATGCGGTAAAACAAGCTGTGCTCCATTCCTTCTAGGTGCCAGAATGGACTCCAGGACGGACGCACCCCTGAGGACCCCGGTCGCTTGTCAAAGATCATGTGAGAAAGAAGTAAGAAGAGAGAAGAGAGAAGAAAGGCGAAAGAAGAGAGAAAAAAGAAGAAAGGGAGAAGAGGAGGAGAAGATAAGACCAAGCTAAGACACGATGTTTAGTGTCCCTTGCTAGTGTCAGCATATTACATCATTACAACACTTCGCGGCAGGCGGCAGCGTGTCTCGCAGCAACAGGACAATGACGACAGTGGCCCCTCAACATCAGGTGTTTGTGGTAGGCTTACGTTACGTAAATCTGGCTTATCACCTACCATACCTTTACGCAGCTCCAGCACCAGACGACAAAGCGGTGTTTTTGGTGCTCGTGGTGGTGTTGGCGCCAACACCGAACCCCCGGGTGCACTTGTGTGGGAGGATTGTGCCACATTTGTCCCACAAATACCAACGTTTGATGCCACCGATGTTTGTGTTACACCATTATTCCCGTATACTGGGGATGATATGGCAGAAATGGAATATTTTCAGGCGTATTTCGACCACGAATTCATGACCCATCTTGTGACTGAGTCAAACAGGTACGCTCACAGCTTCATAGACGCCGGTATTTTACCTGCCTCACGCCTCACGCCTTACGCGATGGAAGGACACGATAATTGACGATATGTACGTGTTTCCTGCACTCAGCATGATGATGAAGCACTCCGAGAAAGCTGTCGTCCAGGATTATTGGAGCAAAGACAGTCTTGTACAGTCTTGTTCCATCACCCGTGTTCATCCAGTATATGTTGTGTGATAGATTCCTCTTGATTCTCAGGTGCCTGCACTTCGGGAATAATGGAAATGAGGACAGACACGACAGACTGTGGAAGGTACGGAAGGTGCCCCTCTCACTTCCCTTCCAGTGACATGAGAGGGACGTTCAGGAATTATTTTGTACCTGCATAGAATATGGTAATCGACAATATTAATACCAACTTCGGGATAGGTCAGTACTCCACAGTACACTACGACCCTAGAATCCTCCCCCCGGAGTTATGTTGGAAATTTTCAACACCGAATACAACACTGTTGTATTCTCATTAATTATTACTAATTCTACTAATCATTGTAGTAAGTAAAATTAACACAACGTAGAATTCACATGTACTAATAATTACATCTGTACAATAGGCTAGAATTCTTACGTCACCCGACGCCAGTATTGCGTCAGATTTCATTGTAATAAACACATTTATATCCAATGTGCCTGAGAATTGAATTCGATTCTCTATAACAAGCGGTGTTCTGTGTGATAATTAATTACAGATAAATTGACCTCCAACTAAAGCCGAATAGAGCGTTAAAGTCATAACAGTTATCTAATAATAAAAATTAACGTCATACGTGAATGCCTTGGAGAGACATTAATTCTTCTCCATTATCTGTTTACTCTCACTGAACTGGCAAATAATAATATTTAACTCTTCCAAATGATAAACCCGTCCTAACTCAAGCATTTCAAGCACAACCGCGAGAAATGCTAATATCCATTATAATAATTTGGTTAATGAAAGCGAGACGCGGAGCGGGGAGGGAGAGGACGCCAGTGCACGTGTTGAGACGCTCCTGAGCGGACCTGTTCACGTAGTGCTCACGAGGAGACGCCATTACCCAGCCATCAGGGTAAACGCTATCCATTCTCCCGAAGAAAGTCGCCACTGTGAGGCGTGAAGAGCCTTGCAGACAATATCTTCACCTGGTGTCAGTGTCATACAAGGAACCTTTTTAATCTGGTTCTTTGTGACTCCACGTGACCGGCCAGTGAAGCGCGTCATTATCCTGGATAGGCTAAGCCAGAGCCTGGGACGCGAATTTCGGCAAACTTAAACAGTGCCCATATTAGCTAAGTATCTTATCATTATTTGATGCATCTGATAGGGTGTAGAATTATAGCTGGGTAGTTTGTCGTGATGACGCATAACAACAACAAATCACAGCATGTGAGAAGAATTCTCCTAGCTGCCCACTCCCATGTTATCCAGCTCCTAAGGGTTCCAAGTCGAGCCCAGGAGAATTAGAGGAAGCGTCGGGACTCAATTTAAGGAATCGTCATTAAGCTAAGATTCCTTTGTATTCCTCTAATTTATTATTTGTAATTCTTTATATGCAGAACTCTGTTTATTGGATTGACATGTGTTTATTATGATTATTATTATTATATTCATAATCTATGTTCCCATTAATGATAATGACAATTATTTCACAATTATTCATAGGATTAGATTATTATATCTTGGATTAGTGAACGAACCACACTAGTTCCTGGACGTACTGAGTTCCAGTAATAACCCCCCAATGTAGGTGTTTGAGGTTTGATTCATTTAATTATACAGCCCATTAATTATTTCTATGATCATATTCTCTAGTATTTTATCCATAGTTACTGGTTCATCTAGGAATTATCAAATGATCATAATTTCTCAGTTTCCCTCTTTACTATAAAAGTGGGTGGTCCTTCGTAATTTAATTTACTACATTAATATTTAAATAATTAGATTCAAGCCCCAAATGTCCCACATTATGGTCCTTCGAACCGGATAGGCATTAAATTTATAATTAAAATATTAATCATTAATAACTAATCCTTGGGTGATATAAGCTAGACTAACTATTTAATTAATTGTGTCAACTAACAGTGTAACACATCAGTTAGTCAAAATCACACTAACATATTGCTACTTTCACCTCATGTATAAGGTAGCTGTAGTGGGACACAGTTAATTACCCACAACACTTAGACCTATACCTCATACAGAAGTATGAATCTTTAGGTCACCAGGAGCATTAGCTCATAACCTTTATATGTTTGCACTTGTGTGTGTAAGTGCACTCTTATAAAAACAAAAAACCCAAAAATACAGCACAGCTATATTCACCTTACTGCACCACAATAATCTTTACCAATGTTATTAGGTAGAATTTAGGCTGAGATTGTGCTGAATTTGGTACAAACCCAGACTAAATAAATTTATAGTTCTTAGTTAGGAATTATTACGACTAGACCTGAGCTAGTCAGTGTTGTATGTATTATACTATTTGTGCTGACCCTATACAGGGTGGGATTAACTTTGAGATAACTCTGATTGGAGTGTCTTCATAATATTTCTCTTGTATTCATTATTTTGTGTATCTATTTTGTGTATTGCTGGATAATCTCCATTAACTCTGATGGTGATATAGAAGAGCTAACCGGACGAGAACGAATGGTGAAGTTCAGACAGTGCACAAAGTATCTAGCTATTTGTTGTTAGGTAGGTAGGTACATTCAACCTCAAGTGAGGAAAAGTATAAATAGCCACCTTAAATTAGGCTACATTTAATGTTACTTGTCTACTAATGAACAAGTACCCAAGCTTCATTAGTAATACATATACTAACACCGTGAAGTTTGAACCTAAGCCCAACATGGCTACTCCTGAACAATTAAGGAGAACCTACATTGGCCTTAAAGGTCATTTGACCAGATTAATTAACAAGGCTGAGAACTTAACTAAAGATATTCCCATTGACTCTTATCACTTAGAGACATCAGTTAGAGTAGCTGATCTGAAATTTGATCAAGTCAAGTCTACAAGTCAGTCTTATATTGCTCTACTAAATACTGTAGAAACCGATCCTGATGAAGTAAGTCAAATTGTAGACGGTATCTCCCAGTACGAAGAGGAGACTCAAGATATAATTGACAGGCTGTCTACATTAGCAAGACAATCTGGATCCAATACCAGTAACACAGGGTCTCAATTCAGTAACCAACTACCAGAGGTCCGTCTACCTACTTTAGCCTTACCTACATTTTCAGGATTAGATACAGAAAGTTGGGACGATTTCTGGAGTAAATTCGTAGATGCGGTAGACTCTAAAGCTAACGTTCCTCAAACCACCAAATTCACTTATTTACAAGGCCTGTTACGAAATGAAGCCTTGAAAGTGAACTCTAATATAACACTGACCAGTGATGGGTACACATCAGCTGTTCAATTGCTCAAAACCAACTACGATAACACAGAGAGAACTGTTACTGTCTTAGTTCAGAAATTGCTAGATTTACCTTCTGCCAATAATTCCACAGATTCTCTCCAAACTTTCAGACTAGAGCTAGATTCTTTACTCAAGGCCTTAAGCCTTAAAGTCCAAGTTCAGTCAGCCGAATGGATGACCAAAGTAGTTGTTAAGCGAAAATTGCCAAGAGAAACTTTAGATAAGTTGTGTACTATGTACAATAAGACCTTTTTGACTTTGAAAGAGATCACAGAAGGTCTACATACCTTAGTCGAGAGACAAAAAGCCAACCAAGGCGGGGAGAAAGTTTCAAACTCCTCTACTAACTCCCATCGTAACTCAGCTCAAGTTGACACTTCAGTCAAACCAAAAATGACTTTAAATAAGTCTAATAAATTTACATCTAGAACGACTCCATCCACTGAGAAAAGAAGTGGAAATGTAGGTACATATTCGATGTCTCCTTGTGAGATAACCAATGACTTGTCTTCTAAAGAGAACAAGTCAAACAAAGTGAGAAGGTGTCTGCTCTGCAATCAAGGGCATACCGCCTACCAATGTTCTGTTTATCCTACTTATAATGCTAGGATTAAAAGGTTGCAAGAAATACACAAGTGCACCAGGTGCATGGGCTCTCATGATCCCAAAAAATGTGTAGTGCAGCTACGTCCCTGCAACAGATGTAACCAAGGTGTACACCACTACGCCTTATGTAGAAAATCTTCTACACTAACCATGACCACTGGGGAGAATTCTACGAATTCTACCGCAGTGCAATATTGCAAAGTGCATCAAGAAGTAAATGTACTTGCTACTGAGTCAGGCAATAATACTACTCTACCTACAGCTCAACTTAAACTAATAAACCGAAGATCTAGAATTAACACTAGAGGTCTTTTTGACCAAGGTTCACAGAAAACCTTCATTACACAACAGTTGGTAGATGAGTTAAATTTAAAACCTGCCAAAATTGTGAGGTTAAATATTTCTGGTTTCTTGTCAAATAGTGGACCTCGTGACTACAAGGTAGTTAAAGTATTAGTAAGACTTGGATCTTCTACTAGTCCAATACAAGCGGTAGTAGTGGATAAACTTCCTACAGACCTGCAGGTCACAGTGTTAGCTCGCACTGCGAGACATCTTAAACGAAACCGCCTGAGGCTAGCAGATTACAAAATAAATTCTGACTGCCTCACAGATGTTGGAATACTTATAGGCGCGGATCATTATTACAAGTTAATAACTGGATGCACTAGACAACACGGAATGAATTTGTTGTCGTCTGCAGGAGGCAAATTGCTTACGGGACCGGTGCTTTTCAGACAAGGTCCAGCGTCCACAAACCAACAATCCAATAACATAATCGTGGCGTGACTAGGCTTGGAACAGTCACCCCTACGTTTCAGGGAAATATCTGAGGATATTGAGTCTGACCCACCAATACATCGTTTGTGGGATTTAGACACTTTAGGCATTATCCCTGAACAACCAAGTCCTGATGATACGTGGACTTACCAGCAATACCTGGATACAGTTGTCTATTCAAATAAACAATACTGGGTAAGACTCCCATGGAAGTTGGATCATCCACAACTTCCAGTTAATTATTTTATGGCAGCCTCACAATTGCAGTCTCAATTAACACGACTACGGAAGCAGCCAGACAAACTGAACATGTATCATCAACTTATCCAACAACAACTTAACAGTAAATTCATTGAAGTTGTTGAACACGATGACCGAAAAACAGGTCATTATTTACCTCATCACGCGGTGGTGAAAGACTCATTGACAACACCTATTCGTATTGTCTTTAACTGTAGTGCTAAAGTAAAGCCAAGCAGTGTGTCTTTAAATTAATGTCTCCAAACGGGACCTAGCCTAACACAAAGGCTACATGATGTGCTGTTACGATTTCGCACAGGTATGTTCGCCTATACTGCTGATATTAGCAAAGCTTTCCTCCAAGTAGGTTTGCAGGAGGAAGATAGTAACTACACAAAATTCCTCTGGATTAAGGATCCACTGGATCCTAGCAGTGAAGTAATCACCTATCGTTTTGCCTCAGTATTATTTGGAGCTACGTCCTCACCGTTTCTTTTGCAAGCAACATTAGACACACATTTGAAGAAATCAAACAGCCCCTATAAGGCAGACATTAGCGACAACTTGTATGTCGACAATTTCCAGGGGACAACTAATGATCAAGCTGATCTGTAAGAAATCTACTATGAGGCTAACCGTGAACTATTAGGAGCCAATATGCCACTACAGTCATGGGTCTCAAATAATGAACTGCTCAACCAGGTAATCGAGAAAGAATTTCCAGATTATCAGGTACCCAGTCAATTAAAGGTTCTAGGCGTGGAATGGAACACCAGTACTGACGAGATGAATGTCAAGTCAGTACAAACTGATAATTCAACCCTTACCATGAGAACACTGCTCTCGTTTGTCAGTCAACCATTTGATCCTTTAGGCCTACTTACTCCTATATTAATAAGGGGCAAACTCCTAATGCAGGAGTGCTGGCAGAAACATATGGGATGGGATGATCCATTACCAAGTGAGTTACAAGCTAAATGGCAAATACTCTCAACGGATTTTAATCAGTTAGGCGTTTTGAAATTTCCTCGTAATGCTTCAGGACCAAACTTACCCACCAATTTACACGTTTTCTGCGATGCCTCTGGCAAAGCATACGGCGCAGTAGTCTATTTAGTTAATAGTGCACAATCAATTTTGCTCACATCTAAAGCAAGAGTTGCTCCCAATAAGAAGAGATCTTTGCCTCAAATGGAGTTGACTGCATTGCTGGTGGGAGTAAGATTGGCTCATTGCCTGGCAAAGACACTCAATAATATCCACTTTGGTGAGATTGTAGTGTGGTCAGACAACGAGGCAGTCTTACAATGGGTAAGAAACAATAACAACAAAACTCCCTACGTTAGTAATCGTGTCAGGGAGATTTATGAGTTATCTGCTGGATATAAATTCAGACATGTTCCTACTAAGGACAATCCTGCAGATTATTTATCTCGAGGGTTAACACTAAAACAACTTGTCAAGTCTTCGCTGTGGTTCAATGGACCTTCATGGCTTGTTGGTAGTCAGTGGCCCAAACAAAAGCCACAAGTCATAGTGACCAATATCACCACTCCCATGAAAGAACCAGAATCTCAACGAATATTAGCCATTGATCCTCACCATTATTCTAACTTAAGCAAATTATTATGAGTGACTGCACATGTGTTTGATTTTCTTGCTAAGATAGGAATTCGACATAAGTTTCCCAATCCTATCCTCTACTGGATCAAACGGGCACAACAAGAGACATATGGAAGCGAATATGAAAATCTTCCAGATAAATTAACTAAGTCTCTAGGTATCTGGTATGATGCCAACACTCATAACATACTAAGATGTGGAGGACGTTTGCTTCATGCAAAAATTGATTTGGACACAAAGAATCCAATTCTTCTACCTCGTCACCACATCATCACTAAACTTCTTGTCTTACATTACCATCAATATGGTACCTTACATGGTGGAGTTTTAGATACTCTCACCGACCTTAGACAAAAGTACTGGCTTCCTCAAGGTCATCAGACAGTTAAGTCAATTATTAAATCTTGTGTAATCTGTAAGAGATACGACGCTAGAGTATGTCCTTACCCAGGACCTCCACCACTCCCAGAAGAGCGAGTGGTTCATCTTCGTCCTTTCGAAACCACTGGTGTTGATTACACAGGAGCCTTACTTCTCACTGGTAACCCAGATAATATACCAGTAAAAGCGTACATTTGTCTATTTACGTGTGCTACAACCAGAGGCGTACATTTAGAAGTCACTTCAGACATGAGTGCTGAAGCCTTCATCCAGGCTTTCCGCCGATTTGCTGCCCGCCGATCTTGTCCCAAATTAATGATATCGGACAATGGTTCCAATTTTGTGGCAGAAGAAACTTGTTTGCGAGAAGTCTGGAACCACCCAGAAGTACAGTCGGTCCTACAGAGACGACAATGTCACTGGAAATTCATAGCACCGAGAGCCCCTTGGCAAGGTGGGTTCTATGAGCGAATGGTAGGCACAGTTAACAAGTGTCTAAGGAAAACTTTACACCGACAAAATGTCAGTTACTCAGAACTCCAAACTATTGTTGTGGAAATCGAGGCGTGAGTCAATAACCGCCCAATAACCTACCTGTCTGATGATTTCACCCAGAGAGAACCTCTGAGCCCCACACACTTGATCCATGGAGGTCTACTGAGCCCTCTCATCCCTTTAGCCGAAGAGGACCCTGTAGACCCGTCACATGTGACCAGAGGAGACTTGGTGGAAAGCTACCAGCATCTCTCCAGAGTTATTAACAGGTGGAATGAGGTGTGGACTCGAGAGTACCTCACGGCTCTACGCGAGTACCACTACGGAGCTTCGAGTCCTTACAATAAGGTGCAATTAAAACCAGGGGACCTAGTACTAGTCGACAGTGATGGACTGAGGTCAGAGTGGCCTATAGGCAAAATTGTTGCCATTCATCCAGATCATCAAGGTGTCCTGAGAGTAGTTAAAGTTTTATGCCGAGGCAACACTACTCTAAAAACTTTAGAGAAGCTGGTTCCCCTTGAATTGACTGAGCAAAAATATCAGCCAGATCCAGTTTCCCCAGTAATTTCCGAGGACAATAATCCTGATCCTCCAAGCAACCGCCCCACTAGAGCTGCTGCTCAACAATGTAGGCGGAATTTGCAAGCCTATTACAACTCTGAACAAGAGTAATTCCCTTTACATCCCACTTAGATAACTATGATGGTGCTGCGATGTGATATCACGTAACAAACCATTACAAGTCACTATGACCCAAGATATTCCCATCACAGTAGATTCTGTTGTTTAAATTGTGTGATTTAAAATCTTTAATTATTGTGTAGGTTATAAATAACATGTTTCATTTGACATGTAAATAGCAAGACTTGAGTTCTTGTAAGTCCTTGATAAATACGGGACGTTCGTTATGTGTGTACTAACATACTAACATATTAACTTACTAATATACTAATATTAATACCAACTTCGGGATAGGTCAGTACTCCACAGTACACTACGACCCTAGAATCCTCCCCCCGGAGTTATGTTGGAAATTTCCAACACCGAATACAACACTGTTGTATTCTCATTAATTATTACTAATTCTACTAATCATTGTAGTAAGTAAAATTAACACAACGTAGAATTCACATGTACTAATAATTACATCTGTACAATAGGCTAGAATTCTTACGTCACCCGACGCCAGTATTGCGTCAGATTTCATTGTAATAAACACATTTATATCCAATGTGCCTGAGAATTGAATTCGATTCTCTATAACAAGCAGTGTTCTGTGTGATAATTAATTACAGATAAATTGACCTCCAACTAAAGCCGAATTGAGCGTTAAAGTCATAACAGTTATCTAGTAATAAAAATTAACGTCACACGTGAATGCCTTGGAGAGACATTAATTCTTCTCCATTATCTGTTTACTCTCACTGAACTGGCAAATAATAATATTTAACTCTTCCAAATGATAAACCCGTCCTAACTCGAGCATTTCAAGCACAACCGCAAGAAATGCTAATATCCATAATAATAACTTGGTTAATGAAAGCGAGACGCGGAGCGGGGAGGGAGAGGACGCCAGTGCACGTGTTGAGACGCTCCCGAGCGGACCTGTTCACGTAGTGCTCACGAGGAGATGCCATTACCCAGCCATCAGGGTAAACGCTATCCATTCTCCTGAAGAAAGTCGCCACTGTGAGGTGTGAAGAGCCTTGCAGACAATATCTTCACCTGGTGTCAGTGTCATACAAGGAACCTTTTTAATCTGGTTCTTTGTGACTCCACGTGACCGGCCAGTGAAGCGCGTCATTATCCTGGATAGGCTAAGCCAGAGCCTGGGACGCGAATTTCGGCAAACTTAAACAGTGCCCATATTAGCTAAGTATCTTATCCTTATTTGATGCATCTGATAGGGTGTAGAATTATAGCTGGGTAGTTTGTCGTGACGACACATAACAACAACAAATCACAGCATGTGAGAAGAATTCTCCTAGCTGCCCACTCCCATGTTATCCAGCTCCTAAGGGTTCCAAGTCGAGCCCAGGAGAATTAGAGGAAGCGTCGGGACTCACTTTAAGGAATCGTCATTAAGCTAAGATTCCTTTGTATTCCTCTAATTTATTATTTGTAATTCTTTATATGCAGAACTCTGTTTATTGGATTGACATGTGTTTATTATGATTATTATTATTATATTCATAATCTATGTTCCCATTAATGATAATGACAATGATTTCACAATTATTCATAGGATTAGATTATTATATCTTGGATTAGTGAACGAACCACACTAGTTCCTGGACGTACTGAGTTCCAGTAATAACCCCCCAATGTAGGTGTTTGTGGTTTGATTCATTTAAGTATACAGCCCATTAATTATTTCTATGATCATATTCTCTAGTATTTTATCCATAGTTACTGGTTCATCTAGGAATTATCAAATGATCATAATTTCTCAGTTTCCCTCTTTACTATAAAAGCGGGTGGTCCTTCGTAATTTAATTTACTACATTAATATTTAAATAATTAGATTCAAGCCCCAAATGTCCCACAGGCGTGATATCAACCCCCAAGTCTTTTTCCTTCTCTGACTCCTGAAGAATTTCCTCTCCCAGATGATATCTTGTATCTAGCCTCCTGCTCCCTACACCTATCTTCATTACATTTCTTTTGGTTGGGTTAAACTCTAACAACCATTTGTTCGACCATTCCTTCAGCTTGTCTAGGTCTTCTTGAAGCCTCAAACAGTCCTCTTCTGTTTGTCCTCCGCAAACATTGAGAGAAATGAATAGATACACTCTGGGAGATCATTTACCTATATCAGAAACAAGATAGGACCGAGTACAGAGCCCTGTGGGATTCCACTGGTGACTTCACGCCAATCAGAGGTCTCACCCCTCACCGTAACTCTCTGCTTCCTATTGCTTAGATACTCCCTTATCCACTGGAGCACCTTACCAGCTACACCTGCCTGTCTCTCCAGCTTATGTACCAGCCTCTTATGCGGTACTGTGTCAAAGGCTTTCTGACAATCCAAGAAAATGCAGTTCGCCCAGCCCTCTCTTTCTTGCTTTATCTTTGTCACCTGATCGTAGAATTCTATCAAGCCTGTAAGGCAAGATTTACCTTCCCTGAACCCATGTTGGTGATTTGTCACGAAGTCCCTTCTCTCCAGATTTGTTACCAGGTTTTTTCTCACGAACTTCTCCATCACCTTGCATGGTATACAAGTCAAGGACACTGGCCTGTAGTTCAGTGCCTCTTGCCTGTCGCCCTTTTTGTATATTGGGACCACGTTCGCCGTCTTCCATATTTCTGGTAGGTCTCCCGTCTCCAGTGACTTACTATACACTATGGAGAGTGGCAAGCAAAGTGCCTCTGCACACTCTTTCAGTATCCATGGTGAGATCCTGTCTGGACCAACAGCCTTTCTAACATCCAGATCCAGCAGGTGTCTCTTGACCTCCTCTCTCGTAATTTCGAACTCTTCCAAGGCCGCCTGGTTTACTTCCCTTTCTTCTAGCACAGCGACCTCACCTTGTTCTATTGTGAAGACCTCCTGGAACCTCTTGTTGAGTTCTTCACACACCTCTCTGTCATTCTCTGTATACCTGTCCTTGCCTGTTCGAAGTTTCAATACCTGTTCTTTCACTGTTGTTTTCCTTCTGATGTGACTGTGGAGTAGCTTTGGTTCGGTCTTGGCTTTGTTTGCTATATCATTTTCAAAACTTTTCTCTGCTTCTCTTCTCACCCTGACGTACTCATTCCTGGTTCTCTGGTATCTCTCTCTGCTTTCTGGTGTTCTGTTATTTTGGAAGTTCCTCCACGCCCTTTTGTTCAGTTTCTTCGCTTCCAGACATGCCCTATTATACCATGGATTCTTCTGTTGCTTCTCGCGTTTTCCCTTCGGGCCGGGATGAACCTGTTTACTGCCTCCTGACACTTTTGGGTAAAATAGTCCATCATACCCTGTACAGACTTATCTCTGAGGTCTGTGTCCCAAGGTATTTCACTTAGGAACCTTCTCATCTGTTCATAATTCCCCTTTCGGTATGCCAGCCTTTTGATTCCTAGTTCTTTTTTGGGGGAGATAATTCCTAGCTCTTTCAGGTACTCAAAGTTCAAAACACTGTGGTCACTCATTCCCAAGGGCGCTTCCATCTTAATTTCCCTTATATCCCACTCATTTAGGGTAAATATCAAATCAAGCATTGCTGGTTCATCTTCTCCTCTCATTCTTGTTGGTTCTTTGATGTGCTGGCTTAGAAAGTTTCTTGTGGCCACGTCCAGCAGCTTAGCTCTCCATGTTTCTGGTCCTCCATGTGGGTGTCTGTTCTCACAATCTATCTTCCCATGGTTGAAGTCTCTCATAATTAGTAGTCCAGATCCATTCCTGCTAGCAACAGAAGCTGCTCTTTCTATTATGTTAACGGTGGCCATGTTGTTTCTATCATATTCCAGTCTAGGTCTTCTGTCATTTGGTCGTTGATTATATATGACTACGACTATAATTTTTTTCCCTCCATTTGTTACAGTACCTGCTATGTAGTCACTGAAACCTTCACAGCCCTGAATATCCATCTCCTCATAGTCCCAGCCTTTTCTTACCAGCAGAGCTACACCACCCCAACCTCTTCCTTCCCTCTCTTTCCTCATAACATAATAGTCCTGTGGGAACACTGCGTTTGTTATCGTTTTCGTGAGCTTTGTTTCTGTGAGGGCTATTATGTCTGGGTTCCTCTAGTACCCGTTCTCCAAGCTCATTTGCTTTATTTGTAATTCCATCTATGTTAGTGTACATCGCTTTGAGGCTCACTTTCTTCTGTCCCTTCTCATATCGCCTCCTTGGTGAGTGTTCTGCTGGTGGGGGAGGCTGTTCCAAGGGTGCGAGGACCTGTGAGGTGGATAACAGGGTCTCAGAGGATACTGGGATGAGGGGCGGGGGATCCACTGAAGGGGGAGGGACAGGGAGGGTATGGGGTGAAAGGGGAGGGAGGACGGGAAGGAAAGGGGGTGAGGGAGGACTCGGGAGGAGGGGAGGGGTAGAAAGGTGGAGATTGGGTGTGGGGGGAGGGAGATTTGGCTGAACATTTGAGTGGGGGCAGGGAGGGTTTGGGGTAGGGGGGTTTTCTATGCAGAGGAGGGTGGTAGGGTTGTCCTCCTTTCTGGTGTTACTGGGTATAGCTGGTTGTGGGTTCCCCCCTCGCCTCTGGGGGTGTTGTGTTGGGAGCTATGACTTCCTGGTTTTCCCCTCTCGCCCTGCAACTTTTCCTTGCTTCTGCTGCCACGGTTCTCTCCTCCCTTGTCATGTCTCTCTGGAGGAATACATTTTTGAATTTTTCCACGTTTTTCAGGAAGCTCTTCCTTGATAGGATCTTCTCCTTTGTGCTCTTGTTTGCAAACACTATCTTTATCATTCGGTCTCGGTCTTTGCTGTACCAACCTAGCCTGAAAACCTTCTTAATGCTATGCTCAGCCCCTTCCATGTCTAGTGCCTTTAGTACTTCATTCACTGCTGCTTTGTCGTTGTCATTCCGCTCTGTCCTATTAGAGCTTTCCTGCGCTTTAATACCCACAGCAACCACTGATCTGTTCCTTTCCAGCAGTTGGCTAGTGGAGCGTGCCGCCTCCTGTGAGGTGGCTGCTTTCATGGCCACCACCATCACTGCAGTCATTACTTCAGAGTTATTTTTTTTTAGTATTTCCGCAAATGTTGCTTTTATTGTGGCATTCTCATCCAAAAAACTATTACCACCTTCTCCCTGGATGGTTTTCTGAGTCTCAGCCTCGATACCATTTTCTTTGAGGGCTCTATTCTCCTCCTTTGCTGCTGTCAGCTCTCTTTTCACGTTGCTTATTTCGTTCTTCATTTCCTGCTTCATTTCTTGCATCTCACTCTTGATGTCCTCCAGAAACTGGGCGAACATTTCCTTCATTTTGTCACCTTGACTCGTCCCTGTTCCCATGGTACCTCTGGCTGTCATGCTTGCCCCTGTTCCTATAGTTGTGCCGTGATAGGATTTGTCAGGATTGCAGAGCGGGATGGGGGAGGGAGAGAGAGAGAGAGAGAGAGGAAGAGAGAGAGAAAGAGAGTGATAAAGGGAGAGATAAATGGGTGGGTGGGGGCGATCCGACCCGTCCACTGAAGTGAGAGGAAATTAGATGGGGACGGGGGAGGAGATGGAGAGAGAGGCATGAGGGAGAGAGAGAGGGAGAGAGAGGAGAGGGAGAGAGATGGAGAGGGAGAGAGGGGGGGAGGTGTGTGTGTGTGTGTGTATGTGTGTGTGTGTGTGTGTGTGTGTGTATGTGTATGTGTGTGTGTGTGTGTGTGTGTGTGGGCAGAGAGGGAGGGGGAAGGAAAGAGAGGGAGGGAGGGAGAGAGAGAGAGAGAGAGAGAGAGAGAGAGAGAGAGAGAGAGAGAGAGAGAGAGAGAGAGAGAGAGAGAGAGAGAGAGAGAGAGAGAGAGAGAGAGAGAGAGAGAGAGAGAGAGAGAGAGAGAGAGAGAGAGAGAGAGAGAGAGAGAGAGAGAGAGAGAGAGAGAGAGAGAGAGAGCGGGAGAGAGAGTGGGAGAGAGATAGAGTGGGAGAGAGAGAGAGTGGGAGAGAGATAGAGAGTGGGAGAGAGATAGAGAGTGGGAGAGAGGGAGTGGGAGAGGGAGAGAGTGGGTAGGGGAAGAGTGTGTGTATGGGGGATGCGAGGGACTGGGGGTGGGGGGGGGCGGAGATGGCGACCAGGTCAGATCAGGTCAGATGGGGGGCTTAAGAGGTGGGGGGGATAGTAAGGTCCCCCTGTGTAAGGGATAGTATCCCCTGTTCCCAGGTGTTAATGCCTTTTCCCCTGACTGAATGTTTGTGTGTGTGTGTCTGTTTTAGCGTGTGCAAGCTTGTGTGCGTGCATACATACGTGGGTGGGCGTGCGTGTATGTGTCACGAGATCCCTTAAGCGTTACCTCTACCTATAGGAGCCACTGAGAATTTTAAATATACATGAAATCCTGAATAAGAATTTGATAATATTTAACCTCAATCTGTACACCTGATTAATTGACCAGAGAGGGGGTAAATACCAGTCTGCCTCCCGCTCACACAACTAGATGAGTAAGGACGATGTATGATGACGATGGTTATCCATCGTTGTCTCCCACTAGGTGATTCACTAAGTGCTAGTAGATTGATGAGGAGGAGTCTGGTATGTACCCCCTCTCTGGTCAATTAATCAGGTGTACAAATTGAGGTTCAGGATATCATATATATTTAAAAATCTCAGGGTGGCTCATTTAGGCAGAGGTAACGCATAAGGGATATCTTGACACATACACGCACGCCCGCCCACGTACGTATACACGCACACACACACACACACACACACACAGGAATGGTCGAACAAATGGTTGTTAGAGTTTAATCCAACCAAATGTAATGTAATGAAGATAGGTGTAGGGAGCAGGAGGCCAGATATAAGGTATCATCTGGGAGAGGAAATTCTTCAGGAGTCAGAGAAGGAAAAAGACTTGGGGGTTGACATCACACCAGACCTGTCTCCTGCAGCACATATCAAGCGGATAACATCAGCGACATATGCCAGGCTGGCCAACATACGAACGGCATTCAGGAACTTGTGTAAAGAATCATTCAGAACTATGTATACCACATATGTCAGGCCAATCCTGGAGTATGCAGCCCCAGCATGGAGTCCATATCTAGTCAAGGATAAGACTAAACTGGAAAAGGTTCAAAGGTTTGCCACCAGACTAGTACCTGAGCTGAGAGGTATGAGCTACGAGGAGACTACGGGAATTAAACCTCACTTCGCTGGAAGACAGAAGAGTTAGGGGGGACATGATCACCACATTCAAGATTCTGAAGGGAATTGATAGGGTAGATAAAGACAGTCTATTTAACACAAGGGGAACACGCACAAGGGGACACAGGTGGAAACTGAGTGCCCAAATGAGCCACAGAGATATTAGAAAGAACTTTTTTAGTGTCAGAGTGGTTGACAAATGGAATGCATTAGGAAGTGATGTGGTGGAGGCTGACTCCATACACAGTTTCAAGTGTAGATATGATAGAGCCCAATAGGCTCAGGAATCTGTACACCTGTTGATTGACGGTTGAGAGGCGGAACCAAAGAGCCAGAGCTCAACCCCCGCAAACACAACTAGGTGAGTACAACTAGGTGAGTACACACACACACACACACACACACACACACACACACACACACACACACACACACACACACACACACACACACACAATCGATCAGTCAGGGGAAAAGGCATTAACACCTGGGATCAGGACCTTACTATCCCCCCCCCTCTTGACCCACCCATCTGACCTGACCAGACCTGGTCGCCATCTCCCCCCCCCCCACCCCCAGTCCCTCGCATCTCCCATACACACTCATCCCCTCCCCACTCTCTCCCCCTCTCTCCCTCCCTCTCCCCAACTCCCACTCTCTCTCTCTCCCACTCACTCTCTCTCCCACTCTCTATCTCTCCCACTATCTCTCTCCTGCTCTCCCTCTCCCTCTCTCTCTCTCTCTCTCTCTCTCTCTCTCTCTCTCTCTCTCTCTCTCTCTCTCTCTCTCTCTCTCTCTCTCTCTCTCTCTCTCTCTCTCTCTCTCTCTCTCTCTCTCTCTTTCTCTTTCTCTCTCTCCCCCTTTCCCTCTCTTTCCTTCCCCCTCCCTCTCTGCCCACACACACACACACACACAACTATACACACAACTATACACACACATCTACACACATATACACACGCACCTCCCCCCCCTCTCTCCCTCACCCGTTCGCTCCCTCACCCGCTCTCTCCCTCTCCATCTCCTCCCCCCCTCCCCTTCTACTTTCTTTTCACTTCAGTGGAAGGGTCGGATCCCCCCCACCCACCCATTTATCTCTCCCTTTATCACTCCCTTCTCTCTCTCTCTCTTTCTCTCTTTCTTTCTCTCTCTCTTACTCTCTCTCTCTCCCTCCCCCATCCCGCTCTGCCCTCCTGACAAATCCTTTCACGACACAAGTATAGGAACAGGGTCAAGCATGGCAGCCAGAGGTACCAGGGGAACTGGGAAGAGCCAAGGTGATGAAATGAAGGGAATGTTCACCCAGTTTCTGGAGGGCATCAAGAGTGAGATGCAAGAAATGATGCAGGAAATGAAGAACGAAATAAGCAACCTGAAAAGAGAGCTGACAGCAGCAAAGGAGGAGAATAGAGCCCTCAAAGAGAATGGTATCGAGGCTGAGAATCAGAAAACCATCCAGGGAGAAAGTGGTAATAGTTTTTTGGATGAGAATGCCACAATAAAAGCAACATTTGCGGAAATACTAAAAAAAATAACCCTGAAGTAATGACTGCAGTGATGGAGGCGGCCATGAAAGCAGCCACCTCAAAGGAGGCGGCACGCTCCACTAGCCAACTGCTGGAAAGGAACAGATCAGTGGTTGCGGTGGGTATTAAAAAGCAGGAAGGCTCTAATAGGACAGAGTGGAATGCCAAGGACAAAGCAGCAGTGAATGAATTACTAAAGGCACTAGACATGGAAGAGGCTGAGCATAGCATTGAGAAGGTTTTCAGGCTAGGTTGGTACAACAAAGACCGAGACCGAATGATAAAGATAGTGTTTGCAAACGAGAGCACAAAGGAGAAGATCCTATCAAGGAAGAGCTCCCTGAAAAATGTGGGAAAATTCAAAAATGTATTCCTCCAGAGAGACATGACAAGGGAGGAGAGAGCCGTGGCGGCAGAAGCAAGGAAGAGGCGCAGGGCGAGAGGGGATAACCAGGAAGTCACAGCTCCCAACACAACACCCCCAGAAGCGAGGGGGGAACACACAACCAGCTACCCAGTAACACCAGAAGGGAGGACAACTTCACCTCCCTCCTCTGTATAGAAAACCCCGCTACCCCAAACCCTCCCTGCCCCCACTCAAATGTTCAGCCAAATCTCCCTCCCCCCACACCCAATCCCCACCTTTCTACCCCTCCCCTCCTCCCGAGTCCTCCCTCCCCCCCTTTCCTTCCCGTCCTCCCTCCCCTTTCACCCCATACCCTCCCTGTCCCTCCCCCTTCAGTGGATCCCCCGCCCCTCATCCCAGTATCCTCTGAGACCCTGTTATCCACCTCACAGGTCCTCAAACCCATGGAACAGCCTCCCCCACCAGCAGAACACTCACCAAGGAGGCGATATGAGAAGGGACAGAAGAAAGTGAGCCTCAAAGCGATGTACACTAACATAGATGGAATTACAAATAAAGCAAATGAGCTTGGAGAACGGGTACTAGAGGAACCCAGACATAATAGCCCTCTCAGAAACAAAGATCACGAAAACGATAACAAACGCACTGTTCCCACAGGACTATTATGTTATGAGGAAAGAGAGGGAAGGAAGAGGTGGGGGTGGTGCAGCTCTGCTGGTGAGAAAAGGCTGGGATTTTGAGGAGATGGATATTCAGGGCTGTGAAGGTTTCAGTGACTACATAGCAGGTACTGTAACAAATGGAGGGAAAAAAAATTATAGTCGTAGTCATATATAATCCACCACCAAATGACAGAAGACCTAGACAGGAATATGATAGAAACAACATGGCCACCATTAACATAATAGAAAGAGCAGCTTCTGTTGCTAGCAGGAATGGATCTGGACTACTAATTATGGGAGACTTCAACCATGGGAAGATAGATTGGAAGAACAGAGACCCGCACGGAGGACCAGAAACATGGAGGGCTAAGCAGCTGGACGTGGCAACAAGAAACTTTCTAAGCCAGCACATCAAAGAACCAACAAGAATGAGAGAAGATGAACCAGCAATGCTTGAATTGATATTTACCCTAAATGAGTGGGATATAAGAGAAGTTAAGATGGAAGTGCCCTTGGGAATGAGTGACCACAGTGTATTGAACTTTGAGTACCTGGTAGAGCTAGAACTTATCTCCCCCAAAAAAGAACTAGGAATCAAAAGGCTGGCATACCTATAAGGGAAATTATGAACAGATGAGAAGTTTCCTAAGTGAAATACCTTGGGACACAGACCTCAGAGATAAGTCCGTACAGGGTATGATGGACTATGTTACCCAAAAGTGTCAGGAGGCAGTAAACAGGTTCATCCCGGCCCAAAGGGAAAAATCCGAGAAGCAACAGAAGAATCCATGGTATAATAGGGCATGTATGGAAGCGAAGAAACTGAACAAAAGGGCGTGGAGGAACTTCCGGAATAACAGAACACCAGAAAGCAGAGAGAGATACCAGAGAACCAGGAATGAGTACGTCAGGGTGAGAAGAGAAGCAGAGAAAAGTTTTGAAAATGATATAGCAAACAAAGCCAAGACCGAACCAAAGCTACTCCACAGTCACATCAGAAGGAAAACAACAGTGAAAGAACAGGTATTGAAACTTCGAACAGGCGAGGACAGGTATACAGAGAATGACAGAGAGGTGTGTGAAGATCTCAACAAGAGGTTCCAAGAAGTCTTCACAATAGAACAAGGTGAGGTCACTGTGCTAGGAGAAAGGGAGGTAAACCAGGCGGCCTTGGAAGAGTTCGAAATTACGAGAGAGGAGGTCAAGAGACACCTGCTGGATCTGGATGTTAGAAAGGCTGTTGGTCCAGATGGGATCTCACCATGGAAACTGAAAGAGTGTGCAGAGGCACTTTGCTTGCCACTCTCCATAGTGTATACTAAGTCACTGGAGACGGGAGACCTACCAGAAATATGGAAGATGGCGAATGTGGTCCCAATATACAAAAAGGGCGACAGGCAAGAGGCACTTAACTACAGGCCAGTGTCCTTGACTTGTATACCATGCAAGGTGATGGAGAAGATCGTGAGAAAAAACCTGGTAACACATCTTGAGAGAAGGGACTTCGTGACAAATCACCAACATGGGTTCAGGGAGGGTAAATCTTGCCTTACAGGCTTGATAGAATTCTACGATCAGGTGACAAAGATTAAGCAAGAAAGAGAGGGCTGGGTGGACTGCATTTTCTTGGATTGTCGGAAAGCCTTTGACACAGTACCGCATAAGAGGCTGGTACATAAGCTGGAGAGACAGGCAGGTGTAGATGGTAAGGTGCTCCAGTGGATAAGGGAGTATCTAAACAATAGGAAGCAGAGAGTTACGGTGTGGGTGAGACCTCCGATTGGCGTGAATTCACCAGTGGAGTCCCACAGGGCTCTGTACTCGGTCCTATCTTCTTTCTGATATATGTAAATGATCTCCCAGAGGGTATCGATTCATTTCTCTCAATGTTTGCAGACGATGCTAAAATTATGAGAAGGATTAAAACAGAAGAGGACTGTTTGAGGCTTCAAGAAGACCTAGACAAGCTGAAGGAATGGTCGAACAAATGGTTGTTAGAGTTTAACCCAACCAAATGTAATGTAATGAAGATAGGTGTAGGGAGCAGGAGGCCAGATACAAGGTATCATCTGGGAGAGGAAATTCTTTAGGAGTTAGAGAAGGAAAAAGACATGGGGGTTGATATCACGCCAGACATGTCTCCTGCAGCACATATCAAGCGGATAACATCAGCGGCAAATGCCAGGCTGGCCAACATACGAACGGCATTCAGAAACTTGTGTAAAGAATCATTCAGAACTTTGTATACCACATATTTCAGGCCAATCCTGGAATACGCAGCCCCATCATGGAGTCCATATCTAGTCAAGGATAAGACTAAACTGGAAAAGGTTCAAAGGTTTGCCACCAGACTAGTACCCGAGCTGAGAGGTATGAGCTACGAGGAGAGACTACGGGAATTAAACCTCACTTCGCTGGAAGACAGAAGAGTTAGGGGGGACATGATCACCACATTCAAGATTCTGAAGGGAATTGATAGGGTAGATAAAGACAGTCTATTTAACACAAGGGGAACACGTACAAGGGGACACAGGTGGAAACTTAGTGCCCAAATGAGCCACAGAGATATTAGAAAGAACTTTTTAGTGTCAGAGTGGTGGACAAATGGAATGCATTAGGAAGAGATGTGGTGGAGGCTGACTCCATACACAGTTTCAAGTGTAGATATGATAGAGCCCAATAGGCTCAGGAATCTGTACACGTGTTGATTGACGGTTGAGAGGCGGGACCAAAGAGCCAGAGCTCAACCCCCGCAAGCACAACTAGGTGAGTACACACACACACACACACACACACACACACACACACACACACACACTGTGTGTGTGTGTGTGTGTGTGTGTGGGTGGGCGAGGACAAGTATACTGAGAATGACAAAGAGGTGTGTGAAAACCTCAACAAAAGGTTCCAGGAGGTCTTTACAATAGAACAGGGAGAAGTCACGGCGCTAGGAGAGGTGGTAGCAAACCAGGTTACCTTGGAAAGGATCGAAATTACAAGAGATGAGGTCAAGAAGCACCTATTGGAGCTGGATGTGAGAAAAGCTGTTGGGCCGGACGGAATCTCACCATGGGTATTGAAAGAGTGTGCAGGAGCACTTTGCTTGCCACTCTCCATAGTGTATAGTAGGTCACTGGAAATGGGAGACCTGCCAGAAATATGGAAGACTGCTAATGTAGTACCAATATACAAAGAGGGTGACAGACAAGAGGCACTGAACTACAGGCCACTGTCCTTATATTGTATACCATGCAAGGTGATGGAGAAGATTGTGAGAAAAAACCTAGTAATACATCTGGAGAGAAGAGACTTCGTGACAACCCATCAACATGGGATCAGGGAGGGTAAATCTTGCCCTACAGGCTTGATAGAATTTTAACGATCAGGTGACAAAGATTAAGCAGGAAAGAGAAGGATGGGCGGACTGCATTTATTTGGACTGTCGGAAAGCCTTTGACACAGTTCCCCATAAAAGATTGATACATAAGCTGGAGAAACAGGCAGGAGTAACTGGTAGGGCGCCCCAGTGGATAAGGGAGTAACTAAGCAATACGAAGCAGAGAGTTACAGTGAAGGGATGAGACCTTAGAGTGGCGTGAAGTCACCAGTGGAGTCCCACAGGGCTCTGTACTCGGACCTATCCTGTTTCTGATATACGTAAATGATCTCCCAGAGGGTATAGACTCATTCCTCTCAATGTTTACTGACGACGCCAAAATTATGAGAAGGATTAAGACAGAGGTGGACAGCTTGAGGCTTCAAGAAGACCTGGACAAGCTGCAGGAATGGTCGAACAAGTGGCTGTTCGAGTTTAACCCAAACAAATGTAATGGAATGAAGATAGGGGTAGGAAGTAGGAGACCAGATACAAGGAATCATTTAGGAGATGAAATACTTCATGTGTCAGAGAGAGAGAAAGACCTGGGGGTTGATATCACGCCAGACCTGTCCCCTGAAGCTCATATCAAGAGGATAACATCAGCAGCATATGCCAGGTTGGCTAACATAAGAAAGGTCTTAAGAAACTTGTGTAAGGAATCTTTCAGAACATTATATACCACATATGTCAGATCAATCCTGGAGTATGCGGCTCCAGCATGGAGTCCATATCTAGTCAAGCATAAGACTAAACTGGAAAAGGTTCAAAGGTTTGCTACCAGTCTAGTACCTGAGCTGAGAGGTATGAGCTACGAGGAGAGACTACGGGAATTAAACCTCACTTCGTTAGAAGACAGAAGAGTTAGGGGGGACATGATCACCACATTCAAGATTCTGAAGGGAATTGATAGGGTAGATAAAGACAGGCTATTTAACACAAGGGGCACACGTACAAGGGGACACAGGTGGAAACTGAGCTCCCAAATGAGCCACAGAGATATTAGAAAGAACTTTTTTAGTGTCAGAGTGGTTGACAAATGGAATGCATTAGGAAGTGATGTGGTGGAGGCTGACTCCATACACAGTTTCAAGTGTAGATATGATAGAGCCCAATAGGCTCAGGAATCTGTACACGTGTTGATTGACGGTTGAGAGGCGGGACCAAAGAGCCAGAGCTCAACCCCCGCAAGCACAACTAGGTGAACACACACACACACACACACACATACACACACACACACACACACACACACACACACACACACACACACACACACATACACACACACACACACACACACACACACACACACACACACACACACACACACACACACACACACACACACACACACATAGTATCTACATATTCTGTAGATATGATAGAGCCCCGTAGGCTCAGGAATCTGTACACCTGTTGATTGACGGTTGAGAGGCGGGACCAAAGAGCCAGAGCTCAACCCCCGCAAACACAACTAGGTGAGTACAACTATGTGAGTACAGTGTGTGTGTGTGTGTGGGTGGGCGTGGACAGGTACACAGAAAATGACAAAGAGGTGTGTGAAAACCTCAACAAAAGGTTCCAGGAGGTTTTTTCAATAGAAGAGGGAGAAGTCACGGCGCTAGGAGAGGTGGTAGCAAACCAGGGGACCTTGGAAAGGATCGAAATTACAAGAGATGAGGTCAAGAAGCACCTATTGGAGCTGGATGTGAGAAAAGCTGTTGGGCAGGATGGGATCTCACTATTGGTATTGAAAGAGTGTGCAGGAGCACTTTGCTTGCCACTCTCCATAGTGTATAGTAGGTCACTGGAAATGGGAGACCTGCCAGAAATATGGAAGACTGCTAATGTAGTACCAGTAAGCAAAAAGGGTGACAGACAAGAGGCACTGAACTACAGGCCAGTGTCCTTATCTTGTATACCATGCAAGGTGATGGAGAAGATTGTGAGAAAAAACCTAGTAACACATCTGGAGAGAAGAGACTTCGTGACAACCCATCAACATGGGTTCAGGGAGGGTAAATCTTGCCCTACAGGCTTGATAGAATTGTACGATCAGGTGACAAAGATTAAGCAAGAAAGAGAAGGATGGGCGGACTGCATTTTTTTGGACAGTCGGAAAGCCTTTGACACAGTACCCCATAAAAGGTTGATACATAAGCTGGAGAAACAGGCAGGAGTAACTGGTAGGGCGCCCCAGTGGATAAGGAAGTAACTTAGCAATAGGAAGCAGAGAGTTACAGTGAAGGGGTGAGACCTCAGAATGGCGTGAAGTCACCAGTGGAGTCCCACAGGGCTCTGTACTCGGACCTATCCTGTTTCTGATATACGTAAATGATCTCCCAGAGGGTATAGACTCATTCCTCTCAATGTTTACTGACGACGCCAAAATTATGAGAAGGATTAAGACAGAGGAGGACAGCTTGAGGCTTCAAGAAGACCTGGACAAGCTGCAGGAATGGTCGAACAAGTGGCTGTTAGAGTTTAACCCAAACAAATGTAATGTAATGAAGATAGTTGTAGGAAGTAGGAGACCAGATACAAGGTATCATTTAGGAGATGAAATACTTCATGTGCCAGAGAGAGAGAAAGACCTGGGGGTTGATATCACGCCAGACCTGTCCCCTGAAGCTCATATCAAGAGGATAACATCAGCAGCATATGCCAGGTTGGCTAACATAAGAAAGGCCTTAAGAAACTTGTGTAAGGAATCTTTCAGAACATTATATACCATATATGTCAGACCAATCCTGGAGTATGCGGCTCCAGCATGGAGTCCATATCTAGTCAAGCATAAGACTAAACTGGAAAAGGTTCAAAGGTTTGCCACCAGACTAGTACCCGAGCTGAGAGGTATGAGCTACGAGGAGAGACTACGGGAATTAAACCTCACTTCGTTAGAAGACAGAAGAGTTAGGGGGACATGATCATCACATTCAAGATTCTGAAGGGAATTGATAGGGTAGGTAAAGAAAGGCTATTTAACACAAGGGGCACACGTACAAGGGGACACAGGTGGAAACTGAGCGACCAAATGAGCCACAGAGATATTAGAAAGAACTTTTTTAGTGTCAGAGTGGATGACAAATGGAATGCATTAGGAAGTGATGTGGTGGAGGCTGACTCCATACACAGTTTCAAGTGTAGATATGATAGAGCCCAATAGGCTCAGGAATCTGTACACGTGTTGATTGACGGTTGAGAGGCGGGACCAAAGAGCCAGAGCTCAACCCCCGCAAGCACAACTAGGTGAGTATACACACACACACACACACACACAGTGTGTGTGTGTGTGTGTGTGTGTGTGGGTGGGCGAGGACAAGTACACAGAGAATGACAAAGAGGTGTGTGAAAACCTCAACAAAAGGTTCCAGGAGGTCTTTACAATAGAACAGGGAGAAGTCACGGCGCTAGGAGAGGTGGTAGCAAACCAGGTGACCTTGGAAAGGATCGAAATTACAAGAGATGAGGTCAAGAAGCACCTATTGGAGCTGGATGTGAGAAAAGCTGTTGGGCCGGACGGAATCTCACCATGGGTATTGAAAGAGTGTGCAGGAGCACTTTGCTTGCCACTCTCCATAGTGTATAGTAGGTCACTGGAAATGGGAGACCTGCCAGAAATATGGAAGACTGCTAATGTAGTACCAATATACAAAAAGGGTGACAGACAAGAGGCACTGAACTACAGGCCTCTGTCCTTATCTTGTATACCATGCAAGGTGATGGAGAAGATTGTGAGAAAAAACCTAGTAACACATCTGGAGAGAAGAGACTTCGTGACAACCCATCAACATGGGTTCAGGGAGGGTAAATCTTGCCCTACAGGCTTGATAGAATTTTAACGATCAGGTGACAAAGATTAAGCAGGAAAGAGAAGGATGGGCGGACTGCATTTATTTGGACTGTCGGAAAGCCTTTGACACAGTTCCCCATAAAAGATTGATACATAAGCTGGAGAAACAGGCAGGAGTAACTGGTAGGGCGCCCCAGTGGATAAGGGAGTAACTAAGCAATAGGAAGCAGAGAGTTCCAGTGAAGGGATGAGACCTTAGAGTGGCGTGAAGTCACCAGTGGAGTCCCACAGGGCTCTGTACTCGGACCTATCCTGTTTCTGATATACGTAAATGATCTCCCAGAGGGTATAGACTCATTCCTCTCAATGTTTACTGACGACGCCAAAATTATGAGAAGGATTAAGACAGAGGTGGACAGCTTGAGGCTTCAAGAAGACCTGGACAAGCTGCAGGAATGGTCGAACAAGTGGCTGTTCGAGTTTAACCCAAACAAATGTAATGGAATGAAGATAGGGGTAGGAAGTAGGAGACCAGATACAAGGTATCATTTAGGAGATGAAATACTTCATGTGTCAGAGAGAGAGAAAGACCTGGGGGTTGATATCACGCCAGACCTGTCCCCTGAAGCTCATATCAAGAGGATAACATCAGCAGCATATGCCAGGTTGGCTAACATAAGAAAGGCCTTAAGAAACTTGTGTAAGGAATCTTTCAGAACATTATATACCACATATGTCAGACCAATCCTGGAGTATGCGGCTCCAGCATGGAGTCCATATCTAGTCAAGCATAAGACTAAACTGGAAAAGGTTCAAAGGTTTGCTACCAGTCTAGTACCTGAGCTGAGAGGTATGAGCTACGAGGAGAGACTACGGGAATTAAACCTCACTTCGTTAGAAGACAGAAGAGTTAGGGGGGACATGATCACCACATTCAAGATTCTGAAGGGAATTGATAGGGTAGATAAAGACAGGCTATTTAACACAAGGGGCACACGTACAAGGGGACACAGGTGGAAACTGAGTGCCCAAGTGAGCCACAGAGATATTTGAAAGAACGTTTTTAGTGTCAGAGTGGTTGACAAATGGAATGCATCAGGAAGTGATGTGGTGGAGGCACAAGGAAAAGGCGCAGGCAGAGGGAAGGGAGCCAGGGAACCTCAACCCCCAACTCAGCAATCCCAGTGGGGAGTGTGGAACCCCAACCCAGCACCTCAGGAACGAACCCCAGAGGGATCTGCAACATCCCAACTCACCACCTTATAGGTGGGAGTTCCACCATTCCACCCAATTCCACCCTCCCTCCCTACCCCGAGTTCCCCCTTCCCACCCACCCCCTGGTCTTCCTCCTGCTCCAAGCCGGCCCAGACACGAACTAGGTCCTCCATCCCTCACCCCAGTTCTAAGCCATCCTCCCCCTGCCCCTCCTACCCACCCACCCCCGCCTCCCTCAGAACCCCTTGTAACTACCCCACAGGAGGATGAGCAGCAGCAATGGTCATGGAACAGCTTCCTGCACTAGTGGGGAGGGTGGGTGAAAATGTACATAGGAAAGTGAGCTTCAAGGTAATGTACTCAATCATTGATGGGATTACCAACAAAGCAAGGGAACTGGCAGAAAGGGTGCAGGAAGAAAACCCAGATGTAATAGGACTCACAAAAACAAAATTATCAGGAGTCATAATAAATGCTGTGTTTCCAAAGGACTTTTATATAGTAAGGAAAGAGAGAGATGGGAGTGGAGGAGGAGGTGTGGCTCTGCTGATAAGAAAGGACTGGAGCTTCGAAGAGATGGAAATTCCGGGCTGCAACGGATTCAGAGATTATTTAACCGAAACTATGACAATGGGTGGACCTAAGATAATAGTGGCAGTCGTTTACAAACCTCCATTAAATGACAGAAGACCCAGACAAGAGTTCGTCAGAAACAACATGGCTACCAAAAAACATAATAGAAAGAGCAGCTTCAGTTGCTTGCAGGAATGGATCCATACTCTTAATCATGGGCGATTTCAACCATGTAAAGATAGACTGGGAGAATGGGGACCCACATGGAGGTGAAGACACATGGAGATCTAAACTTTTGGAAGTGAGTACAAGGATGTTTCTGAGCCAACATGTCAAGGGGCCCACAAAAATGAGAGGAAACAAAGAACCAGCTAGACTCGACCTGATTTTCACCTTAAATGACTCAGAAATAAGGGAAGTCGAATATGAAGCCCCCATAGGAAAGAGTGACCACAGTGTATTGATATTTGAGTAACTGGTAGAAGTAGGGATAACCTATCCAAGGTTGGGATTGGAAGGAAAACGACTAAATTGCCGAAGAGGAAATTATGACGAGATGAGGAATTTCCTAATGGGAATACCATGGGAAACAACTCAGAGAAACGACTGTACAGGATATGATGGATTATGTCACTCAGAAGTGTCAGGAGGCTGCAGACAGGTTTATCCCAGTCCAAAAATGTGAAAAATGAAAAGCAACAGAAGAATCCTTGGTTCAACGAGGAATGTGCAGCAGTAAAGCAATTGAGTAAAAGAACATGGCGAAACTACAGGAACAACAGAACACCAGAGAGCAGGCAGAGATACCAGGGGTCCAGAAATGAGAACATCAGAGTGAGGAGAGAGAGAGGCAGTACGAAAATGACATCGCAAGTAAAGCCAAGACCCAACCAAAACTGCTCCTCAGCCACATCAGGAGGAAAACAGCAGTGAAGGAACAAGTGATGAAACCGAGAAAAGGGGAGAACAGATACACACAGAACGACAAAGAGGTGTATGAAGAACTCAACAAGAGATTCCAGGAGGTCTTCACAATAGAACAAGGAGAGGTCCCTGCACTAAATGAGGAGGCAAACCGAACACCCTTGCAGGAAATTTACCTCACCAGTGATGAGGTCAAAAGGAATCTGTTGGAGCTGAATGTGTCAAAGGCTGTTGGTGCTGAAGGAATCTCATCGTGGATTCTAAAAGAAGGTGCAGAAGCATTAAGTGTGCCACTCTCTATGGTGTATAACAGGTCACCGGAAACGGGAGACCTTCCAGAAAGCTGGAAGACAGCTAATGTAGTCCCAATTTACAAAAAGGGTGGCAGGCAATAGGCACTGAACTATAGGCCAGTTTCCCTAACTTGTATACCAAGCAAGATGATGGAGAAGATTGTGAGGAAAAGGCTCGTAGAGCATCTGGAGGGAAACAGCTAAGTGACACACCACCAGCATGGGTTCAGAGATGGTAAATCGTGCCTCACAGGCCTAATAGAATTCTATGACCAAGCAGGCAGGAGTAAAAGGTAGGGTGCTCCAGTAGATAAGGGAGTATCTAAGCCATAGGAAACAGCGAGTAACGGTGAGGAGGAAGGCATCAGAGTGGCGCGATGTCACCAGCGGGGTTCCACAGGGCACTATACTTGGACCCATCCTGTTTCTAGTATATGTAAACGACCTTCCAGAGAGTATAGACTCATTCCTCTCAATGTTTGCTGATCACGCAAAAATTATGAGTAGAATCAAAACAGATGAAGATAGACAGAGACCACAGGACGACCTGGACAAACTGGAGGAATGGTCTAGAAAATGGCTGCTAAAGTTCAACTCAGGAAAGTGTAAAGTAATGAAATTAGGCGAAGGGAGCAGGAGGCTGAACACAATGTACCATCTGGGAGGTGAAATCCTGCAAGAGTCAAATAGAGAGAAAGATCTAGTGGTCGATATCACACCGAACCTGTTCCAAGAGGCCCACATTAAAAGGATATCATCACCGGCATATGCTAGACTGGCCAATATAAGAACTGCCTTTAGAAACTTGTGTAAGGAATCGTTCAGGACCCTGTATACCACTTATGTAAGACCAATCCTGGAGTATGCAGCTCCAGCCTGGAGTCCATACCTAGTTAAACACAAGACGAAGTTAGAGAAGATTCAGCGGTATGCCACCAGACTGGTCCCGGAACTGAGAGGAATGAGTTACGAGGAAAGGCTAAGGGAGCTGAACCTCACAACCCTGGAAAACAGAAGAGACGTGAGGAGACGGGGAGACGTGATAACCACCTACAAAATTCTCAGGGGAATTGATTGGGTGGACAAAAACTCTTTAGCGTGGGTGGAACACGAACAAGGGGACACAGATGGAAACTTAGTATCCAGATGAGCCAGAGAGACGTTAGAAAGAATTTTTTCAGTGTCCGGGTAGTTAACAAATGGAATGTATTAAGTAGTGTTTTGATGGAGGCTGACTCCATACACAGTTTCAAATGCAGATATGATAGAACCCAATAAGCTCAGGAATCCGTACACCAGTTGATTGACAGTTGAGAGGCGGGACCAAAGAGCCAGAGCTCAACCCCCCCAAACACAACTAGGTGAGTACTGAAATCACAATAGCATGATGCATCATATGAACAAATCCACAAGAGCTGTGACGAGGGTTCGAATCTACGTCCAAGGTGATCCCTGACGCTGCCTTGATCAACTGAGCTACAACAAGGTCAAAAGAATTGCAACTAGAAGTTCTACTGAATTTAATTGGATCCTGCAGCATCTCCGAGACACAAACTAGGGTTTTACTCAATTCCTCTATGCACCATGCGGAAATTGATGAAACACCAGATGATGATGTTATTGAAACACCCACTGCTGCAGCTGCTGTTGTTGATGAAACACCCAGTGCTGCAGGTGCTGTTGATGAATCTCCCAGTGCTGCAGCTGCCGTTGATGAAACACCCTGTGCTGCTGCTGCCGTTAATGAAACACCCGGTGCTGCAGCTGTCGTTGATGAAATACACAGTTCTGCTGCCGTTGATGAAACACCCAGTGCTGCAGCTACACTTGATGAAATACCCAGTGCTGCAGCTGCCGTTGATGAAACACTCAGTGCTGCATTTGCCGTTGATGAAACACCCAGTGCTGCAGCTGCTGTTAATGAAACTCCCAGTGCTGCTTCTGGAGTTGATGAAACACCCAGTGCTGCAGCTGCCATTGATGAAATACACAGTGCTGCAGCTGTCGTTAATGATACACCCAGTGCTGCTGCAGCCGATGATGAAATACACAATGTTGCTGCTGCCGTTGATGAAACACCCGGTGCTGCAGCTACTATTGATGAAACACCTGATGCTGCAGATGCCGTCGATGAAACACCCGGTTCTGCAGCTGCCGTTGAGGAAACGCACAGTGCTGCTCCTGCTGTTAATGAAAAACCCGCTGCTGCAGCTGCCGTTGATGAAACACCCGCTGCTGCTGCTACCGTTGATGAGTTGATGAAACACCCAGCGCGGCAGCTGCCGTTGATGAAACACTCAGTGCTGCTTCTACTCTTGATGAAACTTCCAGTGCTGCAGATGCCGTTGATAAAACGCCCAGTGCTGCAGCGGCGGTTGATGAAACACCCGCTGCTTCGGCCGTTGATGAAACCCCCAGTGCTGTGCTGCTTCATCCATTGATGAAACACCCAGTGCTGTTTCGGCCGTTGATGAAACACCCAGTGCTGCAACTGCCGTTGATGAAACACCTAGTGCTGCAGCTACGGTTGAAGAAACTGTGCTGCAGCTGCTGTTGATGAAACACCAACTGCTGCTGCTGCTGCCATTTATGAAACACCCAGTGCTGCAGCTGCCGTTGATGAAACACCCAATGCTGCAGCTGCCGTTGATGAAACACCCAATGCTGCAGCTGCCTTTGATGAAACACCCAGTGCTGAAGCTGCCGTTCACGAAACACTCAGTTCTGTTGCCGCCGTTGATGAAACACCTATTGCTACAGCTGCCGTTAATGAAACACTCAGTGCTGGTGTTGCTGTTGATGAAACACCCAGTGCTGCAGCTCCCGTTGATGAAACACCCAGTGCTACAGCTGCCTTTGATGAAACACACAGTGCTACAGCTGCCTTTGATGAAACACCCAGTGCTCCTGCTGCAGTTGATGAAACACCCAGTGCTGGTGTTGCTGTTGATGAAACACCCAGTGCTGCAGCTCCCGTTGATGAAACACCCAGTGCTACAGCTGCCTTTGATGAAACACACAGTGCTACAGCTGCCTTTGATGAAACACCCAGTGCTCCTGCTGCAGTTGATGAAACACCCAGTACTGCTGCTGCCGTTGATGAAAAACCCAGTGCTGCAGCTGCTGTTGATGAAACACCCAGTGCTGCTGCTGCCGTTGATGAAACACCCATTGCTGCAGCTGCCATTGATGAAACACCCCGTGTTGCAGCTGCCGTTGATGAAACACCCAGTACTGCTTCGGCTATTAATGAAACACCCAGTGCTACAGCTGCCGTTGATGAAACATCCAGTGCTGCAGCTGCCGTTGATGAAGCACCAAGTGCTGCATCTGCCGTTGATGAAACAGCCAATGCCGCAGCTACCGCATTGATGAAACACCCAGTGCTGCAGCTGACGTTGATGAAACACCCGATGCTGAAGCTGCCGTTGATGAACCACTCACTGTTTATGCTGCAGTTGATGATACACTCAGTGCTGCTGCTGCTGTTGATGAAACACCCTATTCATCAGCTGCCGTTGATGAAACACCCGGTTCTGCACCTGATGTTGATGAAACACCCAGTGATGCAGCTGCCGTTGATGAAACACACATTGCTGTAGCTACCGTTGATGAAACACCCAGTGCTGCAGCTGCTATTGATGAGACACCCGGTGCCGCTGTTATCGTTGATGAAACACCCAGTGCAGTAGCTGCAGTTAATGAAATACCCATTGTTGCAGCTACCGTTGATGAAACACCCAGCGCGGCAGTTGCCGTTGATGAAACACCCAGTGATGCAGCTGCCGTTGACGAAACACCCATTCCTGCAGCTATCATTGATGAAACACCCAACGCTGCAGCTGCCGTTGATGAAACACCCGGTGGTGCAGCTACCGTTGATGAAACACACAGTGCTGCAGCTGCTGTTGATGAAACACCCAGTGCTCTTGCCACCGTTGATGAAACACCCGGTGTTGCAGCCACCGTTGATGAAACACCCGGAATTACAGCTACCGTTGATGAAACACCCGGTACTGCAACCACCGTTGATGAAACACCCCAGTGCTGCAGCCAGCGTTGATGAAACACCCGGAACTGCAGCTACCGATGATGAAACACCCGGTGCTGCAGCCACCGTTGATAAAACACCCGGTACAGCAGCTACCTTTGATGAAGCACTCAGTGCTGCAGCTACCGTTGATGAAGCACCCGGTGCTGCAGCCACCGTTGATGAAGCATCCGGTGATGCAGCTACCGTTGATGAAGCACCCGGTGCTGCAGCCACTGTTGATGAAACACACTGTGCTTCAGCGACGATTGATGAAACGCCCGGTGCTGCAGTCACCATTGATGAAACACCAAGTGCCTCAGCTGCCGTTAATGGAACACCCGGTGCTGCTGCTGCCGTTGATGAAACACCCAGTGATGCAGCTCCCGTTGATGAAACACCCAGTGCTTCAGCTGCCTTTGATGAAACCCCCAGTGCTGCAGATTCCGTTGATGAAACACCCAGTACTGCTTCGGCCGTTTATGAAACACCCAGTGCTGCAGCTGAAGTTGTTGAAACACCCAGTGGTGCAGTGGATGTTGATGAAACACCCAGTGCTGCAGCTACTGCGTTGATGAAACGCCCACTGCTGCTGCTGCTGTTGATGAAACACCCAGTGCTGCTGCTGATGTTGATGAAACACCCGATTCTGCAGCTGCCTTTGATGAAACACCCGGTTCTACACCTGATGTTGATGAAACACCCAGTCCTGCCGCTGCCGTTAATGAAACACCCAGTGCTGCTGCAGCCGTAGATGAAACACCCAGTGCTGCAGCTGCCGTTGATGAAACTTCGCTATGGCTACAACCTTTGATGAAACACCCAGTGCTGCAGCTGACATTGATGAAACACCCATTGCTGCAGCTAGCGTTGATGAAACACCCAGTGCTGCATTTGCTATTAATGAAATACCCATTGTTGCAGCTACCGTTGATGAAACACCCAGCGCTGCATCTGCCGTTGATGAAACACCTGTGCAGCAGCTAACGTTGGCGAAAGACCTGGTGCGGCAGCTACCTTTGATGAAACACCCTGTGCTGCAGCTACCGTCGATGAAACAGCCGGTGCTATAACTACTGTTGATAAAACCCCTGGTGCTGCAGCTACCGTTGATGAAACACCCGGTGCTGCAACTGCCGTGGTGAAACACTCGGGTCTTTAGCTACCGGTTTGATGAAACACCGAGTGCTCCAGCCACCGTCGATGAAACACCCGGTGCTGCAGCCACCGTTGATGAAACACCCGGTACAGCAGCTACGTTTGATGAAACTCTCAGTGCTGCAGCCACCGTTGATGAAGCACCCTGTGCTGCCGCTACCGTTGATGAAGCACCCGGTGCAGCAGCCACCGTTGATGAAACACCCCTGTGCTGCAATCACCGTTGATGAAACACCCAGTGCTGCAGCCACCGTTGATGGAACACCCGTTGCTACTGCTGCCGTTGATGAAACACCCAGTGCTGCAGCTGCCGTTGATGAAACAACCGGTGCTGCAGCTACCGTCGATGAAACAGCCGGTGCTATAGCTACCGTTGATGAAACCCCCGGTGCTCTAGCTACCGTTGATGAAACCCCCGGTTCTGCAGCTACCGTTGATGAAACACCCAGTGCTGCAGCTACCGATGATGAAACACCCAATGCTTCAGCTGCCGTTGATGAAACACCCAGTGCTCCAGCCACCGTTGATGAAACACCCGGTATAGCAGCTGCCTTTGATGAAACTCTCAGTGCTGCAGCCACCGTTGATGAAGCACCCTCTGCTGCCGCTACCGTTGATGAAACATCCGGTATTGCAGCTACCGTTGATGAAACACCCGGTACTGCAGCTACCGTTGATGAAACACCCGGTGCTGCAGCCATCATTGATGAAACACCCGGTGCTGCAGCCACCGTTGATGAAACACCCGGTACAGCAGCTACCTTTGATGAAACTCTCAGTGCTGCAGACACCGTTGATGAAGCACCCAGTGCAGCAGCCACCGTTGATGAAACACCCTTTGCTGCCGCTACCGTTGATGAAGCACCCAGTGCAGCAGCCACCGTTGACGAAACACCCCCAGTGATGCAATAACCGTTGATGAAACACCCAGTGCTGCAGCCACCGTTGATGAAACACCCGTTGCTACAGCTGCCGTTGATGAAACACCCAGTACAGTAGCTGCTGTTGATGAAATACTCATTTTTGCAGCTACCGTTGATGAAACACCCAGTGCTGCAGCTGCCGTTGATGAAACACCCATTGCTGCAGATATCGTTGATGAAACACCCAGTGCTGCAGCCACCGTTGATGAAACACCCTGTGCTGCAGCCGCCGTTGATGAAACACCCGGTGCTGCAGCCACCGTTGATGAAACTCCCGGAGCTGCAGCCACCGTTATTGAAACACCCAGTGCTGCAGCTACCGTTGATGAAACACCCGTTGCTACTGCTGCCGTTGATGAAACACACAGTACAGTAGCTGCTGTTGATGAAACACCTGGTGCTTCAGCTACCGTTGATGAAACAGCCGGTGCTACAGCTGCCGTTGATGAAACACCCGGTGCTGCAGCTACCGTTGATGAAACACCCAGTGCTGCAGCTACCGTTGATGAAACACCCGGTGCTGCAGCCACCGTTGATGAAACACCCGGTGCTGCAGCCACCGTTGATGAAACTCCCAGTGCTGCAGCTACCGTTGATGAAACACCCGGTGCTGCAGCCACCGTTGATGAAACACCCAGTGCTGCAGCCACCGTTGATGAAACACCCTGTGCTGCAGCCACCGTTGATGAAACACCCAGTGCTGCAGCTACCGTTCATGAAACACCCGGTGCTGCAGCCACCGTTGATGAAACACCCAGTGCTGCAGCCACCGTTGATGAAACACCCAGTGCTGCAGCCACCGTTGATGAAACACCCAGTGCTGCAGCCACCGTTGATGAAACACCCTGTGCTGCAGCCGCCGTTGATGAAACACCCGGTGCTGCAGCCACCGTTGATGAAACTCCCGGAGCTGCAGCCACCGTTCATGAAAAACCCAGTGCTGCAGCTACCGTTGATGAAACACCCGGTGCTGCAGCCACCGTTGATGAAACACCCAGTGCTGCAACTTCCGTTCATAAAACACCCGGTGCTGCAGCTGCCGTTGATGAAACACCCGGTGCTGCAGCTACCGTTCATGAAACACCCAGTGCTGCAGCTACCGTTCATGAAACACCCGGTGCTGCAGCTTCCGTTGATGAAACACCCGGTGCTGCAGCCACCGTTGATGAAACACTCGGTGCTGCAGCCACCGTTGATGAAACACCCTTTGCTGCAGCCACCGTTGATGAAACACCATGTGCTGCAGCAACCGTTGATGAAACACTCGGTGCTGCAGCCACCGTTGATGAAACACCCAGTGCTGCAGCTGAAGTTGTTGAAACACCCAGTGGTGCAGTGGATGTTGATGAAACACCCAGTGCTGCAGCTACTGCGTTGATGAAACGCCCACTGCTGCTGCTGCTGTTGATGAAACACCCAGTGCTGCTGCTGATGTTGATGAAACACCCGATTCTGCAGCTGCCTTTGATGAAACACCCGGTTCTACACCTGATGTTGATGAAACACCCAGTCCTGCCGCTGCCGTTAATGAAACACCCAGTGCTGCTGCAGCCGTAGATGAAACACCCAGTGCTGCAGCTGCCGTTGATGAAACTTCGCTATGGCTACAACCTTTGATGAAACACCCAGTGCTGCAGCTGACATTGATGAAACACCCATTGCTGCAGCTAGCGTTGATGAAACACCCAGTGCTGCATTTGCTATTAATGAAATACCCATTGTTGCAGCTACCGTTGATGAAACACCCAGCGCTGCATCTGCCGTTGATGAAACACCTGTGCAGCAGCTAACGTTGACGAAAGACCTGGTGCGGCAGCTACCTTTGATGAAACACCCTGTGCTGCAGCTACCGTCGATGAAACAGCCGGTGCTATAACTACTGTTGATAAAACCCCTGGTGCAGCAGATACCGTTGGTGAAACACCCGGTGCTGCAACTGCCGTGGTGAAACACTCGGGTCTTTAGCTACCGGTTTGATGAAACACCGAGTGCTCCAGCCACCGTCGATGAAACACCCGGTGCTGCAGCCACCGTTGATGAAACACCCGGTACAGCAGCTACGTTTGATGAAACTCTCAGTGCTGCAGCCACCGTTGATGAAGCACCCTGTGCTGCCGCTACCGTTGATGAAGCACCCGGTGCAGCAGCCACCGTTGATGAAACACCCCTGTGCTGCAATCACCGTTGATGAAACACCCAGTGCTGCAGCCACCGTTGATGGAACACCCGTTGCTACTGCTGCCGTTGATGAAACACCCAGTGCTGCAGCTGCCGTTGATGAAACAACCGGTGCTGCAGCTACCGTCGATGAAACAGCCGGTGCTATAGCTACCGTTGATGAAACCCCCGGTGCTCTAGCTACCGTTGATGAAACCCCCGGTTCTGCAGCTACCGTTGATGAAACACCCAGTGCTGCAGCTACCGATGATGAAACACCCAATGCTTCAGCTGCCGTTGATGAAACACCCAGTGCTCCAGCCACCGTTGATGAAACACCCGGTATAGCAGCTGCCTTTGATGAAACTCTCAGTGCTGCAGCCACCGTTGATGAAGCACCCTCTGCTGCCGCTACCGTTGATGAAACATCCGGTATTGCAGCTACCGTTGATGAAACACCCGGTACTGCAGCTACCGTTGATGAAACACCCGGTGCTGCAGCCATCATTGATGAAACACCCGGTGCTGCAGCCACCGTTGATGAAACACCCGGTACAGCAGCTACCTTTGATGAAACTCTCAGTGCTGCAGACACCGTTGATGAAGCACCCAGTGCAGCAGCCACCGTTGATGAAACACCCTTTGCTGCCGCTACCGTTGATGAAGCACCCAGTGCAGCAGCCACCGTTGACGAAACACCCCCAGTGATGCAATAACCGTTGATGAAACACCCAGTGCTGCAGCCACCGTTGATGAAACACCCGTTGCTACAGCTGCCGTTGATGAAACACCCAGTACAGTAGCTGCTGTTGATGAAATACTCATTTTTGCAGCTACCGTTGATGAAACACCCAGTGCTGCAGCTGCCGTTGATGAAACACCCATTGCTGCAGATATCGTTGATGAAACACCCAGTGCTGCAGCCACCGTTGATGAAACACCCTGTGCTGCAGCCGCCGTTGATGAAACACCCGGTGCTGCAGCCACCGTTGATGAAACTCCCGGAGCTGCAGCCACCGTTATTGAAACACCCAGTGCTGCAGCTACCGTTGATGAAACACCCGTTGCTACTGCTGCCGTTGATGAAACACCCAGTACAGTAGCTGCTGTTGATGAAACACCTGGTGCTTCAGCTACCGTTGATGAAACAGCCGGTGCTACAGCTGCCGTTGATGAAACACCCGGTGCTGCAGCTACCGTTGATGAAACACCCAGTGCTGCAGCTACCGTTGATGAAACACCCGGTGCTGCAGCCACCGTTGATGAAACACCCGGTGCTGCAGCCACCGTTGATGAAACTCCCAGTGCTGCAGCTACCGTTGATGAAACACCCGGTGCTGCAGCCACCGTTGATGAAACACCCAGTGCTGCAGCCACCGTTGATGAAACACCCTGTGCTGCAGCCACCGTTGATGAAACACCCAGTGCTGCAGCTACCGTTCATGAAACACCCGGTGCTGCAGCCACCGTTGATGAAACACCCAGTTCTGCAGCCACCGTTGATGAAACACCCAGTGCTGCAGCCACCGTTGATGAAACACCCAGTGCTGCAGCCACCGTTGATGAAACACCCTGTGCTGCAGCCGCCGTTGATGAAACACCCGGTGCTGCAGCCACCGTTGATGAAACTCCCGGAGCTGCAGCCACCGTTCATGAAAAACCCAGTGCTGCAGCTACCGTTGATGAAACACCCGGTGCTGCAGCCACCGTTGATGAAACACCCAGTGCTGCAACTTCCGTTCATAAAACACCCGGTGCTGCAGCTGCCGTTGATGAAACACCCGGTGCTGCAGCTACCGTTCATGAAACACCCAGTGCTGCAGCTACCGTTCATGAAACACCCGGTGCTGCAGCTTCCGTTGATGAAACACCCGGTGCTGCAGCCACCGTTGATGAAACACTCGGTGCTGCAGCCACCGTTGATGAAACACCCTTTGCTGCAGCCACCGTTGATGAAACACCATGTGCTGCAGCAACCGTTGATGAAACACTCGGTGCTGCAGCCACCGTTGATGAAACACCCGGTGCTGCAGCCACCGTTGATGAAACACCCTGTGCTGCAGCCGCCGTTGATGAAACACCCGGTGCTGCAGCCACCGTTGATGAAACTCCCGGAGCTGCAGCCACCGTTCATGAAAAACCCAGTGCTGCAGCTACCGTTGATGAAACACCCGGTGCTGCAGCCACCGTTGATGAAACACCCAGTGCTGCAACTTCCGTTCATAAAACACCCGGTGCTGCAGCTGCCGTTGATGAAACACCCGGTGCTGCAGCTACCGTTCATGAAACACCCAGTGCTGCAGCTACCGTTCATGAAACACCCGGTGCTGCAGCTTCCGTTGATGAAACACCCGGTGCTGCAGCCACCGTTGATGAAACACTCGGTGCTGCAGCCACCGTTGATGAAACACCCTTTGCTGCAGCCACCGTTGATGAAACACCATGTGCTGCAGCAACCGTTGATGAAACACTCGGTGCTGCAGCCACCGTTGATGAAACACCCGGTGCTGCAGCCACCGTTGATGAAACACCCGGTGCTGCAGCCACCGTTGATGAAACACCCGGTGCTGCTGCCACAGTTGATGAAACACCCGGTGCTGCAGCCACAGTTGATGAAACACCCGGTGCTGCAGCCACCGTTGATGAAACACCCGGTACTGCAGCCACAGTTGATGAAACACCCGGTGCTGCAGCCACCGTTGATGAAACACCCGGTGCTACAGCCACCGTTGATGAAACACCCGGTGCTGCAGCCACAGTTGATGAAACACCCGGTGCTGCAGCCACCGTTGATGAAACACACGGTGCTGCAGCCACCGTTGATGAAACACCCGGTGCTGCAGCCACAGTTGATGAAACACCCGGTGCTGCAGCCACAGTTGATGAAACACCCGGTGCTGCAGCCACCGTTGATGAAACACACGGTGCTGCAGCCACCGTTGATGAAACACCCGGTGCTGCAGCCACAGTTGATGAAACACCCGGTGCTGCAGCCACCGTTGATGAAACACACGGTGCTGCAGCCACCGTTGATGAAACACCCGGTGCTGCAGCCACCGTTGATGAAACACACGGTGCTGCAGCCACCGTTGATGAAACACCCGGTGCTGCAGCCACCGTTGATGAAACACACGGTGCTGCAGCGGGTACTTTTTTGAAAACTACAACATCTTCTCCTTGGTGAAAATAATCTGAGTGTAGTTTCAACGGACATTAATATAACTATTGTACTACTGCCATGTGTTATGACCATTCCTATAATATACTAAGTAACCTGGAATACAATTTTCTGTAACATTAATGCTTCACTTGTCAATATTAATGTCTTTGAATGTGATTCCTCTTTAAATACGCGTGTTTTATGTTTATATATTCACATTTCAATATGTGCTAGTTGAACGCTTGATGGCTAGCTAAACCCCCTTGTGTTCACCTAGTTGTATTCACCTAATTATGCTTACGAAGGTTGAACTTTGCTCTATAGGCCCGCCTCTCACCTGTCAATCATCTGTTTCCAACTACTAACTAGCTATTTCCGCCCCCCCCCCCGCACACATACACTCACAGGAAGCAGCTCCGTAACAACTGTCTAATTCCCAGGTACCTATTTACTGCTAGGTAACAGGAGCATTAAGGTGAAAGAAACTTTGCCCATTTGTTTGTGCCTGGTCGGGGAATCGATCCCGGGCCACAGAATTTCGAGTCCTGCGCACTGTCCACTCAGCTACCAGACCTCTTGTGTGTGTACATACGGGGGAGGGGGATGTGCACACCCCCTGAGTGTGTGTGTGTATGTGAGTATATCTATTTGTATCGGCAGTTTCTAACTATTAGTTCTTGGGCCCTGCCTTTTTATCCAATTTATTTTACCTCTATTATGTCTACTATATGTATTTCTCATACACACACACACACACACACACACACACACACACAAACACACACACACACACACACACACACACACACATTCTCATAAAGCTGCCCGTTGCGGCTGTCTAACTCTCACGTACTTATTCACTGCTAGGTTAACACGGGCATCAGGGTAAAAGAAACTCTGCCCATTTGTTTCTGCCTCTGCCGGAGATCGAACCCTGGCCTATAGGACTCCGATCCCAGAGCGCTGTCCATGCAGTCGCGAGGCTCAGCTGTGTACTCACCTAATTGTGCTTGCGGGGGATGAGCTCTAACTCTTTGGTCCCGCCTCTCAACTGTCAATCAACTGATGTACAGATTCCTGAGCCTACTGGGCTCTATCATGTCTACATTTGAAACTGTGTATGGAGTCAGCCTCCACCACATCACTGCCTAATGCATTTCACTTGTTAACTATTCTGACACTGAAAAAGTTCTTTCTAACGTCTCTGTGGCTCATTTGAGTACTCAGTCTCCACCTGTGTCCCCTTGTTCGCGTATCACCCGTGTTGAAATGTTTAACCTTATCTATCCTGTCAATTCCTCTGAGAATTTTGTTGGTAGTAATCATGTCTCCCATTACTCTTCTGTCTTCCAGTGTCATGAGGTGCATCTCACCCAGCCTTTCCTCATAACTCATGCCTCTGAGTTCTGGGACTAGTCTAGTGGCATACCTCTGAACTTTTTCCAGCTTCGTCTTGTGCTTGACAAGGTACGGGCTCCATGCTGGGGCCGCATACTCCAGGATTGATCTTTCACATGTGGTATACAAGATTCTGAATGATCCCTTACACAGGTTCCTGAAGGCTGCTCTGATGTTAGCCAGCCTCGCATATGCCGCAGACGTAATTCATTTTATGTGGACTTCAGGAGACAGGTTTGTTGTGATATCAATTCCTAGATCTTTCTCTCTTTCCGTTTCATTTAGTACTTCACCTCCTATTTTGAATCCTGTGTCTGGCCTCCTGTTTCCACCGCCTAGTTTCATTACTTTGCATTTACTCGGGTTAAACTTTAGCAGCCATTTGTTAGACCATTCATTCAGTCTGTCCAGGTCGTCCTGTAGCTTCCTACTATCATCCTCTGTTTCAATCCTACTCATAATTTTTGCATCATCAGCAAACATTGAGAGAAGCGAGTCTATACCCTCCGGGAGATCATTTACATATATCAGAAACAGTATAGGTCCAAGGACTGACCCCTGCGGGACTCCTCTCGAAACGTTATGCCAATCCGAGACCTCACCAATCGCAGTGACTCGTTGTCTTCTGTTGCTTAGGTACTCCCTTATCCAACGGAGAACCTTCCCTGTCAATGCAGCCTGCATCTTCAGCTTTTTCACTAGCCTCTTATGTGGTACTGTATTAAAGGCTTTTTGGCAATCCAAAAATATGCAGTCTGCCCACCCCTCTCTTTCTTGCCTGATTTTTGTTACCTGGTCGTAAAATTTAATTAACCCTTGACTTGCCATCCCTGAACCCATGTTGATGCTGTGTTACAAAGTTCTTTCGCTCCAGATGTTCCACTAGCTTTCTTCGCACAATCTTCTCCATCAGCTTGATTGGTATGCAGGTTAGGGACACTGGCCTGTAGTTCAGTGTCATCTGTCTATCCCTTTTCTTGAATATCGGAACTACATTAGCTGCTTTCCAAATTTCTGGCAGATCCCCTGTTGCCAGTGATTTGTTATACTCTATGGAGAATGGCAGGCACAGTGCTTCTACCCCTTCCTTTAGTATCCTAAAGAGATTCCTTCTGGCCCTGTAGCCTTTGTCACATCCAACTGTAGTAAACACTTCCTTACTTTCCCACTGGTAATCTCAAACTCTTCTAGTGGTTCCTGGTTAACTATTCCCTCTCTTATCTCTGGAATTTCTCCTTCCTCTAAGGTGAAGACCTCCTGAAATTTTCTACTACATCTCTGACTAAACCACGGGTTTCTCATCTTCATTTCATTGTTTTCCTTTTGGGTTGTGACAAACTTGTTTGATGCTTCCTTGCATTTCTTCGCAATGAAGTCCATCATGTCTTGGGCCGTTTTTTTCCCTGAGCTCTGTTTCCCATGTTAAATCTGTTAGGAATTTTCTTAACTCCTCATAGTTTCCCTTTCGGAATGCCAGCCTTTCAGTACCCCTCCTCGAGTTCAATAATCCATCCTCAACCAGATACTCAAACGCCAGCACACTGTGGACGCTCATTCCTACTGGGGTCTCAAAGCCGATTTTCCTTATGTCTGAGTCGTTCAGAATGAAGACTAGGTCGAGTCTCGCTGGTTCATCGTTTCCTCTCATCCTAGTGGGTTCCCTGACATGTTGGCTTAGAAAGTTTCTAGTCACCACCTCCATTAGTTTGGCTCTCCATGTATCCTCTCTTCCATGCGGTTCCCTGTTCTCCCAGTCTATCCTTCCGTAATTCAAGTCTCCCATGATAAGTAGATGGGATCTATTTCTTCAGGCAGCAGAGGCTGCTTTCTCAATTATAGTGTTAACTGCCCTGTTGTTGTTGTCATACTCTTGCCTTGGTCTTCTGTCATTTGATGGAGGGTTATATATCACTGCTACTACTACTTTTGGTCCTTCCATTGTCATGGTGCATGTTATGTAGTCTCTGAATCCCTCGCAGCCCAGGATGACGATCGCCTTGAAACTCCATTCTTTTCTCATTAGTAGGGTCACTCCACCTCCTCCCCATCCTTCCCTCTCTTTCCTTATTACAGTGTAGTCCTTGGGAAACACGGCATTCATTATGATGCCTGAGAGTTTTGTTTCAATGAGTCTGATTACATCTGGTTTACTTCTTGTGTTCTTTCCCGTAGTTCACTTGTCTTGCTTGTGATCCCATCTATGTTCGAGTACATCACCCTGAAGCTGACTCTCTTCTGTCCTTTATCAGATCCTATTGCTTTCCCTGAAGCAGGGAAACAGGGAGGGACTGGGATGAGAGGGGACCTGGGGGATCTGGGGTGGGTGGGGGGTGGGAGGATCTGGTGGTGTTGAAGAGAGGGCTTTTGGGGGTTGGGGAGAAAAGAGGGCCTGATGGGTGGGGGGGGCAAGGGAGGCTTGGAGGGGTGGGTGAGAGGGGGAGGCTTTGAGGAGTGGGTGAGAGGGGGAGGCTTTCGAGAGTGTGTGAGAAGGGAAGGCTTGGTGGGGAATGGGAGGAGGGAGGGTTTGAGGGGGCATAAAAGGAAGGAGCGCTTGTGGGGGGGGAGGCTGGGGGAAAGGGAGTGCCGAGGGGGATAAGAAACAAAGGGAGGGCTGAGGAGAGTGGGGGAGAAGGGAGAGCTCAAGAGGGTGGAGGATACTGCAGGGTTTAGGGGGGTGGGGGAGAATGGAGGGCTTGGGGTGGGGGAGAAGGGAGGGAATGAGGGATTAGGGAGGGCTTGGGGGGTGGGGGAGAAGGGAGATCCTGGGGAGGGGAGGAGGGTGCCCAAGGTGGGCACCTTGGGCACCAAGGGTTGGGGCAGGTAGGGCGTCTATTGGGTGGAGGATGGGGGAAGTGCTTCTCTCATTGTGTCTATTGAGCTGCTTGTGGATGGTTCTCCGCTTCCTTCTGGGATTGTAGGGCTCGGGGTTGTGGCTCCCTGATTCCTTTCTTTCTCCCTGCACTCCCTCCTCACTGCTGCTGACCTCCTTCTCTCGTCCCTTGTCATATCCCTCTGCAGGAATACTTTTTTGAACTTCTGTACATATGCTTGTCCGCTCTTCCTTGCTAACAAGTCCTCTTTAGTTCGCTCGCTCTTGAATACCACCTTTATCACTCGGTCTCTGTCCTTGTTGTACCAACTAATCCTGAAAACCAACAGCTCACCCCAAGCAAGCACAGTACTAAGTGAGTTTGAGGTGGTGACAATATGCCACCACCGACAGTCCTTGGGGGTTGGGTCGACTGTCCTCCGCTGCTGCTCCTCCTCAATGTTGTTCCCACGTGGCCTGATATGCTATTCTTCCTGTAATTCTCACTGACCATCAATCAGCATATACAACGTAGCATACTTTCAACAAGGTGTGCACACTCTGGGAGATTGATCACTATGACTGCTATAATCCACTTACACTACCCTTGCCAAGTTATCTGACTTGGTTGAAATGTCCCACAGGATGGTCCACAGTATTTTGTCCTTAACTGATCTTACGCTATAGAAGCTCACTATACACGTGATTACTGTGCTTGTATACACTCCTGTGACAAGAAACGATGTCTCTTATCTCTGTAATACTTCAATGTCTTGAGATAATTGACATTAGTCCGCGGACGCCTTACTGACACGTGTGTCTCTCACGCTCTCCTCTCACTGAGAGGAGAGAGTGTGTGTGAGTGTCTCCTCTCAGTGTGTGTGTGTATTCACCTAGTTATATTCACCTAGTTGTGCTTGCGGGGGTTGAGCTCTAGTCTTTCGGCCCGCCTCTGAACTGTCAATCAACTGTTTCTACTACTACTACTATTTTTTTTCCCACACCACATCCACACACACACACACACCCCAGGAAGAAGCTCGTGACAGCTTACTAACTCCCAGGTACCTATTTACTGCTAGGTAGCAGGAGCATAGGGTGATGAAACTCTGCCCATCGTTTCTCGCCGGCGCCCGGGACCACAGGATCACGTAACCAGCGTGCTGTCTGCTCGGCCGCCGGCTCCCTCATGTGTGTGTGTGTATTCACCTAGTTGTACTCACCTAGTTGTGCTGGCGGGGGTTGAGCTTTGGCTCTTTGATCCCGCCTCTCAACCGTCAATCAACAGGTGTACAGGTTCCTGAGCCTATTGGGCTCTATCATATCTACACTTGAAACTGTGTATGGAGTCAGCCTCCACCACATCACTTCCTAATGCATTCCATTTGTCAACCACTCTGACACTAAAAAAGTTCTTTCTAATATCTCAGTGGCTCATTTGGGCACTCAGTTTCCACCTGTGTCCCCTAGTGCGTGTGTCCCTTGTGTTAAATAGCCTGTCTTTATCAACCCTGTCGATTCCCTTGAGAATCTTGAATGTGGTGATCATGTCCCCCCCTAACTCTTCTGTCTTCCAACGAAGTGAGGTTTAATTCCCGTAGTCTCTCCTCGTAGCTCATACCTCTCAGCTCGGGAACTAGTCTGGTGGCAAACCTTTGAACCTTTTCCAGTTTAGTCTTATGCTTGACTAGAAATGGACTCCATGCTGGAGCCGCATACTCCAGGATTGGTCTGACATATGTGGTATATAATGTTCTGAAAGATTCCTTACACAAGTTTCTAAAGGTCATTCTTATGTTAACCAACCTGGCATACGCTGCTGATGTTATCCACTTGATATGAGCTTCAGGGGACAGGTCTGGCATGATATCAACCCCCAGGTCTTTCTTTCTCTCTGACTCTTGAAGTATTTCATCTCCCAAATGATACCTTGTATCTGGTCTCCTGCTTCCTACCCCTATCTTCATTACATTACATTTGCTTGGGTTAAACTCTAACAGCCATTTGTTCGACCATTCCTGCAGCTTGACCAGGACTTCTTGAAGCCTCAAGCTGTCCTCCTCTGTCTTAATCCTTCTCATAATTTTGGGGTCGTCAGCAAACATTGAGAGGAATGAGTCTATACCCTCTGGGAGATCATTTACGTATATCAGAAACAAGATAGGTCCAAGTACAGAGCCCTGTGGGACTCCACTGGTGACTTCACGCCATTCTGAGGTCTCACCCCTCACTGTAACTCTCTGCTTCCTATTGCCTAGGTACTCCCTTATCCACTGGAGCGCCCTACCAGTTACTCCTGCCTGTTTCTCCAGTTTATGAATCAACCTTTTATGGGGTACTGTGTCAAAGGCTTTCCGACAGTCCAAAAAAATGCAGTCCGCCCATCCTTCTCTTTCTTGCTTTATCTTTGTCACCTGATCGTAGAATTCTATCAAGCCTGTAAGGCAAGATTTACCCTCCCTGAACCCATGTTGATGGGTTGTCACGAAGTCTCTTCTCTCCAGATGTGTTACTAGGTTTTTTCTCACAATCTTCGCCATCACCTTGCATGGTATACAAGTTAAGGATACTGGCCTGAAGTTCAGTGCCTCTTGTCTGTCACCCTTTTTGTATACTGGTACTACATTAGCAGTCTTCCATATTTCTGGTAGGTCTCCCGTTTCCAGTGACCTACTATACACTATGGAGAGTGGGAAGCAAAGTGCTCCTGCACACCCTTTCAATACCCATGATGAGATTCCGTCCGGCCCAACAGCTTTTCTCACATCTAGCTCCAATAGGTGCTTCTTGACCTCATCTCTTGTAATTTCGAACCTATCGAAGGTCACCTGGTTTGCTGCCACCTCTCATAGCGCCGTGACTTCTTCCTGTTCTATTGTAAAGACCTCCTGGAACCTTTTGTTGAGTTATTCACACACCTCTTTGTCATTCTCTGTGTACCTGTCCTCGCCCACCATAAGTTTCAACACCTGTTCCTTCACTGTTGTCTTCTTCCTGATGTGACTGTGTAGTAGCTTTGGTTCGGTCTTGGCTGTGTGTGTGTGTGTGTGTGTGTACTCACCTATATGTACTCACCTATATGTGCTTGCAGGATCGAGCATTGACTCTTGGATCCCGCCTTTCGAGCATCGGTTGTTTACAGCAATGACTCCTGTCCCATTTCCCTATCATACCTGGTTTTAAAATTATGAATAGTATTTGCTTCCACAACCTGTTCCTGAAGTGCATTCCATTTCCCCACTACTCTCACGCTAAAAGAAAACTTCCTTACATCTCTGTGACTCATCTGAGTTTCAAGCTTCCATCCATGTCCTCTCGTTCTGTTACTATTCCGTGTGAACATTTCGTCTATGTCCACTCTGTCAATTCCTCTGAGTATCTTATACGTTCCTATCATGTCCCCCCTCTCCCTTCTTCTTTCTAGTGTCGTAAGGCACAGTTCCCTCAGGCGCTCTTCATACCCCATCCCTCGTAGCTCTGGGACGAGTCTCGTTGCAAACCTCTGAACCTTTTCCAGTTTCATTATATGCTTCTTCAGATGGGGATGTGTGTGTGTGTGTGTGTGTGTGTGTGTGTGTGTGTGTGCACTCACCTAATTGTGCTTGCGGGGGTTGAGCTTTGGCTCTTTGGTCCCACCTCTCAACTGTCAATCAACTGGTGTACAGATTCCTGATCTTTCTGGGTTCATTTCATATCTACATTTCAAACTGTGTATGGAGTCAGCCTCCACCACATCACCGCCTAATGCATTCCATCTGTTAACAACTCTGACACTGAAAAAGTTTTTCCTAACGTCTCTGTGGCTTATTTGGTATTAAGATTCCACCTGTGTCCCCTTGTTCTCGTCCCACCCGTGCTCTACCTTTTATCTTTATCTTCCCCTGTTAATTCCTCTGAGAATTGTATAGGTAGTGATCATGCCTCCCCTAACTTTTCTGTCTTCAAGTGTCGTGATGTTCAGTTACAGCAATCTTTCCTCGTAGCTCATACCTCTCAGCTCGAGGAATAGCCTGTTGGCATTCCTCTGAACCTTTTCTACCTTCGTTTTTGTTTGACTAGATGTGGACTCCAGACTGGATTCGCATATTCCAGTATTGGAGACATATGAGGTATACAAGGTTCTGAATGATTCCTTTCACAAGTTTCTGAAGGTAGTTCTTATGTTTGCCAGCCTTGTATACGCCACTGATGTAATCCTTTTGATGTGGGTTTCATGGGACAGGTCTGGTGTGACATCACACCCCAGATCTTTTTTTTTTTTTTTTTTTTTTTTTCTCCACACCACACACACACACCCCAGGAAGCAGCCCGTGACAGCTGACTAACTCCCAGGTACCTATTTACTGCTAGGTAACAGGGGCACTTAGGGTGAAAGAAACTTTGCCCATTTGTTTCTGCCTCGTGCGGGAATCGAACCCGCGCCACAGAATTACGAGTCCTGCGCGCTATCCACCAGGCTACGAGGCCCCTTACAGTGGATGTGTGTGTGTGTGTGTGTGTGTGTGTGTGTGTGTACTCACCTAGATGTACTCACCTAGTTGTGTTTGCAGGGGTTGAGCTCTGGCTCTTTGGTCCCGCCTCTCAACCGTCAATCAACAGGTGTACAGATTCCTGAGCCTATCGGGCTCTATCATATCTACACTTGAAACTGTGTATGGAGTCAGCCTCCACCACATCTCTTCCTAATGCATTCCATTTTGTGTGTGTGTGTGTGTGTGTGTGTGTGTGTGTGTGTGTGTGTGTGTGTGTGTGTGTGTGTGTGTGTGTGTGTGTGTGTGTGTGTGTGTGTGTACTCACCTAATTGTACTCACCTAATTGTGCTTGCGGGGGTTGAGCTCTGGCTCTTTGGTCCCGCCTCTCAACCGTCAATCAACTGGTGTACAGATTCCTGAGCCTATTGGGCTCTATCATATCTACATTTGAAACTGTGTATGGAGTCAGCCTCCACCACATCACTTCCTAATGCATTCCATTTACTAACTACTCTGACACTGAAAAAGTTCTTTCTAACGTCTCTGTGGCTCATTTGGGTACTCAGCTTCCACCTGTGTCCCCTTGTTCGCGTCCCACCAGTGTTGAATAGTTCATCCATGTTTACCCGGTCGATTCCCCTGAGGATTTTGTAGGTTGTGATCATGTCCCCCCTTACTCTTCTGTCTTCCAGTGTCGTGAGGTGCATTTCCCGTAGCCTTTCCTCATAACTCATGCCTCTTAGTTCTGGGACTAGTCTAGTAGCATACCTTTGGACTTTTTCCAGCTTCGTCTTGTGCTTGACAAGGTACGGGCTCCATGCTGGGGCCGCATACTCCAGGATTGGTCTTACATATGTGGTGTACAAGATTCTGAATGATTCCTTACACAGGTTCCTGAACGCCGTTCTGATGTTAGCCAGCCTCGCATATGCCGCAGACGTTATTCTCTTTATGTGGGCTTCAGGAGACAGGTTTGGTGTGATATCAACTCCTAGATCTTTCTCTCTGTCTGTTTCATTAAGTACTTCATCTCCTATTCTGTATCCTGTGCCTGGCCTCCTGTTTCCACTGCCTAGTTTCATTACTTTGCATTTACTCGGGTTGAACTTCAACAGCCATTTGTTGGACCATTCACTCAGTCTATCCATCTTGTAGCCTCCTACTATCATCCTCTGTTTCAATCCTCCTCATAATTTTTGCATCGTCGGCAAACATTGAGAGGAACGAATCTATACCCTCTGGGAGATCATTTACATATACCAGAAACAGTATAGGTCTAAGGACTGACCCCTGCGGGACTCCACTTGTGACGTCTCGCCAATCTGAGACCTCACCCCTCACACAGACTCGGTGTCTCCTGTTGCTTAGGTATTCCTCTATCCACCGGAGTACCTTCCCTCTCACTCCAGCCTGCATCTCCAACTTTCGCACTAGCCTCTTGTGTGGCACTGTATCAAAGGCTTTCTGACAATCCAAAAATATGCAGTCTGCCCACCCTTCTCTTTCTTGCCTTATTTTTGTTGCCTGGTCGTAGAATTCAAGTAACCCTGTGAGGCAGGACCTGCCATCCCTGAACCCATGTTGATGCTGTGTTACAAAGTTCCTTCGCTCCAGATGCTCCACTAGTTTTTTTCGCACAATCTTCTCCATCAGCTTGCATGGTATGCAGGTTAGGGACACTGGCCTGTAGTTCAGTGCCTCCTGTCTATCCCCTTTCTTGTATATCGGGACTACGTTAGCTGCTTTCCAAATATCTGGCAGTTCCCCTGTTGCCAGTGATTTGTTATACACTATGGAGAGTGGTAGGCTCAGTTCTCTTGCTCCTTCCTTTAGAACCCAAGGGGAGATTCCATCTGGGCCTATAGCCTTCGTCACGTCCAACTCTAGTAAACACTTCCTTACTTCCCCACTGGTAATCTCAAACTCTTCCAGTGGTTCCTGGTTAGCTATTCCCTCACTTACCTCTGGAATTTCTCCTTGTTCTAAGGTGAAGACCTCCTGGAATTTCTTATTCAATTCCTCACACACTTCCTTGTCATTTGTAGTGAATCCTTCCGCCCCTATCCTTAATCTCATAACCTGTTCCTTTACTGTTGTTTTTCTCCTAATGTGGCTATGCAACAATTTAGGCTGAGTCTTTGCCTTGCTTGCGATGTCATTTTCGTATTGTCTTTCTGCCTCTCTTCTCATCCTGACATATTCATTCCTGGCATTCTGGTATCTTTCTCTGCTCTCCAGTGTCCTGTTATTCCTATAGTTTCTCCATGCCCTTTTACTTTGCTGCTTAGCTAGCCTACATCTTTGATTAAACCATGGGTTTCTCATCTTCATTTCTCTGTTTTCCTTTTGGACTGGGACAAACTTGTTTGCTGCGTCCTTGCACTTCTGCGTGATGTAATCCATCATATCTTGGGCCGTCTTTCCCCTGAGCTCTGTTTCCCATGCTATATCTGTTAGGAATTTTCTTATCCCCTCATAGTTTCCCTTTCGGTATGCTAACCTTTTGGTTTCGGTATTCCTCCTCGAGTTCAATAACCCTTCTTCAATCAAGTACTCAAACACCAGTACACTGTGGTCGCTCATTCCTACCGGGTCCTCAAAACCGATTTCTCTTATGTCGGAGTCGTTCAGAGTGAAGACTAGGTCGAGTCTCGCTGGTTCGTCATTGCCTCTCATCCTTGTGGGTTCTCCGACATGCTGGGTTAAAAAGTTGCTTGTCACCACCTCCAATAGTTTGGCTCTCCACGTATCCTCGCCTCCATGCAGTTCCTTGTTCTCCCAGTCAATCTTTCCGTGATTGAAGTCGCCCATGATGAGCAGGTGGGATCTATTTCTACAGGCAGCAGAGGCTGCCCTCTCAATTATAGTGTTAACTGCCTTGTTGTTGTTTTCATACTCTTGACTGGGTCTCCTGTCATTTGGTGGAGGGTTGTATATTACTGCTACTACTATTCTTGGTCCTCCCATTGTTATGGTGCCTGCTATGTAGTCTCTGAACTCCTCACAGCCCGGGATGGCCATCTCCTTAAAACTCCATTCCCTTCTCATGAGTTGGGCCACTCCGCCTCCTCCTCTACCTTCCCTCTCTTTCCTTATTACTGTATACTCCTGGGGAAACACGGCATTCGTTATGATTCCAGAGAGTTTTGTTTCAGTGAGTCTGATTACATCTGGGTTAACTTCTTGTGCTCTTTCCCTTAGTTCACTTGTCTTGCTTGTGATCCCATCTATGTTCGAGTACATCACCCTGAAACTGACTCTCTTCTGCTTCTTTTCTGGGGGGGACCTTTGGGATCTGGGGTGAGTGGGAGCTGGGGGGACCTGGCACGGGGGGATTGGTGGAGGAGGGAGGGCTTGGGTTGGTGGGGGAGAGGGGGAGGGTACAGGGGGTGGATAAGAGGGGGAGGGTACAGGGGGTGGATAAGAGGGGGAGGGTACAGGGGGTGGATAAGAGGGGGAGGGTACAGGGGGTGGGTAAGAGAGGGAGGGTTGGGGAAGCATGGGGGGAGGAGAGGCTGTGGGGGATAGGGGAGATGGGGGGGCTTGGGGGGAGAGAAAAGGGTGGAGGGCTTTGGGGGCGTGGGGGAAAAGGGAGGGCTGAGGTGGGTGAGGAAGAGGGGAGGGTTTAGGGGAGTGGGGGAGAGGGGAAGACTTAGGTGGGGTGGGGGAGAGTGGGGGGCTTAGGGGGGAGGGGGAGAAGGGAGGGCATGGGGGTGGGAGAGACGGGAAGGCATGTGGGAGAAGGGAGGGCATGGGGGATGGGGGGGAAGGGAGGTCCTGGGGAGAGGGGTGAGGGGGAGAAGGGGGGTGAGTGGGGGGAGGGGGGTGGGTGGGGGGAGGGTGCCCTAGGTGGGTACTTAGAGGGGGGCTGACAGGGGATGGGGCAGGTTGGGTGTCTGTTGGGTAGAATTTGGGGGTGGTGCCCCAATCCCTG